>NC_060181.1:17270891-17528391 GCF_021184085.1 Oncorhynchus gorbuscha | reverse complement strand
TCTCTCTTCACTCACTCACTCACTCTCTCTCACTCTTTCTTTCACTCACTCTCTCTCTCACTCTCTCTTTCACTCAATTCAATTTCAATTCAATTCAAAGGGCTTTATTGTCATGGGAAACATATGTTTACATTGGCAAAGAAAGTAAAATCGAAAATAAACAAAAGTGAAATAAACAGTAAACATTACGCTCACAAAAGTTCCAAAAGCATAAAGACATTTCAAATGTCATATTATGTGCAAATAGTTAAAGTACAGAAGGGAAAATAAATAAACATAAATATGGGTTGTATTTACAATGGTGTTTGTTCTTCACTGGTTGCCCTTTTCTTGTGGCCACAGGTCACAAATATTGCACACTATGGTATTTCACCCAATAGATATGGGAGTTTATCAAATTTGTTTTTTTTTTTCGAATTCTTTGTGTGTCTGTGTAACCTGAGAAAAATATGTGTCTCTAATATGGTCATACATCAGGAGGTTAGGAAGTGCAGCTCAGTTTCCACCTCATTTTGTGGGCAGTGTGCACATAGGCCGACCTGACTCTCAAGAGAAGACAGGCTATGGTGGCCTTTCTCAATAGCAAGGCTATGCTCATTGAGTCTGTACATGGTAAAATATTTCCTTAATTTTGGGTCAGTCACAGTGGTCAGGTATTCTGCTAATGTGTACTCTCTGTTTATGGCCAAATAACATTCTAGTTTGCTCTTTTTTTTTTGTTAATTCATTCCAATGTGTCAAGTAATTATCTTTTAGTTTTCCCATGATTTGGTTGGGTCTAATTGTGTTGCTGTCCTGGTGCTCTGTGTGGTCTGTTTGTGTTTGCAAACAGAGCCCCAGGATCTGCTTGCTTAGGGGACTCTTCTCCAGGTTCATCTCTCTGTAGGTGATGTCTTTGTTATGGAAGGTTTGTGAATCGCTTCTTATAGAATTGAACTGCTCTTTTCTGGATTTTGATAATTAACGGGTATCAGCCTAATTCTGCTCTGCATGCATTATTTGGTGTTTGACATCGTACACAGAGGATATTTTTCATGTTCTATAACTAATTGTAGTATTTTGTTGCCAGATCCTAATTGGCATGTTGAATGTTGTCCTGAGTGGCACAGTCGCCTAAGACACTGCATCTCAGTGCAAGATGTGTCACTGCAGTAGCTGCTTCGAATCCAGGCTGCATCACATCCGGCCGTGATTAGGAGTCCCGTAGGACGGCGCACAATTGGACAAGCGTCGTCCGGGTTTGGCCGGTGTAGGCCTTCATTGTAAATAAGAATTTGTTCTTAACTGACTTGCCTAGTTAAATCAAATATACACATTCCTTTTGATGGCATAGAAGGCCCTCATTGCCTTGTCTCTTAGATCGTTCACAGATTTGTGGAAGATACCTGTGGCGTTGATGTTTAGGCCGAGGTATGTATAATATTTTGTGTGCTCTAGGGCAACGGTGTCTAGATTGAATTTGTATTTGTGGTTCTGGCATCTGGACCTTTTTTGGAACACCATTATTTTTGTCTTACTGAGATTTACTGTCCGGTCCCAGGTCTGACAGAATCTGTGCAGAAGATCTAGGTGCTGCTGTAGGCCCTCCTTAGTTGGGGACAGAAGCACCAGATAATCAGTAGACATTTGACTTCAGATTCTAGTAGGGTGAGGCCGGGTGCTGCAGACTGACTGTCACTTAGAAATGTCCTTGTTTTTGAAAGAAAATCCATTTTTTGTCCATTAAAATAACATCAAATTGGTCAGAAATACAGTATAGACATTGTTTGTGTTGTAAATGAATATTGTAGCTGGAAACTGCATATTTTTTATGGAATATCTACATAGGCGTACAGAGGCCCATTATCAGCAACCATCACTCCTGTGTTCCAATGGCACGTTGTGTTAGCTAATCCAAGTTTATCATTTTAAAAGGCCAATTGATCATTAGAAAACCATTTTGAGATTATGTTAGCACAACTGAAAACTGTCGTGCCGATTCAAGAAGCAATAAAACTGTCCTTCTTTAAACTAGTTGAGTATCTGAAGCATCAGCATTTGTGGGTTCGATTACAGGCTCAAAATGTCTAGAAACGAAAACCTTTCTTCTGAAACTCGTCAGTCTATTCTTGTTCTGAGAAATGAAGGCTATTCCATGTGAGAAATTGGCAAGAAACTGAAGATCTCGTACAATGCTGTGTACTACTCCCTTCACAGACTGGCTCTAACCAGAATAGAAAGGAGTGGGAGGCCCCGGTGCACAACTGAGCAAAAGGACAAGTACATTAGTGTCTAATTTGAGAAACAGACGCCTCACAAGTCCTCAACTGGCAGCTTCATTAAATAGTACCCTCAAAAACACCAGTCTCAACGTCAACAGTGAAGAGGCAACTCCGGGATGCTGGCCTTCTAGACAGAGTTTCAAAGAAAAAGCCATATCTCAGACTGGCCAATAAAAAGAAAATATTAAGATGGGCAAAAGAACAGACACTGGACATAGGAACAGCATCCCAGAGGAAAAGGCCAGCATCCCAGAGTCGCCTCTTCACTGTTGTCGTTGAGACTGGTGTTTGTTTAGTGTTTTTTCCAACTTTCCCAGAGGTGTTTTGAGTCTATGGATTCTTCAATTTCATTGAGCTGATTTCTGACGTGCTGTTCCTTCTTTTTCCATAGTGTATTTCTGTATTGTTTTAGTGATTCGCCATAGTGAAGGCGTAGGCTCAGGTTTTCTGGGTCTGTGTGTTTTTGATTGGATAGGTTCCTCAATTTCTTTCTTCGGTTTTTGCATTTTTCATCAAACCATTTGTCACTGTTGTTAATTTTCTAAGGTTTTCTGCTCAACATTTTTAGATTTGATAGGGAAGGTGAGAGGTCAAATATACTGTTTAGGTTTTCTACTGCCAAGTTTACAACTTCACTATTACAGTGAAACGTTTTGTCCAGGAAGTTGTCTAAAAGGGATTGAATTTGTTGTTGCGTAATTATTTTTGGTTAGGTTTCTACACTACATTCCTTCCATCTATAGCATTTCTTAATATTATTCAGTTCGTTTAGGCTTTGATGCCTCATGATTGAGTATTGCTCTGTTCAGGTAATGTGATTTTGCTGTGATCTGATAGGGGTGTCTGTGGGCTGACGGAACGCTCTGAGAGACTCTGGGTTGAGGTCAGTGATAAAGTAGTCTACAGTACTACTGCCAAGAGATTATCTATAGGTGTTCCTACTGTAGGAGTCCCCTCAAAGCCTACCATTGACTATGTACATACCTACTGTGAAAAAGAGCTGAATAGGTTGTGACACATTTTTGTTGGTTATGTTATCGTAGTTGTGCCTAGAGGGTAATATGGGTGACGGAATGCTGTCACCTCCAGGTAGGTGTTTGTCCCCCTGTGTGCTGAGGGTGTCAGGTTCTTGTCCAGTTCTGGCATTTAGGTCGCAACAGACTAGTACATGTCCCAGGGCCTGGAAATGCTGTTTTCTTTAAAGTATTGGGATTCTCGTGAGAGGATATAGGTAGGACATTTTTCTCTGTTGAGATCGTTTCCTTTTGAATTTCTAGCCAAATGTAAAATGTTCCTTTTTTGATGAATTTAATAGTGAGTTAGGTCTGCTCTATACCAAATTAGCATACCTTCTGAGTCCCTTCCTTCCCTGTTTTACTCCTGGTAGTTTGGTGGATAGGACTACCAGCTGAGATAGTGAAGGTATTTTGTTTCATAGTGTCCAATGTTGTTAGTCGTGTGGTTTGGCCTCAGACCAGTAAGTGTGAGCAGAGCCTGCTAAGTATCTGATACATGTGATTGGCTTGGGCCAGTGTAAGAATGGGAGTTGGGCCTGTTTGCCTGCTCATGGCCTGGGCGTATGTGTGACTTTCATGTTGAAGCCCTCCTTTGTGGGAGTGGGGGGCATGGGGTGGGCTGGAGGGGCATAGGTCTGAGTTGATCTATATGGGCTGTGGGCATGGTTGGTTTGGGGGGATATTGATTGGTGGTGGTGTGGATGTGGCTGGGGGTGCTGTGGTCTGAATGTGGGTCCTTTCGGCGTGGATCCTCTGTGTAGGTCTGGGGGGGGTCCCTCGGGTCTGGAAGAGTGTCTCGCTGGTCTGAGCGGGGTGTCTGTTGATCTGTTGCTCTTGTGTGAGGTGTTGGGGCTGCGGTTGATGGCGATGTCCTTTAGGGTCCTGGCGAAGGTGGGCACTGCTATAGGTGGACATGGTGGGCCAGGTACGCATTTGGTTTTGAGGCACAGTCACTGGAAATACTTGCGTTTGGTAGCAAGGTGAAGATAACCACTTGTGTGTTGGGGAAAGTAGAAGAAGCTTTTTCAATCACTCCCTTGAGAGCTGTGGCCACCCTTTCCTGCTGTGCTCTCAGGTCGTTTTTGCCTGTGTGTATTATTATGTGGCTAGGTGAACCTAGTTGGTCCTCAGACAGAAGGTCTGGGGCGCGCCGGGTTCTGTTTGTTTGGGAAAAAGTTTATTTTCTTGTATACATTTCCCGTTTGAGTCCATAAGGAGTACAATCTGACAAGGTAAAAATCTGTCGTTCTGCCCCTGAACAAGGCAGTTAACCCACTGTTCCTAGGCCGTGATTGAAAATAAGAATTTGTTCTTAACTTCTTGATGCTACCCATCCCTTTAGCGGGATAATTGTCATCAACAACCTCTGAATTGCAGAGCGCCACATTCAAATAATGATTACTAAAAATATTTATATTCATGAAATCACAAGTGCAATATAGCAAAACACAGCTTAGCATTTTGTTAATCCACCTGTCGTGTCAGATTTGGAAAATATGCTTTACAGCGAAAGTAATCCAAGCGTTTGTGTAAATTTATCGATCACTAGACAAAACATTATGAACACCTAGCATCAAAGTAGCTTGGGCAAATCAGAGTAGCTTGGGCAAATCAGAAAAGCAATAAAATTAATGGCTTACCTTTGATGATCTTCGGATGTTTTCACTTACGAGACTCCCAGTTACACAATAAATGTTCCTTTTGTTCCATAAAGATTATTTTTATATCCAAAATACCTCCGTTTGTTTGGTGCGTTATGTTCTGAAATCCACAGGCTCGAGCGGTCACGACAACGCAGACGAAAATTCCAAATAGTATCTATAATGTCCAAAGAAACATGTCAAATGTTTTTTATAATCAATCCTCAGGTTGTTATATAATCGATAATATATCAACCGGCACTGTCTTTTTCAGTAGGAGAGGGAGAGACTATGGTTGCCCAAGCTCTGTTGCGCAAACAAAACTCATGCGAACACCTGACGCGATGTTATTTTTCTCGCTCATTTTTCAAAATAAAAGCCTGAAACTATGTCTAAAGACTGTTGACACCTTGAGGAATCTGGTTGATATCTCTTTAAATGGAGCCAAGGCAGGCTATGGAACATGGAGCTTTCAAAATAGAAGCCACTTCCTTGTTTGATTTTCCTCAGGTTTTTGCCTGCCATATCAGTTATGTTATACTCACAGACAATATTTTGACACGTTTGGAAACTTTAGAGTGTTTTCTATCCTAATCTGTCAATGATATGCATATTCTAGCATCTGTGCCTGAGAAATAGGCCATTTACTTTGGGAACGTTATTTTTCCAAACATAAAAATAGTGCCCCCTAGCTGAAAGAGGTTAACTGACTTGCTTAGTTAGGGGTGCTCAGAGGGAGTGGGTTCCCCTGGGCTTGGGGTTCCTCATTTGTATATCCTGCTGTGGTTTCGAGGCTATGGTCTGGAGTGGACTGTTCTGCTGTGGTTTCGAGGCTATGGTCTGGAGTGGACTGTTCTGCTGTGGTTTCGAGGCTATGGTCTGGGGTGAACTGTCCTGCTGTGGTTTCGAGGCTATGGTCTGGGGTGAACTGTCCTGCTGTGGTTTCGAGGCTATGGTCTGGGGTGAACTGTCCTGCTGTGGTTTCGAGGCTATGGTCTGGGGTGAACTGTCCTGGTGTGGTTTCGAGGCTATGGTCTGGGGTAGACTGTCCTGCTGTGGTTTCGAGGCTATGGTCTGGGGTGGACTGGCCTGCTGTGGTTTTGAGGCTATGGTCTGGGGTAGACTGTCCTGCTGTGGTTTCGAGGCTATGGTCTGGGGTAGACTGTCCTGCTGTGGTTTCGAGGCTATGGTCTGGGGTGAACTGTCCTGCTGTGTTGTCAAGACCTTGGTCAGGATCTGAGGTGGGCTGTTGTTCTGGCTTCTCTGCGGGGGTGGCCAGCTCTCTATTGGGTTGTTCTGTCACATGTCATCTTTCCCACCTTCTCCTCTAGTGCACTGTTCTTCTCCTGCTCTGCTCTCATCTTCTCCTGCCGCTGGGCCTCCTTCTTCCGCTCCTGCTCTTTCTCCTGTTGAAGTTGTCTCACCACAGTCCAGAGTGCAGTCATATCTCTCTCCCCTTCCAGGTCTCCGGGTCTGGTTGAGGTGTGGGTGTTGTGCTGGACTGTTGTCTGGGTCTGTGCTGACTGTAGTGTGTTCACCTGCTGTTCCAGCTCCAACTACCATACCTCCAGCTGTGTGAATTTATCCTTCATTTCAGTGAGGGAGAGGTGTTGTTGTCTGTGAGGTTGTTTAATGAAGAGGTCTGGTCTGACATGCTTGGGGTGGGGTTATCATTCTAAAGAGAGAGCTTCTCCGGTTTGATTATGTAAGGGTTTTCTGGTGAAAGAGAAGCGGACCAAAAAGCAGCATGGTGGTTATTCATGTTCTTTAATTTATAAAGAAACTACACATGAGATAACTAACAAAAACAACAAATGTGAGAAAACCTAAAACAGTCCTATCTGGTGCAAACACAGAGAGAGGAACAATCACCCACAAACACAGTGAAACCCAGGCTACCTAAGTATGATTCTCAATCAGAGACAACTAATGACACCTGCCCCTGATTGAGAACCATACTAGGCCGAAACATAGAAATTCCCAAAACCTAGAAAAAGAAAACAGACTGCCCACCCAACTCACGACCTGACCATACTAACTAAATACAAAACACAGGAAATAAAGGTCAGAACGTGACAGTGCCCCCCCCCAAAGGTGCGGACTCCGGCCGCAAAACCTTGACCTATAGGGGAGGGTCTGGGTGGGCGTCTGTCCGCGGTGGCGGTTCTGGCGCGGGACGCGGACCCCACTTCACCATTGTCTTAGTCCGCCTTATTCTCCGCCTCCGTGGCTTTCTCACCATGGCAACCCCTCTCAATGACCCCACTGGACAGAGGGGCAGGGGCTCGGGACAGAGGGGCAGGGGCTCTGGCGCCTCTGGGCTGAGGGGCTCTGGCGCCTCTGGGCTGAGGGGCTCTGGCGCCTCTGGGCTGAGGGGCTCTGGCGCCTCTGGGCTGAGGGGCTCTGGCGCCTCTGGGCTGAGGGGCTCTGGCGCGCCGGACTCTGGGCTGAGGGGCTCCGGACAGGCGGGAGGCTCTGAGCTGAGGCGGGGGCTCCGGCAGTGGCGCCGGACAGGCGGGACGGCAGCGGCGCCGGACAGCGGGCGCCGGCAGCGGCGCCGGACAGGCGGGAGGCTCCGGCAGCGGCGCCGGACAGGCGGGACGCTCCGGCAGTGCTGGAGAGGAGGAAGGCTCTGTAGGCCTGATGCGTGGTGCTGGCACTGGTGGTACTAGGCCGAGGACACGCACAGGAAGCCTGTTGCGGGGAGCTGCCACCGGAGGGCTGGTGTGTGGAGGTGGTGACGGATAGACCGGACCGTGAAGGCGTACTGGAGATCTTGAGAGCAGGGCTGGCACCAACCGCCCTGGCTGGATCTTCAGTCTAGCCCGGCAGATGTGAGGAGCTGAGATGTAGCGTACGGGCTAAGCACGTGTACTGGGGACACCGTGCATTCCACCGCATAGCACGGTGCGTGACCAGTACCACGCCCGCCACGGTTAGCACTGCTAGGCACACTGTAGCACTGAGCTGGCACAGGACATGCAAGGCTAGGGAGGTGCACAGGAGGCCTGGTGCGTGAGGCTGGCACCATCTTCACCAGCCGACTAGCACGCACCTCAGGACGAGTATGGAGAGCTGACCCAGGTGTCATCAAATCCTCGACACGCTCCGTCGGGCGAATTCCGTGTCTCATGCACCAACACAGCAACTCCCTCATATCTCTCTCCTCCAATCTCCCCATTAACTCCTTCACAGTCTCTGCTTCGCTCACCTCCAACACCAGCTCTGGTTCTGAGCTCCTCCTTGGCTCCTCACGATAAGCGGGGGGAGTTGGCTCAGGTCTGACTCCTGACTCTGCCACACTCCCCCTGTGCCCCCACCCAAGAAATATTTGGGGCTGACTCTCGGGCTTCCGTCCGCGCCGCCGTGCTTGCTTCGCCAACCTCATTCTCCTGTAACCTTCCGCGCACTGCTCCATCGAATCCCAGGCGGGCTCCGGCACTCTCCCTGGGTCGACCGCCCACCTGTCTATTTCCTCCCAAGTTGTGTAGTCCAGATTCTGCTCCTGCTGCCTTTCACCACGCCGCTTGGTCCTGTTGTGGTGGGTGATTCTGTAAGGGTTTTCTGGTGAAAGAGAAGCGGACCAAAAAGCAGCATGGTGGTTATTCATGTTCTTTAATTTATAAAGAAACTACACATGAGATAACTAACAAAAACAACAAACGTGAGAAAACCTAAAACAGTCCTATCTGGTGCAAACACAGAGACAGGAACAATCACCCACAAACACAGTGAAACCCAGGCTACCTAAGTATGATTCTCAATCAGAGACAACTAATGACACCTGCCTCTGATTGAGAACCATACTAGGCCGAAACATAGAAATTCCCAAAACCTAGAAAAACAAACATAGACTGCCCACCCAACTCACGCCCTGACCATACTAACTAAATACAAAACACAGGAAATAAAGGTCAGAACGTGACAGATTATGTGAAAGTCCAGAGGAAACTTTTTGGGGTTGCCCTGTACCAATACTACGCTAGCGTCCCACCACGGCAACAGCCAGTGAAATTGCAAGGCGCCAAATTCAAAACAACAGAAATCCCATAATTTAAATTCCTCAAACATACAAGTATTTTACACCATTTTAAAGATAAACTTGTTGTTAATCCCACCACCGTGTCCGATTACAAAAAGGCTTTACGACGAAAGCACACCAAACGATTATGTTAGGTCAGAACCTAGTCACAGAAAAACACAGCCATTTTTTCAGCCAAAGAGAGGAGTCACAAAAAGCAGAAATAGAGATAAAATGAATCACTAACCTTTGATGAACTTCATGAGATGACACTCATAGGACTTCTTGTTACACAATACATGTATGATTTGTTCGATAAAGTTCATATTTATATCCAAAAATCTCAGTTTACATTGGCGCGTTATGGTCAGAAATGTATTTTCTCAAACAAACATTCGGTGAAAGTGCAGAGAGCCACATCAAATTAAGGAAATACTCATCATAAACATTGATAAACGATAAAAGTGTTAAACATACAAATAAAGATAAAGTTCTCCTTAATGCAACCGCTGTGTCAGATTTCAAAATGGCTTTACGGAGAAAGCACACTTTGCGATTATGTTAGGTCTGCACCTGGCCACAGAAACCCATACAGCCATTTTCCAGCCAAGGAGAGTGTCACATAAGTCAGAAATAGCATTAAAATTAATCACTTACCTTTGATAATCTTCATCTGGTGGCACTCCCAGGTCTCCATGTTAGACAATAAATGTTTGTTTTGTTCGATAATGTCCCTCTTTATGACCAAATACCTCCTTTTTGTTCGCACGTTTTGTCCAATAATCCGAATGCTTAAGGCGCGTGCACTAATTCCAGACGAAAAGTTTTTTTAAGTACAATAAAAGTTAGTAGAAACATGCCAAACGATGTTTAAAATCAATCTTCCAGTTGTTTTTGTCATAAATAATAAATAATATTTCAACCAGACAAAAGCTTCGTCAATAGGAAAGGAGAAACAAGAAAGGCGCGTTCCCGATCAGGGCGCATGGCTGATGAATGGAAATTTCCACTGGCCACTGATTGAAAGTGCTATATCTCCCTAATTTTTCAGAGTAAAAGCCTGAAACAATGCCTAAAGACTGGCCACATGTAGAGGAAGACGCAAAGCTTGTGAACTGGGTCCTAAGTCTTTTTATGGTGGATAGGCTTTCAATGGAAAAACAGCCTTTCAAAATGATAGCACTTCCTGGTTCGATTTTCCTCGGGTTTTCGCCTGCCATATCAGGTCTGTTATACTCACATACATTATTTTAGAGTGTTAGAGTGTTTTGTATCCATAACCTACTAGTTATGTGCATATTCTATCTTCTGGGCCTGAGTAGCAGGCAGTTTAATTTGGGCACGCTTATCATCCAAAATTCTGAATGCTGCCCCCTACCCTAGGGAAGTTAACTTCTTGCGTCGAGCAATCCCGTATCCGGGAGTGTAATCATAGCCTCAAGCTCATTACCATAACGCAACATTAACTATTCATGAAAATCTTAACTGAAATGAAGGAAATATATTCACTCACAAGCTTAGCCTTTTGTTAACAACACTGTCATCTCAGATTTTCAAAATATGCTTTTCAACCATAGCTACACAAGCATTTGTGTAAGAGTATTGATAGCTAGCATAGCATTAAGCCTAGCATTCAGCAGGCAACATTTTCACAAAAACAAGAAAAGCATTCAAATAAAATAATTTACCTTTGAAGAACTTCGGATATTTTCAATGATGAGACTCTCAGTTAGATAGCAAATGTTCAGTTTTTCCAAAAAGATTATTTGTGTAGGAGAAATCGCTCCGTTTTGTTCATCACGTTTGGCTAAGAAAAAAAACAGAAAATTCAGTCATTACAACGCCAAACTTTTTTCCAAATGAACTCCATAATATCGACAGAAACATGGCAAACGTTGTTTAGAATCAATCCTCAAGGTGTTTTTCACATATCTATTCGATGATAAATCATTCGTGGCAGTTGGGTTTCTCCTCTGGAGCAAATGGAAAAATGCACGCAGCTGGAGATTTCGCAATAATTTCGACGGAGGACACCAAGCGGGCACCTGGTAAATGTAGTCTCTTATGGTCAATCTTCCAATGATATGCCTACAAATACGTCACAATGCTGCAGACACCTTGGGGAAACGACAGAAAGTGTAGGCTCATTCCTGGCGCATTCACAGCCATATAAGGAGACATTGGAACACAGCGCCTTCAAAATCTGGGCCATTTCCTGTTTGAAATTTCATCTTGGTTTCGCCTGTAGCATCAGTTCTGTGGCACTCGCAGATAATATCTTTGCAGTTTTGGAAACGTCAGAGTGTTTTCTTTCCAAATCTGTCAATTATATGCAGAGTTGAGCATCTTTTCGTGACAAAATATCTTGTTTAAAACGGGAACGTTTTTTTGTCCAAACATTAAAAGAGCACCCCCTATATCGAAGAAGTTAACAGAGAGGTAGTGTGTTAATATAGCACTGCTCCATGCCAGGGGATGGTCCTAGTGGAAGTGTTCCCATTTTTATACCAGTAATCAAAAAGTGTCTCTTGATTTTCCATAAGAGCTTATTTTTGTACTCTTTCCGTGCCTTCTCGTTTTTTACATCCAGGGGTACTGTATTGTAATGACCTCTACAGGGGGAGGGAGCTTCAAAGACCTCTGCATTTGGCTGGGGGAGGCTGTGAGTGAAAACAATGTCCTGATCAAATTGGCTTTTTACCAAATTACCGTACGACTGCCGCTGGGCCTCCTTCTTCCCCTCCTGCTCTTTCTCCTGTTGAAGCTGTCTCACCACTGTCCAGAGTGCAGACACACTCCTGATATTGTTAGGCTCAAGGGCTTTGACACCTCTCACTTCACACATAGGTGCTAATTGAAGTTGCAGTCAGATATGTTCTTTCCTAGCAAGCTTGGTAGCCTTAATTTAGCATTCAGTCCTTATAAAGTAAAATATATTATTGTAATTTATTTTCCTTCTTGGCTTTAAAAGTAGCTTCAGACTAAACATTACTCACTCAGTTCCAGGTTGGATGGTATTTTCAGATTTCTGTTGTGCTTCTTTTGCAGGTCGTTGGTTTGCCAGAGCATTTGCTGTGTAGTCCTTGCGAATAAGAATCTTTGATAGTAGGAATCCTTCCGGTAATTTAGTCCAAAATCAGGTTGTAGGTTCCGAGTTTTGATTTGGAGTAAAGGTTGTGTTGTGCAGGGTAGTATCATGTGTATGTCCTTGTAGAAAAATCCAAGTTTATCGAACTCTAAATCTATATTTTTCTGAAAACATGCTGAAAAATGCAGGAGCTCATCTGCTTATTCGCTCTACCTCTCTCCTCCCTCTCAATGTAATTCAATTCAAGGGGCTTTATTGGTATGGGAAATATATGTTTACATTGCCAAAGCAAGTGAAATAGATAAACAAAAGTGAAATAAACTATCAAAAATTAACAGGAAACATTACACTCACAAATGTTCCAAAGGAATAGAGACATTTCAAATATCATTATGTCTATATAGTGTTGTAAAGATGTGCAAATAGTTAAAATACAAAAGGGAAAATAAAAAACACAAGTATAGGTTGTACTTATAATGGTGTTTGTTCTTCACTGGTTGCCCTTTTCTTGCCCTTCTCTCTCTCTCTCTCTCTCTCTCTCTCTCTCTCTCTCTCTCTCTCTCTCTCTCTCTCTCTCTCTCACTCACTCACTCACTCACTCACTCACTCACTCACTCACTCACTCACTCACTCACTCACTCACTCACTCACTCACTCACTCACTCACTCACTCACTCACTCACTCATATGACCTACACAATGCTGTGTCACAATTGGTGTCACTTCTAATTATACCGGTAGATAACCCAGCTGATATAGGCCTACTCTGGTGCTGTTAACGCTCAGAGGGACAGTTATATTGTCTAATAATAGGCATTTATTAGTACATTACAGTCCAAAAGAGATTTGGTCAATTATTTGCGGTTAACTGTCCAAGAGAGAAGCATTACCGAGATAGAGTTTGTAGTGTTTTTGTCAGGTGTCTGAAGACCGAGTTTAAAGAAAGAAAAAAAGTATCTCTTTAAAATGTCTCTTTCAGAAGTTGAACCTCAGGGGTCGGAACAAGGCGAAGAAAAACTCTGCCGGAGAAATGCTGAAAGAGGAGAGAAAGAACATGTCCCCAGTGATGGAGAGAGGGATGGATGAACAGAAGAGGAACACGGAAGAGGAGGAGAGCAAAGCGAGAAGAAACTGGGACAACAACAGAAATGAGAAAGGGAGCACCGTAGAGGGAGGAAGACTCAAGAGAGAAGAGGAGGAGAGAGAGTGTGAGACAGAATCTCAAGAAGACTTCCCGCAGAGTACAGAGGGTGTGGCCACAGACTTCAACCAGGAAGTAGAGCGGGAGAATGGCAAGGTCCCATTGGCCAGACAGGAGAAGGCTGTTAGGTTTGCGGATGTCAATCAGAAGAATGATGAAGTGAAGTCAGAGGAAATCACACAGCAGCTGAGTGAAAGAGCGCTGTTTTCTGGAGTATGTTAATTAAGAACTGACAGATAGAATCCGTGCACAATAAAGTGTCAGAGGAGTAATGCTGGGGTGTATTCATTATGAGGATTCTGTTGCAAAACGTTTAATCTGTTGCTAAACATCTTGCAATTGTTTGCTCCAAACGGAAAATGTTTTGCAACTGAGTTTCTATTGGACAAAATCAGGTAGGTCCCTCCCCATTTCATTCCACTTGCTCAGTTTGCTTCCGTTTGGTTCTTAAACGGTTTCCGTTAAAGGACGTAATGAATGCCCCCATGATCTAGGTTCAGTTCTATCTCCTAAATCATAATGAATAAGCAGATTCTAGATCAGCACTCCTACTGTGAGACACTTTGTGAATACAGGCCCTGGCCTGGTTTCAAATAGTATTTGAGTTTGCATGGTGCATTGCCTGGATGGAACCAATGGACTATTTCCAAACCCAGCCCACATGACACTCTAGGCAGGCTTGCACAAGTTGTAACATTTCAAACTATTTAGTCCCAGGACCGGAAGTAATAAATATACAGTATAACAGAAGATGAAGAACTGTGTGTATATTCTAAGAACTAGTAGCTCATCGATGGAAACCAAGGAACTTACCAGTATGGTGATTTAGTTTAGCCTTTATATTCATTCCTGTTATTGTCATATATAGATTTCCATATGGATCTGTGTATGTTCATATGGACTGCTTCCAACATGTAACGACTTCAATCAGCCTTCAAGGCACACATTTGACCTGTTGCCTCAGATGTTGTCATGTGGAGTAGGGTGAAGTTGCCCCTAGACACTGATATTGGGTCAGTTTAACATTTCCTCCACCAATGGTTAAGATTAGGATTGGGGCAGGGAAGCTGATCCTAGATCTCGACCTATGGTAAACCTCACCCCAGAGTGTTGTAATGTACTAGCGTATTAGGCATTAATATACAGTGAGGCAAAAAAGTATTTAGTCAGCCACCAATTATGCAAGTTCTCCCACTTAAAAGATGTAAGAGGCCTGTAATTTTCATCATAGGTACACTTCAACTATGACAGAAAAAATTAAGGGGAAAAATCCAGAAAATCACATTGTAGGATTTTTAATGAATTTATTTGCAAATTATGGTGGAAAATAAGTATTTGGTCACCTACAAACAAGCAAGATTTCTGGCTCTCACAGAGCTGTAAACTTCTTATTTAAGAGGTTCCTCTGTCCTCCACTCGTTACCTGTATTAATGGCACCTGTTTGAACTTGTCATCAGTATAAAATACACCTGTCCACAACCTCAAACAGTCACACTCCAAACTCCACTATGGCCAAGACCAAAGAGCTGTCAAAGGACACCAGAAACAAAATTGTAGACCTGCACCAGGCTGGGAAGACTGAATCTGCAATAGGTAAGCAGCTTGGTTTGAAGAAATCAACTGTGGGAGCAATTATTAGGAAAAGAAAGACATACAAGACCACTGATAATCTCCCTCGATCTGGGGCTCCACGCAAGAGCTCACCCCGTGGGGTCAAAATGATCACAAGAACGGTGAGCAAAAATCCCAGAACCACACGGGGGGACCTAGTGAATGACCTGCAGAGAGCTGGGACCAAAGTACCAAAGCCTACCATCAGTAACACACTGCGCCGCCAGGGACTCAAATCCTGCAGTGCCAGACATGTCCCCCTGCTTAAGCCAGTACATGTCCAAGCCCGTCTGAAGTTTGCTAGAGAGCATTTGGATGATCCAGAAGAAGATTGGGAGAATGTCATATGGTCAGATGAAACCAAAATATAACTTTTTGGTAAAAACTCAACTCGTCGTGTTTGGAGGACAACGAATGCTGAGTTGCATCCAAAGAACACCATACCTACTGTGAAGCATGGGGGTGGAAACATCATGCTTTGGGGCTGTTTTTCTGCAAAGGGACCAGGACGACTGATCCGTGTAAAGGAAAGAATGAATGGGGCCATGTATCATGAGATTTTGAGTGAAAACCTCCTTCCATCAGCAAGGGCATTGAAGATGAAATGTGGCTGGGTCTTTTCAGCATGACAATGATCCTAAACACACCGCCCGGGCAACGAAGGAGTGGCTTCGTAAGAAGCATTTCAAGGTCCTGGAGTGGCCTAGTCAGTCTCCAGATCTCAACCCCATAGAAAATCTTTGGAGGGAGTTGAAAGTCCGTGGTGCCCAGCAACAGCCCCAAAACATCAAAATCCTATAATGTGATTTTCTGGATTTTCTTTTCTCATTTTGTCTGTCATAGTTGAAGTGTACCTATGATGAAAATTACTGCCCCTCTCATCTTTTTAAGTGGGAGAACTTGCACAATTGGTGGCTGACTAAATACTTTTTTACCCCACTGTATGGACGTGCATTTGTACAGTTCTTATGCATCTGCTTTTGTCCAGTGTCATTGGTTCATGTAATGGCCAATGAGAATGTGCACATAATGTAGGTCAGGATTTTGAGGTAAGAGCCTTAATTGCCATGGTAACATCAATGTTTTTCTCCTAACTATGGATCGCTGTTTATAGATCTATATGTATCAAAGAATACTGTACATTTGAGTAGATACTCTACTTCTCTATTTAACCCATTATAGCCAAGGTCTTGAGTGAATACTTAATCTGCATATCATGATTGGATAGGTGTCATGGTTCCACTGCATAGCGTTCACCTATCATGTTGTGTCAGGTCAGTGATTATACTTTACGGAAGGGATTTACGGAGTACGTTTTAGGAATATTTGTACGCCGCCTTAGTCCCCTTCCTGCTCTGGAAGTGTGTTGTGTGAGTGGTGTGGTAAGCAAGTCTTTGGTAGTATCCCAATTGGAAACATATTCCCATAGAGTGGGTCAAAAGCAGTACACTATGTAGGGAATAGGGTGCTATTTGGAATTTAACCTCCTGACAGACAAACAGGAGGAATAAACAGTTCTCACAACAATATGTGGACTCCATTTTCTTGTATTTCACCCTGCATTCCAATGATACTGCTGTCTGTGTAATCCCCTCAGTCTCCCCACCTCTGAGGAGCAAAAACTCAGAAAAATGTGTTAATCATCACAGCAAAATGAGAATCTCACAACAATCTCAGAGGGAGACGTCATGCTATGGACCAATCAGGCACCACCTAGAGGTTCCATTACAGTGCACCATGGGAGATCCCCTCTGCCCCTGTACGCAAACTCATTTGTGCATGTGAGACGTGTGTGATTTCAGGCCTGTATGAGTGTGTGATTGAAGTCATGATGTGTGTGCAAGTGAGCGGAAGACAGAAGGGATAAAGGGGACATTTGCCAGGATGTGTGGGAGATATGTTTTAAGGTCTACAGTTTTCCCTTTCTATAAATACTATATTGCTGGTGTGATGATCTCTCTAGCCCCTTTATACCTGGCGCTAACAATGTGTCCTGATCTTGTCCACATTCTGACTGTCCCTGATAGTGATTGGATTCTTGATTTGCTCCCGAGTGGCGCAGCGGTCTAAGGCACTGCATCTCAGTGCAAGAGGTGTCACTGCAGTCCCTGGTTCGAATCCAGGCTGTATCACATCCGGCCGTAATTGGGGTCCCATAGGGCGGCGCACAATTGGCCCGGTGTCGTCCGGGTTTGGCCGGAGAAGGCAGTCATTGTAAATCAGAATTTGTTCTTAACTGACTTGCCTAGTTAAATTAAATAAACAAAATCGGATCATTACAACAAACATGTTAATGCAAGTTGTAACCAGTGCTATGAATAACTTTGAGAGAGGGCATCTGCAAGATTAAAACCTGGGACTTCTGGTTTCTTTTATTTGACTCTCACCTGTAATCTCCACCCACTGATCTTTCATTCAACCAATCAAATTGTCCCTGACTACCTGATCACAATCAGATCTGCTTCAGCCGACATCCGCTTAGCGGTTGTTTTGACATGTTAGAGCTGTCAAAACCACAAGTGGCTCTTGGCATGTCTAAAGCAGACATTGACATTGGCTGCACTGTAGTCACATTAAGAGAAATCCCATGCAGCCTTTCAAACACTGGAATGTGAGGTGTAATCTACACCTCGATTAGGCTGGTAAAAATCATCACTATTTTGTTGTGTGCCATTAAGTGCCATTATTTCTATAAAGCCTACATTTGCTCATTCTTAATTTTTAACGAGTGTGCGATGTGGCTTCATGACAATGATCAAGAGCTGCTGCTCACCGATTTTGACAGCTCCAACTTTTGAGCTGACAATGTAAGCCTTGTCTTAACTTCTAAAAATGTGGGCAGAATCAGAATGTGGACAATATCAGGATGCATTTTAGCACCAGGTATAAACAGGGCTTCTGGTGGGTGGATTGTCACTCATTCCTTTATAAATGACCTCTGCAGCAAGAAATAAGACTCAGTTATCAAATACTTATCCTGTACCGAATTGTACATACATTCTTTACTCAACTAAAATACCCATGAATTAAGAGTATTTGAATTATTTTGATACAGAAAAAGTCCGTTAGAAAATAGGTGTATAAGAAGGCAGGATCAGGGGTGCAAACTGGTGAGGTCCAAAAAGGTGACACTTTTTGTTGCATTGAAACATGCAAAAAAAATCCCTGCTATGGGGAAATGCAGGTTTTAACAAGAATATTATCTACATGATCAATCTCTGTGTGTAAAATAAAAGTGGTTAATGTAAAGAAAGCAATCCAATGTTATTTGTTGCCTAGACTTTACTGCAAAGGAATCCTAGTTTTGCAATAAATCGTTGTTTTGTTCCATAATGTCCATTACTAGTGTCCAATTAGCTAATTTTGCTAGCACGTTTAGTTCACATGTCCAAAAGCTGGCGCTGGTCCAGGCGAACTCGGACAAAAACTTCAAAAAGTTATATTCCAGGTCGAATAAACTGGTCAAACTAAGTAGAGAATCAATCTTCAGGATGTTATTATCATATATATCCAATAACGTTCCAACCGGAGCATTAGTTTTCGTCTACAGAGTAATGGAACGCAAGGCGATACAATGACTACTGCGCGTAACCAGGAACTGCCATTCTGCCAGACCAGTGACTCAAATAGCTGCCATCCGGTCCCACATCACACTAGAGGCTTCATTCCACGTTCTACTGACTGTTGACATCTAGTGGAAGGCGTAGGAAGTGCGAACAGATCCATATCTTATCTGGATGTGAATAGGCGATGACTTGAAAATCAACCAGCCCCAGAAAATCACGTGGTGTAACGTACATTTTTCATAGTTTCAATTTGCAATAACTCTTTGGTCATGTCAATTACACACCGAAGAAGCGTGCAGTGGATATACACCCATATTGCATAACCTCTAGTCATGTATCTTCTATATTGTTGTACATTAATATTTGTTTGATAATTAGGGGGTTCAGTCCAGTGTTGTTTAACCTTTTCATTATTTATCTACAATAATTGGTAGTTCTAAGTACTTGTTTTCCGGGTTTTTTCCCCACAGTATTTAACAGCGGTACACAATAGGACAGATAATATCTCCTTTCTTCGTTAATATCAACCATAAAGGAAAGGGCAAAGTACGAGAGTCATGCTATTAATTGTCCAAAGCAGGGATGGAGAGTGAGCTGGTGAGGTAGGCTGGTCAATACATATACTGAACATGTAACCACAGTAATGGTGACCAGTAAATCAATGAATAAAAATTTAATATTGACAAATTAAACAGAAACCTTTCATCTTTTCCAACATGTCAACAGACACTTAACTTCAATTAAGTATGAAACATTTCAGTTAACTTTCTCTTTAACCCTGGTTGATGTACATGTCAGAGCCTCTTCAGTGTGGATGGGGTATAGCAGACATTAACCCTGGTTGATGTACATGTCAGAGCCTCTTCAGTGTGGATGGGGTATAGCAGACATTAACCCTGGTTGATGTACATGTCAGAGCCTCTTCAGTGTGGATGGGGTATAGCAGACATTAACCCTGGTTGATGTACAAGTCAGAGCCTCTTCAGTGTGGATGGGGTATAGCAGACATTAACCCTGGTTGATGTACATGTCAGAGCCTCTTCAGTGTGGATGGGGTATAGCAGACATTAACCCTGGTTGATGTACATGTCAGAGCCTCTTCAGTGTGGATGGGGTATAGCAGACATTAACCCTGGTTGATGTACATGTCAGAGCCTCTTCAGTGTGGATGGGGTATAGCAGACATTAACCCTGGTTGATGTACATGTCAGA
Source organism: Oncorhynchus gorbuscha (assembly GCF_021184085.1). Classification (NCBI taxonomy): domain Eukaryota; kingdom Metazoa; phylum Chordata; class Actinopteri; order Salmoniformes; family Salmonidae; genus Oncorhynchus; species Oncorhynchus gorbuscha. The sequence goes on along the minus strand of NC_060181.1, from coordinate 17,508,774 downwards.
GCCTCTTCAGTGTGGATGGGGTATAGCAGACATTAACCCTGGTTGATGTACATGTCAGAGCCTCTTCAGTGTGGATGGGGTACAGCAGACATTAACCCTGGTTGATGTACATGTCAGAGCCTCTTCAGTGTGGATGGGGTATAGCATACATTAACCCTGGTTGATGTACATGTCAGAGCCTCTTCAGTGTGGATGGGGTATAGCAGACATTATCAACAACAGACTGCACTTCCAGTTTGTGTTCTTTACTCTGTTGAACTCGTTTGTCTTCATTCCTAGGCACAGCACATGGAACCACCGTTGGCATGCAAAACATTCAAACAAAGCGTAACACCTTATAAATAATATAAAATATCAATGCAGTATGACAAACTATCCATCCACTGTGTTATATCATAAATTGTCTTACATGCCGTCACTGTTGTCAAAAGATTATAAACATAAAGTTACTAACCCAGTCAGTCTTTGGGCCACATCCAGGTTCTTTATCAGTGGCACACATGAAGCAGTTGTTGACTTTGTTGAACTCTGAAATCATAGGCATGAACTGAACATATGGCTGTCCCACACAACTACATACAATTTTTGTACATTTACTTTGAATTAAATGTCTTTAGATACCAGACATTTTTAGTACATCCTCAGCCATTTCTTTTCGCAGTTGCTCCATGTGTTTTTGAAGGTTCCATATCAATTTGGGAGGGGATGTTGGGGATGTTCTGTGCAACTTCCTTGGCTATCGACACCAAAAAAAAAAAAAATGAATGCATTATAAAGACCCCAGCTGAAGGTGTCCTGCTGCATGGTGGGAGTTATTTCCCCTCCTTTCCCCTAAGCATATCCCAGTTTAGGTCACCTAACAGTACAAACTGGAGATAAATGGGGGGCAATTAATTCACATATGTTGTCCAGGGCGCAGCTGGGGGCTGAGGGGTCTGTAACAAGTGGCAACAGTGAGAGACTTATTTCTGGAAAGGTGGATTTTTAAAAGTAGAAGCTTGAACTGTTTGGGCACAGACCTGGATAGCTTGACAGAACTCTGAAGTAGATTGCAACTCCACCCCCTTTGGCAGTTCTGTCTTGACGGAAAATGTATACACATACATAGAGTCATTTTTCAGCTATGATTTTACCACTCAGAATCCAGAATGGATAGGACAATGGAGCCAGCACAGGACGTAATACACCCGTACAACAATCTACGTTTTGATCTTCTTGACTTCTTATCTGGTAAACTGCTACTATGTGTCAAGAAAATAGCCCCAATTAGGGGTTAGTGTACTCCAGTAGAAAATGGCTGGTTTAGATGAAAAACTATTGCCCTGTGTCCCCGTTCATAGGTTCATGAGAGACTAATCAGTGGTAGAATTAAGTTGGCACTTTATTGGCACAAGGTTGAGGTTTCTCATGGACAGTAATTGGTAATACACTGCTCAATAAAATAAAGGGAACACTTAAAAAACACAATGTAACTCCAAGTCAATCACACTTCTATGAAATCAAACTGTCCACTTAGGAAGCAACACTGATTGACAATAAATGGCACATGCTGTTGTGCAAATGGAATAGACAACAGGTGGAAAATATAGGCAATTAGCAAGACACCCCCAATAAAGGAGTGGTTCTGCAGGTGGGGACCACAGACCACTTCTCAGTTCCTATGCTTCCTGGCTGATGTTTTGGTCAGTTTTGAATGCTGGCGGTGCTTTCACTCTAGTGGTAGCATGAGACGGAGTCTACAACCCACACAAGTGGCTCAGGTAGTGCAGCTCATCCAGGATGGCACATCAATGCGAGCTGTGGCAAGAAGGTTCGCTGTGTCTGTCAGCGTAGTGTCCAGAGCATGGAGGCGCTACCAGGAAACAGGCCAGTACATCAGGAGACGTGGAGGAGGCCGTAGGAGGGCAACAACCCAGCAGCAGGACCACTACCTCCACCTTTGTGCAAGGAGGAGCACTGCCAGAGCCCTGCAAAATGACCTCCAGCAGGCCACAAATGTGCATGTGTCTGCTCAAACGGTCAGAAACAGATTCCATGAGGGTGGTATGAGGGCCCGATGTCCACAGGTGGGGGTTGTGCTTACAGCCCAACACCGTGTAGGGTGTTTGGCATTTGCCAGAGAACACCAAGATTGGCAAATCCGCCACTGGCGCCCTGTGCTCTTCACAGATGAAAGCAGGTTCACACTGAGCACGTGACAGAGTCTAGAGACGCCGTGGAGAACTTTCTGCTGCCCGCAACATCCTCCAGCATGACCGGTTTGGCGGTGGGTCAGTCATGGTGTGGGGTGGCATTTCTTTGGGGGGGGGGGGGGCGCACAGCCCTCCATGTGCTCGCCAGAGGTAGCCTGGCTGCCATTAGGTACCGAGATGAGATCCTCAGACCCCTTGTGAGACTATATGCTGGTGCGGTTGGCCCTGGGTTCCTCCTAATGCCAGACAATGCTAGACCTCATGTGGCTGGAGTGTGTCAGCAGTTCCTGCAAGAGGAAGGCATTGATGCTATGGACTGGCCCGCCCGTTCCCCAGACCTGAATCCAATTGAGCACATCTGGGACATCATGTCTCGCTCCATCGCTCCACCAACGCCACGTTGCACCACAGACTGTCCAGGAGTTGGCGGATGCTTTAGTCCAGGTCTGGGAGGAGATCCCTCATGAGACCATCCGCCACCTCATCAGGAGCATGCCCAGGCGTTGTAGGGAGGTCATACAGGCATGTGGAGGCTACACACTACCTGAGCCTCATTTTGACTTGTTTTAAGGACATTACATCAAAGTTGGATCAGCCTGTAGTGTGGTTTTCCACTTTAATTTTGAGTGTGACTCCAAATCCAGACCTCCATGGGTTGATTAATTTGATTTCCATTGATAATTTTTGTGTGATTTTGTTGTCAGCACATTCAACTATGTAAAGAATAAAGTATTTAATAAGAATATTTCATTCATTCAGATCTAGGATGTGTTATTTTAGTGTTCCCTTTATTTTTTGAGCAGTGTATTTATATATTTAAATACAAAGGATGATGTCTCTCTTCATACCTCTGGCACTTTAGTCAGACTGCCACAGAGTCAATCAGGAGAGAATACATACAGGTCAACGGTGCCAATTGAAAGTCGAGGGGTGTGTCTGTGCCTTTTGGATTACTCTCTTTACAGAGAACCCCTATGGTTCAAGTCTGCTCTGCGCATTTCTGAAAGTGACAGCCAGCAGCCAAGAGTTTTTCACAGTACGTCATAAAAAAAGTAGTATACTTATGAATGTATGTAAAATGATAATATGTATTAGATCCAGTACAATGGAATAACTAAGACCTGAATTTGAATGCAGCGTGTTCCGATTCCTCCTCCTTTCTGTCCAACAAGGTCAACCAAAAACACTTGGCCTGATGGTTCATGCAGATACTGGGGAAGCAATATAGAAATGTATTGATCCCTTAAATTATTTTAATATTAAATGACCCATTTCACAACCCTCATACCTCTTCACAAAAATGTATCTAAATCAATTTTGGAAAAAGGATTTTACCCACAAAAGACGTAGGAATTTATTTTCCCAGTTAGAAGTAGTAGACCATGCATCATAACTATTTTCATCAGAAAAACAAACCCTCAAATGCAATATTGCATTTTGTAAGTTGTCTGCGGGTGGATTGTTGTGAATGCACTCAAATATCAAGTCATTATCAGGTTACGTGAACTGCGTTCTAATACTCAACGTAGAAGGATTTGTATTAATGTACAGTATATGAAAGTGATGCTATGAAAAGGATTCTTTCACGTTATCAAGCTCACTGTGACTTACAAATCACTGCCTATTACTGTGATTAAAAAGAGCATATGAAACATTGTTTTTCATGAGGCCTTCCTTTAGGCACCTCTGTTCGAAGACCTCTCCTGTCCTTGATCCATACCACATACAGCCATTTGCGGATCCTTTCAGTGTCCATGTGAAAGATAGTTATTGCGAGGATGGAACATTTGTTGACTTAAAAACAACAAAAATGTAACACCCATATAAAATGAAGGCCTCCAAAGCTTACAGATTTAAGTCTAATAGCATGAGATGAAAGTAAACAAACAGTGTGCGCAATATGAAAGTATAGTCAGTGGACATTCTGAACCTTGTTTGAAGTCACATGACCAAGGAGCTATATAAATGTTTTAAATAAATGTAAAACCATGTGAGATAAAAATGGACAAACTAAAGGGTGTGCAATGTGTGTCTATGCCATCGGGTTGAAAGTGTTAGGAGTAATGGTTAAAGTAGGGTGACCAGACATCAACCAGACATGACTTATCATCGAATAGATATGTGAAAAACACCTTGAGGATTGATTCTAAACAACGTTTGCCATGTTTGTTGATATTATGGAGTTAATTTGGAAAAAAGTTTGGCGTTGTAATGACTGAATTTTTTTTTTTTTTTCTTAGCCAAACGTGATGAACAAAACGGAGCATTTCTCCTACACAAATAATATTTTTGGAAAAACTGAACATTTGCTATCTAACTGAGTCTCCTCATTGAAAACATCCGAAGTTCTTCAAAGGTAAATGATTTTATTTGAATGCTTTTCTTGTTTTTGTGAAAATGTTTCCTGCTGAATGCTAGGCTTAATGCTATGCTAGCTATCAATACTCTTACACAAATGCTTGTGTAGCTATGGTTGAAAAGCATTTTTTGAAAATCTGAGATGACAGTGTTGTTAACAAAAGGCTAAGCTTGTGAGCCAATATATTTATTTCATTTAATTTGCGATTTTCATGAATAGTTGCGTTATGCTAATGAGCTTGAGGCTATGATTATGCTCCCGGATATGGGATTGCTCGACGCATGAAGTTAAAAACAGACCACAAAGTGAAATATTTTACTTGGCAAGAAAGACCGGGTAGCAGAGCCTACCGGTTGACGTCTCAATCGCGTTGTGCTTGTTTTGGCCAACAGAGGGGGCTGCTCGCTATAGCAGCTTCATTCATTCATTCATTCGTCTTCTTCTTCTACTAACTACTTGCTTGCGATAGTTTTAGAAGAAACTGAAGTGGAAAACTCGGACAGAAGCTAGCGTCAGGTGAATCCACAACATCACCACAAAACGTCCTTTCAAACCAGGTAAGTTACAATCGTTTGAGATACTAGCTAGTGATGTTATGTCACAATTTATTATATAGATAGATAATCTGCTCTATAAGGTTTTAAATAGGTTATGTTAGCTAACGTTAGCTAGCTACTGTTATAGCTATGTTAAAAAACGTTCACATGTAAACATGCAGTGGACGGGCTATTTTGAAAATATGATTGTATTAAATGAATGCACAATTAATTCAGAGAATATTTTTGTAGATTACAATTGCAATGGTTTGGCATACGTAGTCTGAAAATATAGTTAAATGTTCATGGGTAACATTAGCAGTGGAGCGGAAGGTGAGGAGGAAGACTGGATAGGAAGAAGAGTGAAGGAGACAGAGGAGGAAAGGTAAAGATATGATTACAGGGCCTGCCCATTTATTATTCCAAACAATGTTTGAGATAAAATACAGAAATGAGGCAAGCAATGGGAATCTGTTAACCAAAGTATTTTATCTAATATTATGCTATGTATTAATACAGATTGGAGAGGAAGGAGAAGGAAACATTAAGGGAGTAAAAAGAGTGAAGCAAGGAGGGTGTAGAAGAGTGAGGTGGAAAGGTGAAGAGAAGGAAAGGAAGATGAGTGAAGAAAAGAGGAGAAAGATTGGAGGAGAAGAAAAAGTTGAGAGTAAGAAGAGTGACAAGGAGAGTGAAGAACAGACAGAGGAGATACAATGACTCTTCCCAAGAAACAGAAATGCACTTTATGAAAAACATGAGAATTTCCATTTATACGCTCAGGTCAAGACGATAGAATGGTTCACTGCACCCTTTGTAATTCCTCCCTTTCAATTGGCAGCCGGAGAAGAATGGCAGTGGTAGAACATCAGCAGACGAAAAAGCATAAAGCCTCTCTGATTGGCCATGTTGGTATGCCCTCTGTCACCACATTCTTCAAGAAGAATATGGTTTAGCTGTGCAGGAGGGTGTCTTTGCATACCACACTATGTGACACAATCATAGTTACAGATCTATGGTCTGCACAGCACAACTGACACGGAAGCTTTATGAGCCAAAGTTTACATGTGCTAGGACAAAATGTGACGCCATAGTGAGTAACGTGTTAGCAACATGGGCAACTACTTTGGTAACACAGGACCTAGACCAGGTTGAATTTCTGTCCCTGTTCATTGATGTGTTCATTCATGGACATGTAAAGCGGCTGCCAATAGTAGTCATATGTAAGATATATGATGGCAGCACATCTGTGGAAACAAAACTGCTTGATTTTGTTGAATTGGAGAAACAGCAGAAAAAAATTGCAGCTGAGGTCCTGGTGGTCATCAAATAATGTAACCTGGAAAACATCCTCTGCTGACAACAAATACCAACTTTGGGGGACTGAATAGGCTGGGGGGGGGTCAATGTCCATACTAAAGTTAAAAATGTTCTGCAGTGGGAGGTGATTGGCTTAGGTTGTCCTGCCCACATCATTCATAACACAGCCAGAACAGCTTTGGATATGATGTTGAGTACCTGCTCACAAACATATTTGGAATATGTTCATATTTTCACCGTCGGAGTATAAAGACTAAAGGGCCTTTGTGAGTTTGTTGGCCAGGAGTACCATAACATTTTAGGAAACAGCTATGTTCGCTGGATGTCCATGCTCCCTGCTCTAGAAAGAGTGCTGAAAATGTGCCATTGGAATCCTTTATTTCTTTTGACAAATGCCCTGTGAACAATGTTTGAAGATCCACTGACTGAACTTTGGCTGGCCTTTGGCCATGGAAACTTGGCCGTATTCAGTGACACGATCAAGATGCTTGGAGGCCAGGACCGCTGTGCTGTGGAGTCCGCTGCAATTCTGAGAAATGTTGAGGCAAAATTGACTTATGTGACAACTTCATTCCAGTTTTGGTCAGAGGACTTCTGAGAGAGCTGGAGCCATGTCTAAAGAGAGCTTTCTCAAAACATCCCAATCATTCTTCACTATGGCTGTGAACTACTTGCAAGCATGGGGAAAGCACACAGATAATCTAAAAGATTTACATTGTCTCCTTTTAAAAAGGCAACCACTGCGTGAAGGCAGCAGGCACACTGCAGGAAAAATGCCCCAATGTGACCATCAATGAGGATACATTGTGTGACAAGGTTACTGGCCTGCAAGAGTTCCTAAAGGGGGGATCGCTTGAAGAATGGAAAACATCTGAGACACCGCTCAGTCAGAGATGGAGCACGGTGGTTAACGACTTCAAAGAGAACGACATCCCACACACTAACCTGGCTAGATTAGCGTCTGTTGTCATGTGCTTACCTGGAAGTAATGCACCAGTCGAGAGAGTGTTCTCCCAAATTAATGCTCTATGGACAGCAGCTCCGAAATAGATTCACTGTTCCTACCATCAAGGCTGTGCTTATTGTGAAGACAAACTTCAACCTCCCTTGCCAGGAGTTCATGGAGAAGCTGGCCAAAGACAGAGCAATCCTGAAGAAAATACATTCTTCTGAGAAATATACAGATTAGGTCACTATAAGTACAGTGGGGAGAATAAGTATTTGATACACTGCCGATTTTGCAGGTTTTCCTACTTACAAAGCATGTAGAGGTCTGTAATTTTTATCATAGGTACACTTTAACTGTGAGATGGAATCTAAAACAAAAATCTGCTCTTATTCTACACAGATTAGCAGGACCACTGAATGGCTGTTCAGATCGGACAGTTCTGTCTTGTCTGTAGTGTTTCTGTAACAGTTGTTTTCTCTGTCTATCAGTCTGCCTGTTAGACTCAATACATGAAACCGGAATTGTCCCCCTTTTTTATTTCATAGATAATAACATTGGATATTTTAATGATATATTGACCGCAGAACTGGAAATGTCCCCGGTTTTCATTTCAGAAATCTAGTCACCTTAGGTTAAAGAGCTATTGAATTTAGAAAAATTTGATTTGTCATTATGTTGACGGTCCCTAACTGCTGTTGGTGCACGTAAGGAAAACTACATGCGAATATCCAACCTGAAACTGTCTTTACCTCGGTGCGAATTGGTTAGGTTACTAATGTTTACTCATCTGATGTTGTAGCTGTCTGACTTTATTAGCAAAGCTCATTTTTACACCATAAACTCACTTATTTGACCAGATAAATTGGCTAATGTTGCTCAACATCTCTCTGCCGAGTCCATCACTATTTCTCCCTCACCTCAAACTTTACAAATGCCAGTAGGTTTCGGTTACAGCTCATGAAGTACGCTTCGTCACCTTCTCACCCCGGTCAGGTTTATCACCTAACGTTATCGTTCAGGGGGCGCGCTGCTCTAAATGACAAGCTGCCTTTCCAGTGCGCGCGCTGGTGCTGTAACTAGTGATTGGCTGTCTCTTCTTTCTTCCATTCTGTTATGTAAACGATTGGCGGAGCCTTGCATAGTCAACATTGCTACAAACGCGGTTTACTCGTTCGCTTACAGACAGCTGTGATCCAACCCACCCCCCCAAACTTTTTTTCATCGGATCTACACGAATCACGTAGGTCACCTATTTTGGATTCAAAACGGCGAATTACGCTAAAAGGTGACTAGTTTGTATCCCTGCAGGATTCAGTCTATTACAGTCAATGAGTTGAGGACAGTTTGAGTGTGTTTCTCCATCCTTGTAGTGGATCACCAGGAAAGCTATATATACACTCATTATACTGCACTTCACACAGGTCAGAGATCACTAGGAAAGCTATACACACTCATTATACTGCACTTCACACAGGTCAGAGATCACCAGGAAAGCTATATATACACTCATTTTTCTGCACTTCACACAGGTCAGAGATCACCAGGAAAGCTATATATACACTCATTATACTGCACTTCACACAGGTCAGAGATCACCAGGAAAGCTATATATACACTCATTTTTCTGCACTTCACACAGGTCAGAGATCACCAGGAAAGCTATATATACACTCATTATACTGCACTTCACACAGGTCAGAGATCACCAGGAAAGCTATATATACACTCATTTTCTGCACTTCACACAGGTCAGAGATCACCAGGAAAGCTATATATATATACACTCATTCATTTTTCTGCACTTCACACAGGTCAGAGATCACCAGGAAAGCTATATATACACTCATTTTTCTGCACTTCACACAGGTCAGAGATCACCAGGAAAGCTATATATACACTCATTTTTCTGCACTTCACACAGGTCAGAGATCACCAGGAAAGCTATATATACACTCATTTTTCTGCACTTCAGAGATCACAGGTCAGAGATCACCAGGAAAGCTATATATACACTCATTTTTCTGCACTTCACACAGGTCAGAGATCACCAGGAAAGCTATATATACACTCATTTTTCTGCACTTCACACAGGTCAGAGATCACCAGGAAAGCTATATATACACTCATTATACTGCACTTCACACAGGTCAGAGATCACCAGGAAAGCTATATATACACTCATTTTTCTGCACTTCACACAGGTCAGAGATCACCAGGAAAGCTATATATACACTCATTTTTCTGCACTTCACACAGGTCAGAGATCACCATCAGCCAGGCTCAGATCAATGGCCCCATACACACTCAGGTTGTACAACTGATGTTCATTGCATTTGGTGAACACCAGAGTCAGGTGATAGTTGAGTTGAATATTCCGATAAAGAGAGATTCGTTAATTTGTTCAAATTGCCAGTTGTACAAGTTGGTACCTGGTAGAAATACACATTTAGGTGGTCACACCTGCGGAAAAAATATGGTCCAAAGGCCCCAAACATGTTGCCATGGTAACGTGGGCAGGTGCGTGGTCTTGGTGGTGTGTGCTGGGTTGGTCTTAGAATTCCTAGGGACTGGGGGGAGAGCAGGGTGGGTCCTCCCACCATTGATATACAATATCAAGTGACGCAGCAGTGGATAGTTGAAGAGGTCTGTCTCCAGTACGCACTACCACCACTTCTCAAACAGTATCCTGTCCTGGGATAGGCCTAAACTGAGCAAGGTCTGGACCACGCTCTCTATCATAGGTGGAGGGCCACACAGGTAACACAGCATAGTGTTAGGGTCGACGTGGCGACGCAACTCCCCTTCTGATAGCCTCCCACCTGTGGAAGATCAAATCAACAAGAAAATGTACTTTCATGTAGTGCTGTCATTTTATGGGCTAGCATCCATTTAAATGAATTGGGAATGTATTTTTTAACAGCCAAACAAAATAAACTATCTTTAGTTTCATTTCCAACCCATTGCAGATTGTCTCAGTAAACATTTGTGGTTGTGTCAAGGTCATTCTGTAGTACTTACGGTACATGGACGGTTGGAGTTCCTGGTCGATGTCTGCCGTCTGTGCAGTGATGTGGAAGCCACAACTTCAACTGTAAACCCTTGCTCATCAAAATGTCATAAATCGATAGAATGAATGCATCAAGGGTGGCCATCTTGATTATAGTCAAGTTCTGCAAAGATGGACCTAGTTAAGCTGCAAGCTAACCCAGAACAGAGCGAGACATTTTACTCTTCATTGTAATCAGTGGGGTGATATCAATACTATGCATGGCAGACTCTCTTGGCTAAGAGTTGAGGAAAGACTGACTGCATCACTTCAAGTTATAAGAAATTCCAAATAGTTTGCACAGTCAACTTACATACAGCACTGAGAAACATACACTTTCCCCCACCAGACATGCCACCAGAGGTCTTTTCACAGTCCTCAAGTCCAGAACAAATTCAAGGAAACATACAGTATTATACAGAGCCATGACTGCATGGAACTCCCTTCCATAGTGAAGAGCAAACCTGGTTTCAAAAAACAAATAAAGCAACACCTCACGGCACAACGCCTCTCCCCTATGTGACCTACTTGCGGTGTGTGTGCAACTGATACACACACTACATGTTCATGTTTTTGAATGCATGTAAAGTCTTGTCTGTAGTCTTTTTTGTTACGTGTCAGACACCAGTAAGACCAAATTTCGCCATAATGGGGATCCTAATAAAATCAAATCAAAATTCTCTCTGCTTCTCTCACACAGCAAAGATGTTTAGGGACTGGGGAGAAAATGCAATAACGCAAAGAAAGCAACATTTTCAAACTGACATCAGTTTGACCGGTTTTAAGGAAATTAAAAGCTGTTAAAACGAGCCAAAAAATGTTTTGTTTGGCTTAGATGCATATTTTATGTGGTTGAAAGACTAAAATCAGATTTTATGGTGCTTATAAAGATAGGGCCCGTCTGTAAATGTGGCAGTGCTGGTCGTGTATTCATTCTCTATGATGAAATAAATAAATCATATTTCTCCACTCCTGTTCCTGAGTCAAAATTTACATTTGGTGTGTAATTTTACTGCAACAAATGCTTCATTCTGCAGGTGTTAATGTTATATTAGGCAATGCGAGAGGTTATAGACTTACAGTCCAGATTTCAGTTAGGTTACTATTCCATTTAAACCATCTGAACAGCACAGTTCCCTTGACGTGCCATTTTGACAGACACTACTGCACTGTTGGAGCTAGGAACACGTTTCTCTACACCCGCAATAACATCTGCTAAATATGTGTATGTGACCAATAAAAATGGATTTGAAGTCCCTTAGGCTACACACTAACAACAGATAATAAAAGAAACCTCAATGTAAACCCACCTACTCCCCTCCCAAACCCACCCGCCCTGCGGATATAACCACAGGGATTGCGAGTTATGAGTCAACCCACGTACCCCCCCTCACTTTGAAGAGCAGCTCTTGTTCGTTCTTGGCGCTGTAGCAGAGGTGGGTGGAGCCTATGTTGTAGCCCCTCCCTACTTTTGCGGGGTTCTGTCGTAGCAGGTCAACGTCGTGAAGCAGGATGGAGTATAAAGGGTTAATGCCCACGCCCCCAACAACAGGTCAACACAGGGGTCAGAGGGCACGGGGTCAAAGAAGAAGTTACCGCCCACACGCATTGCTACATGGGAGTCCATGGTGCACTGAGGAGAGAGAGAGAGAGAGAGAGAGAGAGAGAGAGAGAGAGAGAGAGGGAATAAATAGTTTTTATTTTGTAATGATAAATAACTCAGGTATGAGATGTGTCCACATTCTAGAAGTCTGCTTTCTGTTCCCTATTGTGGAGAAAGTCTGTTTTAGAGGTTAAAAAAGCAACATCCAGTGCAGCATCGGAGTCTCAGGAGACACAGACGCTGTTACACACACACACACACACACACACACACACACACACACACACACACACACACACACACACACACACACACACACACACACACACACACACACACACACACACACACACAGAGCTGTTACACACACAGCTGTTACACACACAGCTGTTACACACACACACACAGCTGTTACACACACACACACAGCTGTTACACACACACACACAGCTGTTACACACACACAGCTGTTACACACACACACACACACACACACACACACACACACACACACACACACACACATACACACACACACACACACACAGCTGTTACACACACACACACACACACACACACACACACACACACACACACAGCTGTTACACACACAGCTGTTACACACACACACACACACAGCTGTTACACACACACAGCTGTTACACACACACACACACACACAGCTGTTACACACACACAGCTGTTACACACACACACACACACACAGCTGTTACACACACACAGCTGTTACACACACACACACACACACACACACACACACACACACACACACACACACACACACACACACACACACTGTTACACACACACACACACACACACACAGCTGTTACACACACACACACACACACAGCTGTTACACACACACACACACACACAGCTGTTACACACACACACACACACAGCTGTTACACACACACACACACACAGCTGTTACACACACACAGCTGTTACACACACACAGCTGTTACACACACACACACACACACACACACACACACACACACACACACACACACACACACACACACACAGCGGTTACACACACACACACAGCTGTTACACACACACACACAGCTGTTACACACACACAGCTGTTACACACACACAGCTGTTACACACACACACACACACAGCTGTACACACACACACACAGCTGTTACACACACACACACAGCTGTTACACACACACACACACACACACACACACACACACACACACACACACACACACACACACACACACACACACACACACACACACACACACACACACACACACACAGCTGTTACACACACACACACAGCTGTTACACACACACACACAGCTGTTACACACACACACAGCTGTTACACACACACACAGCTGTTACACACACACACACAGCTGTTACACACACACACGGTTTTTCGGATGACTGCCTTGCCTGGTTCACCAATTACTTTGCAGACAGAGTTCAGTGTGTCAAATCGGAGGGCATGTTGTCCGGTCCTCTGGCAGTCTCTATGGGGGTGCCACAAGGTTCAATTCTCGGGCCGACTCTTTTCTCTGTATATATCAATGATGTTGCTCTTGCTGCGGGCGATTCCCTGATCCACCTCTACGCAGACGACACCATTCTATACACTTTCGGCCCGTCATTGGACACTGTGCTATCTAACCTCCAATCGAGCTTGAATGCCATACAACACTCCTTCCGTGGCCTCCAACTGCTCTTAAACGCTAGTAAAACCAAATGCATGCTTTTCAACCGATCGCTGCCTGCACCCGCTTGCCCGACTAGCATCACCACACTGGATGGTTCCGACCTTGAATATGTGGACACCTATAAGTACCTAGGTGTCTGGCTAGACTGCAAACTCTCCTTCCAGACCCATATCAAACATCTCCAATCGAAAATCAAATCAAGAGTCGGCTTTCTGTTCCGCAACAAAGCCTCCTTCACTCACGCTGCCAAGCTTACCCTAGTAAAACTGACTATCCTACCGATCCTCGACTTCGGCAATGTCATCTACAAAATTGCTTCCAACACTCTTCCCAGCAAACTGGATGCAGTTTATCACAGTGCCATCCGTTTTGTCACTAAAGCACCTTATACTACCCACCACTGCGACTTGTATGCTCTAGTCGGCTGGCCCTCACTACATATTCGTCGCCAAACCCACTGGCTCCAGGTCATCTACAAGGCCATGCTAGGCAAAGCTCCGCCTTATCTCAGCTCACTGGTCACGATGGCAACACCCATCCGTAGCACGCGCTCCAGCAGGTGTATCTCATTGATCATCCCTAAAGCCAACACCTCATTCGGCCGCCTTTCGTTCCAGTACTCTGCTGCCTGTGACTGGAACGAATTGCAAAAATCGCTGAAGTTGGAGACTTATCTCCCTCACCAACTTCAAACATCAGCTATCTGAGCAGCTAACCGATCGCTGCAGCTGTACATAATCTATTGGTAAATAGCCCACCCATTTTCACCTACCTCATCCCCACAGTTTTTATTTATTTACTTTTCTGCTCTTTTGCACAAGAATATCTCTACCTGTACATGATCAACTGATCATTTATCACTCCAGTGTTAATCTGCAATATTGTAATTATTCGCCTACCTCCTCATGCCTTTTGCACTCATTGTATATAGACTCCCCTTTTTTCTCTACTGTGTTATTGACTTGTTAATTGTTTACTCCATGTGTAACTCTGTTGTCTGCTCACACTGCTATGCTTTATCTTGGCCAGGTCGCAGTTGCAAATGAGAACCTGTTCTCAACTAGCCTACCTGGTTAAATAAAGGTGAAATAAAATAAATAAATAAAAACCACACACACACAGCTGTTACACACACACACACACACACACACACACAGCACACACACACACACACACACACACACACACACACACACACACAGCTGTTACACACACACACACACACACACACACACACACACACAGCTGTTACACACACACACACACACACACACACACACACACACACACACACAGCTGTTACACACACACACACACACACACACACAGCTGTTACACACACACACACACACACACACACAGCTGTTACACACACACACACACACACACAGCTGTTACACACACACACACACAGCACACACACACACACACACACACACACACACACACACACACACACACACACACACACACACACACACACACACACACACACACACACAGCTGTTACACACACACACACAGCACACACACACACAGCTGTTACACACACACACAGCTGTTACACACACACACACAGCTGTTACACACACACAGCTGTTACACACACACAGCTGTTACACACACACAGCTGTCACACACACACAGCTGTTACACACACACAGCTGTTACACACACACACACACACACACAGCTGTTACACACACACACACACACAGCTGTTACACACACACACACACACACACACACACACAGCTGTTACACACACACACACACACAGCTGTTACACACACACACACACAGCACACACAGCTGTTACACACACACAGCTGTTACACACACACAGCTGTTACACACACACAGCTGTTACACACACACAGCTGTTACACACACACAGCTGTTACACACACACACACACACAGCACACACACACACACACACACACACACACACACACACAGCACACACACACACACACACACACACACACAGCACACACACACACACAGCTGTACACACACACACACACACACACACACACAGCTGTTACACACACACCACACACACACACACACACACACACACACACACACACACACACACACACACACACACACACACACACACAGCACACACACACACACACACACACAGCTGTCACACACAGCTGTTACACACACACACACACACAGCTGTACACACACAGCTGTCACACACACACACAGCTGTCACACACACACACACACACACAGCTGTCACACACAGCTGTCACACACACACACAGCTGTAGCTGTCACACACACACAGCTGTCACACACACACACAGCTGTCACACACACACAGCTGTCACACACACACAGCTGTCACACACACACAGCTGTCAAACACACACACACACACAGCTGTCACACACACACAGCTGTCAAACACACACAGCTGTCACACACACACAGCTGTCACACACACAGCTGTCACACAGCTGACACACACACACACACACACACACACAGCTGTCACACACACACACAGCTGTCACACACACACAGCTGTCACACACACACACAGCTGTCACACACACACACACACACACACAGCTGTCACACACACACACAGCTGTCACACACACACAGCTGTCACACACACACAGCTGTCACACACACACACACACACACACACAGCTGTCACACACACACACACACACACACACACACACACACACACACACACACACACACACACACACACACACACACACACACACACACACACACACACACACACACACACACAGCTGTTACACACACAGCTGTTACACACACAGCTGTTACACACACAGCTGTTACACACACACACACACACACACAGCTGTCAAACACACACACAGCTGTCACACACACACACACAGCTGTCACACACAGCTGTCACACACACACACAGCTGTCGCTGTCACACACACACACAGCTGTCACACACACACACAGCTGTCACACACACACAGCTGTCACACACACACAGCTGTCACACACACACAGCTGTCAAACACACACACACACAGCTGTCACACACACACACACACAGCTGTCACACACACACACACACAGCTGTCACACACACACACACACACACACACACAGCTGTCACACACACACACACACACACACACACACACACACACACACACACAGCACACACACACACACACACACACACACACACACACACACACACAGCACACACACACACACACACACACAGCTGTCACACACACACACAGCTGTCACACACACACACACACACACACACAGCTGTCACACACACACACACACACACAGCTGTCACACACACAGCTGTCAACACACACACACACACAGCTGTCACACACACACACACACACAGCTGTCACACACACACACACACACAGCTCTCACACACACACACACACACAGCTGTCACACACAGCTGTCACACACAGCTGTCACACACACACACACACACACACACACACACACACAGCTGTCACACACACACACACACACACAGCTGTCACACACACACACACACACACACACACACACACACACACACACACACACACACACACACACACACACACACACACACACAGCTGTCACACACACACACACACACAGCACACACACACACACACACACACAGCTGTCACACACACACACACACAGCTGTCACACACACACAGACACACACACAGCTGTCACACACACACACACAGCTGTTACACACACACACACAGCTGTTACACACACACACACAGCTGTTACACACACACACACACAGCTGTTACACACACACACACACAGCTGTTACACACACACACACAGCTGTTACACACACACACACACAGCTGTTACACACACACACACACACACACACACACACACACACACACACACACACACACACACACACACACACACACACACACACACACACACACACACACACACACTCCTCTGCTTTATCTGTTGTCACAGTCCCCACACTCTAACCCAGTACAGACGGAAGAGTTAACAGGCCCATCAAACAATCCCAGGGCTGAGTACAGTCTCCAACCACTTTACTGTGGAATATCAGACGGCTTTATGTGGCGACAACCACAGTCACACACAGCTTACTGCTCAGAGAAGACACAGCTACTGGATGAGATCAGACTTACAATACAACCTAGAAAAACACACACACACACACACACCAAATGGAGAGACAGGCAGAAAGACTGACAGACACTGCTATTGATTTTGAGGCAGAAACAAAGTACATATGAAAATGTTCATTTCAATGTACACACACACACACTTACCTTGGTGTGTATCCAATGTGCGGGGGGATGTTCTGTGTATTTGACAGCCAGCTCGATAATGCCCTCTCTCTGCAGCAGACCTGGACTGGAACACACAGAGAATCCTCCTACCTTCTCCATACCAGGGATAAAGAAGTCCACCCTGGACACACAGAGAGACAGACCGAGAGACAAAAAGAGAATCCTCCTACCTTCTCCATACCAGGGATAAAGAAGTCCACCCTGGACACACAGAGAAACAGACCGAGAGACAAAAAGAGAATCCTCCTACCTTCTCCATACCAGGGATAAAGAAGTCCACCCTGGACACACAGAGAAACAGACCGAGAGACAAAAAGAGAATCCTTATTGTTAAATAATGCAAAACATGTCCAACTGAGAACGTAATCTAACGGATTCAAAAGCAACCTCAAAATGTACAGAATGTGTCCATGTCACTCACATATCTTTACATAACATACCACAGGAAGTGGTAACTTTCCACAAGTTTGGAGAAAAAGAAGAAAAAAAGTAGGCAATAACAACTAGCAAGCATCTCTCCCTCTCTGACACGTAAAACAGACACACACACACGTCTCTCCCTCTCTGACACGTAAACAGAGACACACACGTCTCTCCCTCTCTGACACGTAAACAGAGACACACACACACGTCTCTCCCTCTCTGACACGTAAACAGAGACACACACACACGTCTCTCCCTCTCTGACACGTAAACAGAGACACACACACACGTCTCTCCCTCTCTGACACGTAAACAGAGACACACACACACGTCTCTCCCTCTCTGACACGTAAACAGAGACACACACACACGTCTCACCCTCTCTGACACGTAAACAGAGACACACACACACGTCTCTCCCTCTGACACGTAAACAGAGACACACACACACGTCTCTCCCTCTCTGACACGTAAACAGAGACACACACACGTCTCTCCCTCTCTGACACGTAAACAGAGACACACACACGTCTCTCCCTCTCTGACACGTAAACAGAGACACACACACACGTCTCTCCCTCTCTGACACGTAAACAGAGACACACACACACGTCTCTCCCTCTCTGACACGTAAACAGAGACACACACACACACACACACACACACACACGTCTCTCCCTCTCTGACACGTAAACAGAGACACACACACACGTCTCTCCCTCTCTGACACGTAAACAGACACACACACACACACACACACGTCTGTCCCTCTCTGACACGTAAACAGACACACACACACGTCTCTCCCTCTCTGACACGTAAACAGAGACACACACGTCTCTCCCTCTCTGACATGTAAACAGAGACACACACGTCTCTCCCTCTCTGACATGTAAACAGAGACACACACTTCTCTCCCTCTCTGACACGTAAACAGAGACACACACACGTCTCTCCCTCTCTGACACGTAAACAGAGACACACACGTTTCTCCCACTCCTCCTACCCATCTGTCATATGGACTGGAGGAGGTGTAAGGTATAGTATTTACATCCATTACTGAACCCCGGCGGGGCAACGTACCAACCTCTTCTGTTTATACACAACACAAACCGCCCACCAACAGTATGGGCCACAGAGTTGAAGGGGATATTTATCAACTGAATGTACTTTTACATCATAAATTAAACATGTTTATGGATGTGTGCTTTGCTTTTAGCTACAATACTAATGCTGTTTTCCTTTGTAGCTCAGTGGGTAGAGCGTGCCACGTGTAACGCCAGGGTAGTGAGTTCGATTCCCGGGACTACCCATTGGTAATGAATGCACGCATGACTATGTCGCTTTGGAAAAACAGAGTGCTAAATGGCACATGTTATGAAGCCTGTTAGTGGGTCTGAAACAATCTTGTAAGTTGGAAATCCCCCCTAACTGCTTCCTGCTGTCATCATATGCATTTGTTTATCAACTTATTTTTTTACCTGTATTTTAACCAGGTGGGTTGATTGAGAACAATGTCTTTTACAGTTTCTCAATTGCTAAAACACTAAAACACCATTGGCTGAACAAAGTTCTCAGTTGCCTGGACTCATTTAGCTAATTATGCAGTCTGTTGTCAATACCTTAAACCATTTCACATGATAAAACACTATTTGCAGATCTCACTTAGACTTTTCAGCAAAACTCTAAACACATTCTCATTCTCAAAACACATTCTGCACTCTAATGCACATTTCATCCATACTGGTACTACAGTGGCAACAATCAAATACAAATAGAGAACATATGTCATTGATTGAACACAACCACTCAAAGATGATTTAACCCGTTTCAAATGATGTGACACAACCAATATTGATTTTATTTATTTCACCTTTATTTATTTAACCAAGTTGAGAACAAGTTCAACAATATAAGCCAGTTCAGAGAGCAAACAGGTTGTTGAAGGTGGGAAGGAGAAAGTCTGAGAATGGATACTGTAGTACAGTGTATTGTAGGCTGTATACTGTACAATGGATGAATTGTATGGCCCTGAACATTGTGCTTTCCATTTATTAACAGAACTGACTGCGCAATAGATTTTGACTGGTTGCAGGTTCATATCAACAAAGAACAAGAATTACAGTATCACAGAGACAAAGGGCAAGTTTGTGAGATGCAGGGTACAGTACTGTAAAAATAGGGGTACAAGGAGGAGGAAGAACAAAAAACTAAATTGCAAAGAGCAAAGCAGAGTAGTAATTTCTGATCAATTTTGAGCTACTAAGATAGAACATGTTTCCGTTCATCAAAGGACAATGACGAAAAAATATGAATATTTTTATTTATTAAAAATGTTCTTCTCCCTGAGAATTGTTTCTATTTTTTGGTGTATTGTTTGCTGACTGCTTGAGAGTGTATATCATTTTGATCTCATTGTTTATGATTTGAGAGCAGTGTTTGAACACAGGTAAAACTGTTTTGAGGCGAATGTTTTATTTTGCGAGAGGAGTCAGAGGTTATGTAAATAGTGCTTGAATACGAGGTTTTGTGTTGAATGTTTTCAGGAAATGGAGCAAGGTTTCAGAAATTGTGTTTTAGCAATTGAGAAAAACGAACACAATGACCTGGGGAACAGTGGCAGGGCAGAGCAACACTGTAAATAGCATTACACACATTCAATACAACACTTCCCTCTAGTGCCTGGTAAAGGTATTACAGCCATTATAAAAAGAGGTTTGCGCAAGACCTTGATGGATTGCAGCAGGTCATTTCTCTCACTGTGCGTGATGATTGACAGCAGCCTGTGCCCGATAATGAATCTGTTAACCTCTATACCTTTTGTCCAACAAACTGTTGATGTGATATACTGGTTAATTTACCGTATCTACCCATACCTATAGCCTACGCACTTGTGCAGATCTGAAAGGTGTAAACATCCTCTCCCCAAAGCCATTGGTGTAAATGCTGTATTCAGTCTCCTTTCAATGAGCTATGTATGTCGCCAAACAAATGACAGTACTGTACTACTCACCCACTGGCCAGCTCTGAAAGTGAAGTCTGGATGGACAGCTAGCCAGAGGCGTTTCACTGTCTCAGACTCGTTCGTCCATGATGCCACATACCCGCGCCGGATATACACGCTGGACACACACACCAACACACAGTTTACAAATGAAATAACCTGTCAATCAATCATGAAGATTAACACAATTAAACAGTGGCAATAGTTGAGAATCTGTACATTAGAAACCTTTAGCCTAGACATACACAGATTAACAAAATGTCTTCGATATTGTCAGTCTCATAACACAGATCTAAAACTGTTTTCAGTTTTGGATTGCATAAACCACAGGTTTGTTGCTACAGTACAAACACAGCTGGATGGTCACTCACATCTTGTCTGTAGTTGCTGGCTGTCCTCTCTAGATGGTCCGTTTGTCTTCTGGATGACATTTTCCTGAAAAGACAACAGAAATGCCTACTTTATTTAAACATGTCTGTCTATTAGAAAATAATGTAGCCAAGCGAATCAGCACAAAGGTCAGTTACGTGTTTAACCTCTGTGGCCCTTAGAAAGACTGCGGTCTCACCTGTGTGCTGACGTCAAAAGAAACAATAAATAGACTTGTACCCATTGTCAAATGGGTCCAGCAAACTGTAAGTAAATCATGATCATCTAAAAACAGGCGAGTAGCTCCGAGTGTATGGCAGCTTTGGTGTTGTTAAAGACGTGACAGGTGTAGTAGCCGCACAATCATAACCACCGTTTTTAAAAACAGAGAAATCCATAGCATGCTAACTCAGTCAGCCCAGTCACACAACAAGCCTATGCCCTTTTCACTTAACATTTACAGCTATCGTAGCACTGACTGCATTCCCTAAGGAATATAGCTAGTCTCTTTGAAAAGCAAGTCTTGCCAATGTATGACAATATGTTTGATATGATTTGCTTGCAGGTTAGATAACCTTCCTGAAATGTGTGGAAGATTTGTTGACTCCGGAAGTGATTGACGGCATGCTCTTTCGTGTGTTCATATTTGCGCAGATACTGCGCATGCCACATGGATGTTCTATCAATAATCAGTTAAAGCATTTGAGTCATGCAGATGTATAGTGTATAGATTTATTTTTTGGATAGTGCAGCCTAATGTTTTATTTTTTAGTGTGTTGGATAGGATATCATTGTGGTGAGCTGGTCTTGAGTTCAGTCTAACGTTACCTACCTCGTCTTTCTCGCAGAATTCAATGGAAGGGGAACGTGTCGACGGAGATACTCAAGTCCACACGATGAATAACAAACCTGGGAAAAAGCAAAGCAACACAACCAAGAGGACTATACAGTCTAACACTAATGGGGTTACTTTCAACTCCATCCGAATAAAAAAAGAACCAGGAGACTTTGAACGGAAGGAAATTGGTGACCATTCCAAACGTCCTTTGCTGGAGAAGCAAAAGCACGTCAAGCAGCATCAAACTACGTCCAACCAAGCGACCCGGTGTAGCAAGATATCGAGGAGTCCTGTGGTGATACTAACAAAATTGTCCAACGTAAGATGAGTTAGTAGTCTTTCCCCAACATGCGACTTTTAAGGATGGATCGAAATGTACAGAATGGTTACCTGGAGGAAAATCTAGTCCAGGGGAGGGTCATGTCATTTATGAAATTTCAAATTCCCAGTGTTTTAGAATTAGTTTCTTATTAGGCTATTTATCGACGTGCCTGATGCTGCCCCTCATCTCTGATTCTAAGCTGGGCACTCAATATCAAGTGAGCATATTGGCTATTTAGTGTGATGCACAGAGCAGTGCAGAGCAAGTTATATTTCTAAGATAGCTGCTGGGATGGTGTAAATTACAACTAGGCTGCATTATACACTGCAATGGATATTCCAACCCTGAGCTCTGGCCTGCTCTGCTCTTGCTGATCTGCCTAACCAATGGCTGTGCTGTGTAGCCTACAGTGGCAGTTCAGCAAGAGAGTCAAATGCTTCTTCCGCAAATACTATTTGATTAGGCCTAGTCCAAAAGATGAACTATCTTGCTCGCTGACTAGTCTATATCCTGTATCCTGTTCAGTTTGAGAAGATGAGGAGGACCGGAGGTCAACTTTGATAGCTTGCGGCTACTATATTGTTTTTAATTAAATCAATTATGTTTCCTGCCCATGGTGTATTTATCAGAGTTATTGACCTCCCAATAAACCAGATTTGAGTAACTTACATTGTGCTGAAACTAAAGCTGCAGCCGCAGCACAATCAATCGAAGATGGACAGCTCATAAACAAATTATGTAAGGTGTTGGTTTCACGAGCTGAAATAAAAGATCCCAGAAATGTTCCATAAACACAAAAAGCTTGTTGTGGACACATTTGTTTACATCCCTGTTAGTGAGTATTTCTACTTTACCAAGATAATCCATCCACCTGACTGGTGTGGCATATCAAGAAGCTGATTAAACAGAATGATCATTATGCTGGGGACAATAGAAAGCCACTCTAAAATGTGCAGTTTTTGTCACACAACACAATGCCACAATTGGCATGCTGACTACAGGACTGTCCACCAGAGCTGTTGCCAGAGAATTTAATGTTAATTTCTCTACCATAAGCCACCTCCAATGTCATTTAGAGAATTTGGCATGTGGTAACCACACCAACCCAGGACCTACACATCCGGGTCCTTCACCTGTGGGATCGTCTGAGACCAGCCACCTTGACAGCTGATGAAACTGTGTGTTTGCACAACCAAAGAATTTCTGCACAAACGGTTAGAAACCGCCTCGGAGAAGCTCATCTGCTGCTCGTCGTCCTCACCAGGGTCTTGACCTGATTGCAGTTTGAAATCATAACCGATAAATGCTAACCTTGGTTTGCTGATGTCAACGTTGTGAACAGAGTGCCCAGTGGTGGTGGGGTTATGGTATGGGCAGGCATAAGCTTCGGACAACAAACATAATTGTATTTTTATCGATGGTAATTTGAATACACAGAGATACCGTGACGAGATCCTGAGGCCCATTGTCGTGCCATTCATACTCACCAGACATGTCACCCATTGAGCAAGTTGGAGATGCTCTGGATTGACATGTACGACAGCATGTTCCAGTTCCCGCCAACATCCAGCAACTTCACACAGCCATTGAAGAGGAGTGGGATAACTTCACACAGCCATTGAAGAGGAGTGGGATAACTTCACACAGCCATTGAAGAGGAGTGGGACAACTTCACACAGCCATTGAAGAGGAGTGGGATAACTTCACACAGCCATTGAAGAGGAGTGGGACAACTTCACACAGCCATTGAAGAGGAGTGGGATAACATTACACAGGCCACATCCATAGACCAGGGCCTAATTTATTTTAATTGACCGATTTCCTTCAATGAACTGTAACTCGGTAAAATCCTTGAAATTGTTGCATGTTGCGTTTTATATTTTTGTTCAGTGAAGGTTGTTGGTTTATGCTGACTGTGGTTTCTTCATCTTTCTAATCTATTAAGGTGGTGCTTAAGACTCTTCTGAGAGAAACTAAAGTGCGTTTGGTGAAGGAGGAGACAGATGCCAGGAGGGATGAAGACAACAGTGAAGGTAGGACATGTACATACTCCAGTCTACACCCAATACTGCAGTGAAAATGGGTGATACATTACTGAAGATTTTAATTTTATATCAGCAGGGATTATTTCTTTATTCTGGAATTAGGAAAATTATATTTCTCTTTTTTATGTGTCCCCTCTCCCACCCCATAGGGTGTGAACATTATTTACAATAAGGGTTAGATGAAGAAAATCAGACCACTAATGAAAATGGATGGCCTCCCTTCAGCAAAATATATTTAACCTAAACCCTCCCTGAAGACTGTAAAAAAACAAGTGACCCTCCCCTATACCCAAATAGGAATTAAAACACAAAGCGGGTACCAGAAAACATGCCTAGCATTTATCCTCACTTCTTGGACAGACTAGAGCCTTACATATGTAGTTTTATAAACTGTTATTCGACCTGTGTGCATTAGAGGGCAATGCAGGAATTTTTATAGCACACAGGGCTGAGGGCCTGAAGGTTGTGAGTTCGCCATGGACAAGAGTTTGGGTGGAAAGATCTCCTTTATTGTAAAATCATTGCATGAATCTGTCACTGTGTTTTCAGGTCAGAGAAAAAATTGCCTTTTTATAAACATTTCATGCAATTGTTCATATTAGCAGAATCTTTTTTAATAACACACAAATTACAAGACTATACAAATGGATGGAGAGCGAGGCCTATGTGTTAATCTTATCATATTTCTCTAATGCCAAATCAGTGTGTTTTGTTTGCAACAAAACTGTCCCTGTTTGCAAATAATTAAATCTGAGACATCATTAGGAATTTGAGCATGGTACTTTCAAAAGTTAGGACTACCTTTCCACCCAAGACTGAGTAGGCCCTACCTTTCCACCCAAGACAGAGTAGGCCTACCTTTCCACCCCAGACAGAGAAGGCCCTACCTTTCCACCCCAGACAGAGAAGGCCCTACCTTTCCACCCCAGACAGAGTAGGCCCTACCTTTCCACCCCAGACAGAGAAGGCCTACCTTTCCACCCCAGACAGAGTAGGCCCTACCTTTCCACCCCAGACAGAGAAGGCCCTACCTTTCCACCCCAGACAGAGAAGGCCCTACCTTTCCACCCCAGACAGAGAAGGCCCTACCTTTCCACCCCAGACAGAGAAGGCCTACCTTTCCACCCCAGACAGAGAAGGCCCTACCTTTCCACCCCAGACAGAGAAGGCCTACCTTTCCACCCCAGACAGAGTAGGCCTACCTTTCCACCCAAGACAGAGTAGGCTTTCCTTTCCACCCCAGACAGAGAAGGCCTACCTTTCCACCCCAGACAGAGAAGGCCCTACCTTTCCACCCCAGACAGAGAAGGCCTACCTTTCCACCCCAGACAGAGAAGGCCTACCTTTCCACCCCAGACAGAGAAGGCCTACCTTTCCACCCCAGACAGAGAAGGCCTACCTTTCCACCCCAGACAGAGAAGGCCTACCTTTCCACCCCAGACAGAGAAGGCCTACCTTTCCACCCCAGACAGGGAAGGCCTACCTTTCCACCCCAGACAGAGAAGGCCTACCTTTCCACCCCAGACAGAGAAGGCCCTACCTTTCCACCCCAGACAGAGTAGGCCCTACCTTTCCACCCCAGACAGAGTAGGCCCTACCTTTCCACCCCAGACAGAGAAGGCCTACCTTTCCACCCCAGACAGAGTAGGCCCTACCTTTCCACCCCAGACAGAGAAGGCCCTACCTTTCCACCCCAGACAGAGAAGGCCTACCTTTCCACCCCAGACAGAGAAGGCCTACCTTTCCACCCCAGACAGAGAAGGCTCTACCTTTCCACCCCAGACAGAGTAGGCCCTACCTTTCCACCCCAGACAGAGAAGGCCTACCTTTCCCACCCCAGACAGAGAAGGCCTACCCTTCCACCCCAGACAGAGAAGGCCTACCTTTCCACCCCAGACAGAGAAGGCCCTACCTTTCCACCCCAGACAGAGTAGGCCTACCTTTCCACCCCAGACAGAGTAGGCCTACCTTTCCACCCCAGACAGAGTAGGCCTACCTTTCCACCCCAGACAGAGAAGGCCTACCTTTCCACCCCTGACAGAGAAGGCTCTACCTTTCCACCCCAGACAGAGAAGGCCTACCTTTCCACCCCAGACAGAGAAGGCCTACCTTTCCACCCCAGACAGAGAAGGCCTACCTTTCCACCCCAGACAGAGAAGGCCCTACCTTTCCACCCCAGACAGAGAAGGCCTACCTTTCCACCCCAGACAGAGAAGGTCTACCTTTCCACCCCAGACAGAGAAGGCCTACCTTTCCACCCCAGACAGAGAAGGCCTACCTTTCCACCCAGACAGAGAAGGCCTACCTTTCCACCCCAGACAGAGAAGGCCTACCTTTCCACCCCAGCAAAGTACATTTGTCTCATCTGCTATAGGAGGTTGTAGTTTAGCCTCTGATTGTCAAAGAAATGAAGCAATGCATATCCCCATATGCATTGGAGTCACGTCTGTCCTGTGTATTTTACAGCTTGGTTCACAAAGCATCTCGGACCAAAGCTCTGTTATACATCACTTTATTTAATCAGATCTGTTTTTTTTCTTAAATCTTAAGCTAACAATCTTCTCATAAAAGTTGTTCATAGTGCGTCGGACAGATGCGTTTTGCCATTTTCTTTCATACCTTCTCAATTCGAGTCTTGGTTTTAAATTAACAGCCCTTCACTGACAGAGGTATGCTATTTAAAGAGTGGATATTATTATTTTGAGGTCAACAACTCTGATAAATTCATAACGGGCAAGAAACCTATTGTTTTTAAATCTATTATAGTAGTAGCAAGCTATCAAAGTTGATATTTGGTCCTCATTTTCACAAGCTGAACAGAACACACTGCTATTCTGAGTTCAAGGCCTAATCACCTCTTTATCCCTTTCCCTCAGTCTCTTCTCCGCAGTTCTTTCCTTGTCCACACTGCACCATCTCCTTCACTGACTGTTACTTCCTGGAGAACCACATCAAGACCAAACACCAGAAGCAGTACCTGGCCATGCTGAAAAGCCATGTCTCAAAGAGTAAAACCGTGTACGCCCCCACACACAGCTGTCCCCAGTGCAGCTGCATGTTCCATACCCCACGACAGCTACACATCCACACCCGCCAGGCCCACCCCTCCGCCCTTCCCCAGAAACCTGCCCGTCCCCCCAGGGTTCCGGGGAAACTCCACCCCTGCCCGCAGTGTGCCCGTAGATTCCCGTACCTGGGAACCCTGCTGAAGCACTGCAAGAATTTGCACAAAATGGCTGTTTTTCGCACCGATGGTCATATCAGTTGTGCTGACTGTGGGAAGAGCTTTGAAAATTGCTGGGGACTAGGGCCACACCGGTGTCAAGAACCAGAGGGCACTAAACCTAAGGACACTAAGACGGTGGTCTGTCTGGAAGTCGGTTTCCATTGCTCAGAGTGTGGGAAGATCCTCAGTACTCCTACGAGCCTGGACACTCACATGCGCATCCACACTGGAGAGAAGCCGTACGAATGTAAGGAGTGCGGCAAGCGCTTCTCAGAGAACAGCGGTTACCGTTATCACTCGTTAATACACTCGGGGCTCAAGCCGTTCAAATGCCAGGACTGCGGGAAGACTTTCAAACGGAAGTCGCTCCTCTGGACTCACATGTCGGTTCACACTGGTGAGCGGAAGTTCTCCTGCACCCAATGCGATAAGCGGTATGCAAGCAGGGCCCATCTGAAGCTTCACCTGCGAACACACTCGGGGGAGAGACCTTTCAAATGCACCGTTTGTGGT
Organism: Oncorhynchus gorbuscha; assembly: GCF_021184085.1. Lineage (NCBI taxonomy): Eukaryota > Metazoa > Chordata > Actinopteri > Salmoniformes > Salmonidae > Oncorhynchus > Oncorhynchus gorbuscha. The sequence continues at coordinate 17,479,946 of NC_060181.1, read as the reverse complement.
AAAGACTTTGCTGACAAAGCTTATCTGAAAACACACTTGAAGATCCACAGCAACGAGAAGAACTACCACTGTGGGGTTTGTGGGCGGGCGTTCTTGAGGCTGGGGTTGTTGAAGTTACACATGCGCTCACATACCGGGGAGAGGCCCTACCACTGCACAGTGTGCGACAAGAAATTTTTCAGACTCTCACACCTGAAGAACCATCACCTGACTCACACGGGTGAGAAACCATACACCTGTACCGAGTGCGGTAAAAGCTTCACTCAGTCTGGGGATCTGTCCAAGCACAAGCTCCTACACACTGGGGAGAAGCCATTTGAATGCCCTGAATGCCCCAGCCGGTTTAACCGTTCTGGTTCTCTGTCCAGTCACATGAGGACCCACACTCACCGTGATATAAAGCCATACTCCTGCCAAGAATGTGGGAAGAGCTTTTATGAACAGAGTCACGTCAAAGTCCACATGAAGACCCACACAGGGGAGAGACCGTATCCCTGCCCCCACTGCCTTTTCAGCTTCACTCGGAAAGCACATCTCTCCAAACACCTGCCTAGATGTCGTAAATGATCCATGGTTGCCATTTTTTATTACACCTTTTTTATTATGAAATTCATTGTATTCATAGGAATCACTTTTAGATGAATCCACCACAGTAAAACAATAATGTTATATAGTCATGGAATACATTGAAACATTATTATACAGAGCAAAAATATAAACGCAACATGTAAAGTGTTGGTCCCATATTTCATGGGCTGAAATAAAAAATCTCAGAAATGTTCCATAAGCACAAAAAGTTTATTGCTCACAAATTTGTTTACATCCCTGTTAGTGAGCATTTTTTCCTTTGCCAGGATAATCCATCCACCTGACAGGTGTGGCATATCAAGAAGCTGATTAAACAGCATGGTCATTACACAGGTGCGCCTTGTGCTGGGGACAAAAGGCCCTAAAAAATGAGCCATTTTGTCACAAAACACAATGCTAGAGATGTTTCTAGTTTTAAGGGAGCGTGCAATTGACTTGCTGACTGCAGGAATGTCGACCAGAGCTGTTGCCAGACAAATGCTATGTTAGTTTCTTTACCATAAGCCGCCTCAAGTCGTTTTAGAGAATTTGACAGTACATCCTACCAGCCTCTCAACCGTAGACCATGTGTATGGCATTGTGTGGGCAAGCGGTTTGCTGATGTCAATGTTGTGAACAAAATGCCCAGTGGTGGTGGGGTTACGGCATGGGTAGGCATAAGCTATGGACAACCAAGACAATTGCATTTTATCGATGGCAATTTGAATGCACAGAGATATTGAGATCCTGAGGCCCACTGTCGTGCCCTTCATCCGCCGCCATCACCTTGTGTTTCAGAATGATAATGTTGCAAGGACGTGTACACAATTCCTGGAAGCTGAAAATGTCATAGTTCTTCCATGGCTTACATACTCACCAGACATGTCACCCATTGATCAAGTTTGGGATGCTCTGAATCAACGTGTATGACAGCATGTTTCAGTTCCCACCAATATCCAGCAACTTCGCAGAGCCAGTGAAGAGGAGTGGGACAACATTCCACAGGCCACAATCAACAGCCTGATCAACCTCTATGCGAAGGAGATGTGTCGCGCTGCATGATGCAAATGGTGGTCACACTAGATACGGACTGGTTTTATGATCCACACCCATACTTTTATGTTTAATTAAGGTATCTAGGACCAACAGATGTATATCTGTATTTGCAGTCATGTGAAGTACATAGATTAGAGCCTAATTGATTTATTTTAATTGACTGATTTCCTTTATATGAACTGTAGCTCAGTAAATCTTTTAAATTGTTGCATGTTGCGTTTATTTTTGTTCAGTATAGTAGATCATAGTTACATTGTTTTGTTAATGAACACCCTTTTTAGTACTTTTTTTCATTTCATTTAAAATAATATTACTGTATGCTGAATCTCCTGGGAACAACTGATGGTGACAAAGCCTACGAAAGAGAAATAAAAGTTATCAGTCAGCGAATTGATCAGTCTGCCATCTGAATGGTCTGAATTGTATGGCTCAAATCTTGATTGTGTACTCTAATACAAAATTATTCAGTCAGTTATCCTCAGATAATGGCTACAACTGTTTCCATCTGAACTAGGGGAGGCATAGCAAATACATAGTGTATTCAGACCCCTTAACTTTTTCCTCATTTTGTTACGTTACAGCCTTATTCTAAAATGGATTAAATAATTTCCCCCCTGAATCTACACACAATACCACAATGACAAAGCAAAAACATTTTATAATTTTTTTGCAAAAAAAATATCAGATTTACATACTGTAAGTATTCAGACCCTTTACTCAGCACTTTGTTGAAGCATCTTTGACAGTGACTTTTGGGTATGACGCTACAAGCTTGGCACACCTGTATTTGGGGAGTTTCTTCTGTTCTTCTCTGCAGATCTTCTCATGCTCTGTCAGGTTGGATGGGGAGTGTCGCTGCACAGCTATTTTCAGGTCTCTCCAGAGATGTTCAATCCGGTTCACATCCAAGCTCTGGCTGGGACACTCAGTGACATTCAGAGACTTGTCCCGAAGCCACTCCTGCGTTGTCTTGGCTGTGTGCTTAGGGTCGTTGTTCTGTTGGAAGGTGAACCTTTGCCCCAGTCTGAGGTCCTGAGAGCTCTGGAGCAGGTTTTCATCAAGGATCTCTTTGTACTTTGCTCTGTTCATCTTTCCTGACTAGCCTCCCAGTATCTGCCGCTGAAAAACATCCCCACAGCATGATGCTGCCACCACTATGCTTCACCGTAGGGATGGTGCCAGGTTTCCTCCAGACGTGATGCTTGGCATTCAGGCCTGAGAGTTCAATCTTGGTTTCATCAGACCAAATAATATTGTTTCTCATGGTCAGAGTCCTTAAGGTGCCTTTTGGCAAACTCCAGGTGGGCTGTCATGTGCCTTTTACTGAGGAGTGGGATCTGTCTGGCCACTTTACCATAAAGCCCTGATTGGTAGAGTGCTGCAGAGATGGTTGTCCTTCTGGAAGGATCTTCCATCTCCACAGAGGAACTCTGGAGCTTTGTCAGAGGGACCATTGGGTTCTTGGCCACCTCCCTGACCAAGGCCCTTCTCCCTCTGATTGCTCAGTTTGGCCGAGCAGCCAGCTCTAGGAAGAGTCTTGTTGGTTCCAAACTTCTTCCATTTAAGAATGATGGAGTCCACTGTGTTCTTGGGGACCTTCAATGCTACAGAAATTGTTTTGGGACCCTTCCCCAGATCTGTTCCTCAACACAATCCTGTCTCCGAGCTCTACGGACAATTCCTTCGACCTCATGGCTTGGTTTTTGCTCTGACATGCACTGTCAATTGTGGGACCTTATATAGACAGGCGTGTGCCTTTTACAAATCATGTCAAATCAATTGAATTTACCACAGGTGGATTCCAATCAAGTTGTAGAAACATCTCAAGGATGATCAATGGAAACAGGATGCACCTGAGCTCAATTTCAAGTTTCATAGCAAAGGGTCTGAATGCTTACATAAATAAGGTATTTCTGTTTTTAATTTGTAGTACATTTGCAAAAATTTATAAAAATCTGTTTTGCTTTGTCATTATGGGGTATTGTGTGTAGACTGAGGGGAAAAATGTAATTACGGCCTTATTGTCAAAAATACATACAAATTTGAAAAAAGGGGGAGGGGTCTGAATACTTCGGAATGCATTGTAGAGCCTGTATGTCCCCTTTCCTTTTGCCCTGTGAACCAGATGTGTGAAAAAAGGGGGAGGGGTCTGAATACTTCGGAATGCATTGTAGAGCCTGTATGTCCCCTTTCCTTTTGCCCTGTGAACCAAACGTGTGAAAAAAAGGGGGAGGGGTCTGAATACTTCGGAATGCATTGTAGAGCCTGTATGTCCCCTTTCCTTTTGCCCTGTGAACCAGATGTGTGAAAAAAGGTCAGGCCCTCAGCACGACTCCTCTTTTAAGACGGCAGAACACACCGCAGCACACCATCTCACATAGGCATCATTACTATGACCTTTAGAACACAGAATGAGAGAGGCCAGGAATACTGGGAGAAATGGGATTCATCATTGGAAATTGACTGATTGAAAGATGATGTAATTGTAACCTGTTCATTGTACCTGCCTGTTTTGTGTTTGTTTTCAATAAAAACAAATAAAAGGATTAATCATTATGCCTACATTATAGGCTATTTGCCAACAAACTCTGGCAATTTCATAAAATAGAATATTCCTTTATGTGCAGCATTGTACAAAATCATAATTGATTTCCTCTGTAATGTATGGGTAAATGATTTCCACACCATAGCACTTGCATTATATCCTTAACAGAAACACATCTAAATACAGGTATCGACAGAGGCAAGATTCTGATGCCACATGGGTAGCGTTGGCCCATCTCTGGTGACCTTCTGTGTCTTTCTCCTTCACAGCTTCTAGACATCTCTGGGTCTGCAGGTGAACAATCTGGCCACTCAGCTGAAGAAAAATCTAAATAATGAATTGTGTTTGTATCATCATGTCAAGTAACCACACAAACACCTACAGTGCCTTCAGAAAGTATTCAGACCACAGGATGTTGGTGTCAACTTAATTGGGGAGGACGGGCTCGTAATGGCTGGAGTGGAATGGTATCAAACGCATCAAACACATGGCTTCCATGTTTTAGATACCATTCCATTAGCTCTGTTCCAGCCATTATGAGCTCTCCTCCCCTCAGCAGCCTCCACTGATTCACACCCCTTGACCTTTTCCAAATTGTATTGAGTTACAGCCTAAATTTTAAATGGATTACATGGAGATTGTGTGTCACTGGCTTACACACAATACCCCGTAATGTCAAAGTGGAATTATTTTGGGGGGAAATCTTTACAAATAAATGAAAAGCTGGAATGTCTTGAGTCCATAAGTATTCAACCCCTTTGTTGGGGGCGGCAGGTAGCCTAGTGATTAGAGCGTTGTGTTTGATACCATTCCACTCCAGTAACCGAAAGGTTGCAAGTTCGAATCCCCAAGCTGACAAGGTACAAATCTGTCGTTCTGCCCCTGAACAAGGCAGTTAACCCACTGTTCCTAGGCCGTCATTGTAAATAAGAATTTGTTCTTAACTGACTTGCCTAGTTAAATAAGAAATGACATCATACGTTTCATGGACTCACTGTGTGGGCAATAATGTTCACCATGATTGTTTTATGACTCCCTCATCTCTGTACCCCACACATACAGTTATCTGTAAGAGCCCTCAGAGGAGCATTTCAAACACAGAGTCAACTACAAAGACCAGGGAGGTTTTCCAATGCCTCACAAAGCAGGGCAACTATTAGATCAAAGTAGATTGAAAAAAGAATAATAATAAACAACGACATTGAATATCTCTTTGAGCATAGTGTATCAGCTGCCGGAGATCAAGGAAACCGTCAGATTTCACCATGAAGCCAAAGTACTTTAAAATGGTTACAGGGTTTAATGGCTGTCATAGGAGAAAACTGAGGATGAATCAACAACATTGTAGTTACTCCACAATACTAACCTAATTGACAGAGTGAGAAGGAAGCCTGTACATAGTAAAAATATTCCAAAACATGCATCCTGTTTGCAATAAGGCACTGAAGTAAAACTGCAGAAAATGTTGGGCAAAGAAATGAACTTTATGTCCTGAATACAAAGCTTTATGTTTGAGGCAAATATAACCGATCACTGAGTACCACAACATATATTTTCAAACATGGTGCTGGCTGCATTAGGTTATGGATATGCTGGTCATCGGCAAGGACGAGGGTGATTTTTAGGATAAAAAGAAATGGAATAGATCTAAGCACAGGCAAAATCCTAGAGGAAAACCTTGTTCAGTCTGCTTTCCATTAGTGACTGGCGATAAATTCCCCTTTCAGCAGGACAATAACCTAAAACACAAGGCCAGATATACACTGGAGTTGCTTACCAAGACAACATTCAATGTTCCTGAGTGAACTAGTTACAGGTGTGACTTAAATCAGCTTGAAAATCTATGGAGACCTGAAAATGTCTGTCTAGCAATAATCAACAACCAATTTGCCAGAGCAAATAAAAAGAATAATGGTCAAATATTGAACAATCCAGGTGTGGAAAGACTCACAGCTGTAATTGCTGCCAAAGGTGATTTTAACATGTATTGGCTCAGCGGTGTGAATACTTATTCTAATAACATGTTTTTACTTTGTAATTATGGAGTATTGTGTGTAGATGGATATGAAAAACATGTTTTCACTTTGTAATTATGGAGTATTGTGTGTAGATGGGTAAGAAAAACGTTTTTACTTTGTAATTATGGAGTATTGTGTGTAGATGGGTAAGAAAAACATGTTTTCACTTTGTAATTATGGAGTATTGTGTGTAGATGGGTAAGAAAAACATGTTTTCACTTTGTAATTATGGATTATTTTGTGTAGATGGGTAAGAAAAACATGTTTTCACTTTGTAATTATGGAGTATTTTGTGTAGATGGGTAAGAAAAACATGTTTTCACTTTGTAATTATGGAGTATTTTGTGTAGATGGGTAAGAAAAACATGTTTTCACTTTGTAATTATGGAGTATTTTGTGTAGATGGGTAAGAAAAACATGTTTTCACTTTGTAATTATGGAGTATTTTGTGTAGATGGGTAAGAAAAACATGTTTTCACTTTGTAATTATGGAGTATTGTGTGTAGATGGATATGAAAAACATGTTTTCACTTTGTAATTATGGAGTATTGTGTGTAGATGGGTAAGAAAAACGGTTTTACTTTGTAATTATGGAGTATTGTGTGTAGATGGGTAAGAAAAACATGTTTTCACTTTGTAATTATGGAGTATTTTTCCGTAGATGGGTAAGAAAAAAATAAGTATGAATAACGTCTGAAGGCACTGTAAATAAGTACAATTTCATACAAATATAAATGATTTATTTTGTTGAAGTTTACAGTCGTGGGCGTTGATGTCACTTCATGACCTTTGCCCTTTCACTGACCTTGATGACCCTCTACCGTGATTTGCTGTGGGGCGGCTGATGGGCGGGACATGGTGTTAGTACCACCTTCTCCCCCTGGACGTCAAAACACAGCTGCCTTTTCTGGCACTCAAAGCACCTCGACCATGGAGTTCAGCTCACAGTGGTGGAGAGAGAACAGACGGAAGTAAAACTCTATAGTCTTTATCACTACATCAGCATCGTCATGACGTTTTGATTTAGGAATTTACCATCTGTTCTCACAGTCTGAAATTTCATAATCATCATAATCACCACCATTATCATCATCACCATTATCAGCATCATTAGATCATTGTCATCATCACCACTCAACACCATCATAATCACCACCATTATTACCAGGATCATTATCATCAACATCATCATAATTATCATCATCACCACCACCATGACCAGGATAATTATCATCAACATCATCATAATTATCGTCATCGCCACCATTATCAGGATCATTATCATCAACATCATCGTCTTCATGATTATCATTACATCACTCATCATCATGGTTACATGGTACCCGTTGCTGTTGCAGAGTGCTATGACCTCCGTCCTCCAGGGTCATCTGTACAATAGCCAGTGCCAACACTGTACAGCTTAAAAAATACAGGCATAATATGTTACAGGATACATGTTCAACATACAAGAAAAAACATACAGTATATTAATCAAATAAAAACACAGATAAGTGGGGGGGGAGGGGTGAGAGACTCCTACCTCCCCTGAGGGTGAAGGTCTGCCCTGTGGTATATAGAGTTCTGGGTAGACATCAGTCAGGAACCAGTGGAAGTTTCCTCCCCTCAGCAACCTCCACTGATATAAACGCATGCACACACACAGCACTTACCTGTCTGATGAAGTGATCTCTCTGTTAGTAGATCTTCCAGCCAGGTGTCAGCGATGCGGATGTTGTTCCTCTGGAGGATATCCTGGTCAGGGAGGGGGTAGGACAGGTGATGGCTCCTCAAGTGAGTCACTCTGGAGCAGGGGACCACCGCCATGAAATCCCCCACACAACTACACCTGGACAGAGACACACAGACAGATAGACAGACAGTTGACAAACATACAGTAGAGACAGACAGAGACAATTGGCAGAGACAGACAGACACAGTTGACAGATTTAGAGAGTTGCCAGACAGACAGTTGACAGACATAGAGTCTCCATTGAGTCCAATCAGACTCCATTACTTTTGCTACCATGTCAAAATGTCTCTGCATGCCTGTCAGACATCTCAGCTTGGATGTCAGCCCTCCACATCAAGCGCAACCTCGACTAATGAAGCTGCTCTTCTTCCCGGGGAATGCCTGCTCGCTCCATGACCTCTCCATCATAAGTTTTCCCATGTCACTCCACTCCTCCGCACACTCCACTGGCCTCCTGTCAAACCTTGCATCATCTTCCAAGACCCTGGTGCTTGCCCACGGAGCAGCAAGGGGACCTGCCTCTCCCTACCTTCAGGCTCTGCTCCAACCCTACATCCCAACCCGAGCACTCTGTTCTGCCTCCTCTGGTCTCTTGGCCTTCCCACCCATAGGGGAGGGCAGCTCCTATTCTGCCTTCTCTGGTCTCTTGGCCTTCCCACCCATAGTGGAGGGCAGCTCCTATTCTGCCTTCTCTGGTCTCTTGGCCTTCCCACCCATAGGGAGGGCAGCTCCTATTCTGCCTTCTCTGGTCTCTTGGCCCTCCCACCCATAGGGGAGGGCAGCTCCTGTTCAGCCCAATCAAAGCTTTTCTCTGTCCTGCCACCACAATGGTGGAACAAGCTTCCCCCTAGTCAGGACAGCGGAGTCCCTTCCTATCCTTCGATAACGTCTGAAACCCTACCACTTTGAAGAGTATCATCAATAACTCTCACGGCTCCCCCCAAAAAGCACAGACTTTGCTGATAAATAACTTGCTGAGGGGAAATGTATTTGATACGATTGTGATGTGTTGTTTTAAGACGAATGCACTAATTGTAGGCCGCTCTGGATAAGAGTGTTTGCTAAACAATATGGATATAGTTATCTGCAAGTAACCATTTCATAACCAGAATCATTTCATAAAAGATAATGGAAGAGGAGCAGGGGGATGGAGACAGTAAGGAAATAAAGTGGCTAAAGAGCGAGATAGAGAGGGGGGAAAGAGAGAGATGTGGGAGAAAGAAAGAGGGAGCGAGAGAGAGGCAGGAGAAAGAGAGGGAGAGAGAGAGGTGGAGTAGTGCCAGGCAGCAGGATAAGGACTCTGTTTAATCAACTAGTCTTAATGGCTGCTACCCTGCTGGACACAGCTCAGCCAGGTTGCACACCAGCTACGTACTGTAGGTCCGGAGGCAATTCAGGACTGGATATAATACACGGAGACATAAGGAAGAGAGATGTTTGTGTGCATGCGGTCCTGATGTGTGGATACCTGTCCTGTGCCACTCCAGTAGTGACTCCAGCCAGCCACTGCTGCACCGGCAGTGTGAGTCCATGAAGACCAGTGCCTCCCCCACAGCTCTGGCAGTGTGAGTCCATGAAGACCAGTGCCTCCCCCACAGCTCTGGCAGTGTGAGTCCATGAAGACCAGTGCCTCCCCCACAGCTCTGGCAGTGTGAGTCCATGAAGACCAGTGCCTCCCCCACAGCTCTGGCAGTGTGAGTCCATGAAGACCAGTGCCTCCCCCACAGCTCTGGCAGTGTGACGACCTGCCACGCCCAGACGCCGCATCCTGCAGACCAGACGCACTCCTTCCAGCCACGACACATACTCACTCTGCACATTTGTCAGGTGACCTTCAGATAGAAGAGGCAGAGTCAGGTTCAGGTGACCTAGAGATAAGGGATGTAGGTTCCGGTTCAGGTGACCTAGAGATAAGGGATGTAGGGTCAGGTTCAGGTGACCTAGAGGTTAGGGATGTAGGGTCAGGTGTGGTCCTTCTGTGGCACAGTTGGTAGAGCATGGCGCTTGTAACGCCAGGGTAGTGGGTTCGATTCCCGGGACCACCCATACGTAGAATGTATGCACACATGACTGTAAGTCGCTTTGGATAAAAGCGTCTGCTAAATAGCATATATTATATTATATTATTACCTAGAGATAAGGGATGTAGGGTCAGGTGACCTAGAGATAAGGGATGTAGGGTCAGGTTCAGGTGACCTAGAGATAAGGGATGTAGGTTCAGGTGACCTAGAGATAAGGGATGTAGGGTCAGGTTCAGGTGACCTAGAGATAAGGGATGTAGGGTCAGGTTCAGGTGACCTAGAGATAAGGGATGTAGGGTCTGGTGACCTAGAGATAAGGGATGTAGGGTCAGCTTCAGGTGACCTAGAGATAAGGGATGTAGGGTCAGGTGACCTAGAGATAAGGGATGTAGGGTCAGGTTCAGGTGACCTAGAGTTAAGGGATGTAGGGTCAGGTGACCTAGAGATAAGGGATGTAGGATCAGGTTCAGGTGACCTAGAGATAAGGGATGTAGGTTCAGGTGACCTAGAGATAAGGGATGTAGGGTCAGGTTCAGGTGACCTAGAGATAAGGGATGTAGGGTCAGGTTCAGGTGACCTAGAGATAAGGGATGTAGGGTCTGGTGACCTAGAGATAAGGGATGTAGGGTCAGCTTCAGGTGACCTAGAGATAAGGGATGTAGGGTCAGGTGACCTAGAGATAAGGGATGTAGGGTCAGGTGACCTAGAGATAAGGGATGTAGGGTCAGGTGACTTAGAGATAAGGGATGTAGGGTCAGGTTCAGGTGACCTAGTGATAAGGGATGTAGGGTCAGGTTCAGGTGACCTAGAGTTAAGGGATGTAGGGTCAGGTGACTTAGAGTTAAGGGATGTAGGGTCAGGTGACTTAGAGATAAGGGACGTGGGGTCAGGTGACTTAGAGATAAGGGATGTAGGGTCAGGTGACCTAGAGGTAAGGAATGTAGGGTCAGGTTCAGGTGACCTAGAGGTAAGGAATGTAGGGTCAAGTTCAGGTGACCTAGAGGTAAGGAATGTAGGATCAGATTCAGGTGCCTAGAGATAAGAGATGTAGGGTCAGGTTCAGACAAATGCCCAATTCCAAATGAACCCTTGGGATGGATGGGCACAGTTGTAACATGGGCATAGCACCACTCAGATTGACTACTTGGGGGCTAGGGGTCTATTCAGCTAACGAAAATAGTTTAAAAGGGTGAGAAGAGAGTGAACAAGTTTAGTTTGATATGCAGTTATGTTGTAGTGGTACTTTAGCCTATTGAGATACACTTCCTGTCTTGTGTTTGAGTACTGTGTCTTCTTCATGCACCATGCTGACTAAAAGTCTTCCACGAGAAGGACCTTGAGCAGGTGCTGCTTTGGCGCAGTGTTGGGCATGCTGTGCACAGTGCGCAGAAGCGCGGACCAAGCCTCATCATGGAAACAGATCCACTACGCTCTCGGGCGGCAGGGACTCACTGTAACGTTCCACGAGGCACCAGTCAATGCATTCCAATTGATTGGCGGGAGAATAGAGAGGGGATGGGCAATTACGCATGAACCCATAGGCTTCCCATTAAGCAATATACCATATTCGTGGTAGGGGTATCTTGAAAATAGAAGACATATTTATCCTTGATCGAGTTATCTAGTTATTTTTGCAACTTGGGGCTGAGGCACTGCATCTCAGTGCTAGAGGCGTCAATCCAGACACCCTTGTTCGAATCCAGACTGCATCACAACCGGCTGTGATTGGGAGTCCCATAGGGCAGCGCACAATTGGCCCAGTGTCATCCGGGTTTGGCCGGTGTAGGCCGTCATTGTAAATAAGAATGTGTTCTTAACGGACTTGCCTATTTAAATAAAGGTTAAACGATTTTTTTTTTTTTTACCGTGGTCCACTCCTTCGGCACATGCAGGACACTTACGCAGGATGACGTGCCTCGGACAGTCTTCTGTGCAGTGACATCCTTTCGCTCTCCACCACCTCGTTAAAGCCGTACTTCTGCAAAGCAGACTTGTTCATGTCCTTCTCCAGCCCCTCCAGCTTCAGCCGCACCGGTCTCCCCATACGGGACTGTCGATTCCTTCTTTAGCGCTCAATATAACCACCCAGTAACCACCCTTCCTCTGTGGAAGTGCTGGTTCCTCACCTGGGTTGAGGGCATGTAGAGAAGCTGGCCTTCCTGCAGCAAGTTAAGCGACTGGAGACCGGTTTGGCCCGGTCCCAGGAGTTCACGATCACCGGAGAGACGCTGGTCGGGACGGCGGGTCAAGCTGGGTGGGTCTGGGTTTGATCCCGAAAGACCAGCCATCAGACAGAGCATCATCTGTCGGCAGGCTCAAGGTCTGCTCCAACGCCTCACAGGGAGAGAGAGGAGGCGGAAGGGTTCACATAGATAAATCAGCGCTGAATCGTATTCCCTACATCCTTTACAGATGCTGTGCCTTTTGGCTACAATTTAATCATGAAGCTTCAGGCTTGCAACATATAGTCCGGAATTAAATGTCCCAAAGGTGTTACGCACAGATGTTGTTGATCTAGATTTTTTTCATCCCTGCATGGTAATTCCACCACGAGCCTACATTTTTCCCAAAACTTCAGTTCTACGCACTTCGCCTCAGCTTGGACAAGTGCATCCGAAGTGCCGCTGGTTTGCAGTTCTATGCCCCTTGTTCGTGATGCTCATTGCTGTGGGAATGAGAGAGGTGCGTAAAATATTCCCTTCCACTGCGCTCCCGTGGTCTTAACGCAAGATTTAACCCTTGCAAGAATAACGGATTTGAAGCGCACACCTGTTTAAACACTGTAGCTCTCTGTCACCATAATGACTTAATGGGAATAACAGTTTAGGAAAGACCAAGGTCAAATTCGTTTTATACTGGATATTCGATAGATGTTCGGTTTTCTCTAATCAATAGCTTTTGAACCAAGCATGCCATGACAATGAAGATGGTATATTCTGAATCAGGGTGGATGGAGAACAAGCCACATCAACTTTTTTTAATAATAAGATTTCGGCTTTCAGTCTTTAATAGCTCTTACACAAGTGTTCCATGAATAGGAACATTATGTTTTCGGAATCAGGTGAGGATGGACAACAATCCACGGCTTTGACAAAAAGTATTATATATATTTATTTGCTTTCAATCTTCAATAGCTCTTACACAAAGTGTGCCAAGACTATAGAAGTTATATATTCTGAAATGGGAGGATAGACAAAAATCTAAGGCTTTAGTTTTTTACAAATTTCAATTTTTGTCCATCCTCCCCCAATTCAGAACATATAATTGCCATCGTCGTGGCACACTTTGTGTAAGAGCTTTTGAAGACTGAAAGCAAAGATCCAGAATATATCACTTTCATTATCATTGCACGCTTTGTGTAAGAGCGATTAAAGATATCCCCCCAAAAAGCTGTGGATTTTTGTCCATCCTCCGCTGATTCAGAATATATGATTTATATGGTCATGGTACGCATTGTCTATGAACTATGGAAGACTGAAGGCAAAACAAATCAAATAAATATGACATTTAAAAAAAAAATCTAAGCCCGATTCAGAATATATCGTTTTTATAGTTTTCATAGCTCCCGCTCTCCCTCTCTGGTGCCAGGCTGCCCTTCATTACACACTCCTGTCACAATCATTACGCGTAGCATTGGACTCACCTGGACTCCTTCCCTTTGTTGATTTCCCCGTCTCTAACTGTCTGCTCCCCCGTTTGTTCCCTGTATCTGCATTAATGTTGTTATGTGTTCTTGTCCAATCTCCGTCCTGTCCTGTTCCCTTCCATGTCTGTTTATAATTAAATGTTCACTCCCTGTACCTGCTTCTCGCCTCGACCAGCTTCAATCCCTACAGAATGCAGACACCACTAAAAGAAGCATCAGGGAGTTTTGGTTGGTGACGTCGGGTCTGGGGGCCGTTGCCGAGGGAACTGGGGGTGCCTCAGCTAGCTCCTCGGGCTACCATGCCTTAGCTGGCTAGAAAGGTTGTCTTGCCTCAGTGGGCTCTGCAGGCGCCCACACCACGTCATGCTTCAGCCGGCCCATCAGACTCCCACGCCTCAGCCGGATCGTCGGACTCCCACGCCTCAGCCGGATCGTCGGACTCCCACGCCTCAGCCGGATCGTCGGACTCCCACGCCTCAGCCGGATCGTCGGACTCCCACGCCTCAGCCGGATCGTCGGACTCCCACGCCTCAGCCGGATCGTCGGACTCCCACGCCTCAGCCGGATCGTCGGACTCCCACGCCTCAGCCGGTTCGACTCGCCCAGGTGGGACGCCGGGTGGCGCCCCTAGGGGGGGGGTACTGTCACACCTGCTCCCGCGCTCCCTCTCTGGCGCTCGAGGACGCCAGGCTGCCCTTCATAACGCATACCTGTTACCATCATTACGAGCAGCAGCAGCGCTCATTGGACTCACCTGGACTCCTTTACTTTGTTGATTGCCCCGTCTATAATGATCTGCTCCCCTGTTTGTTCCGTGTCTGGATGAAAGTCGTTATGTGTTCTTATCCAGACGCTGCCCTGTCCTGTTCCTGATCCATGTCTGTTGATTATTACATGTTCACTCCCTGTACCTGCTTCTCCTTTCTACCAGCGTCCATCCTTACACAAAGTCATGGCACACTTTGTCTAAGAGCTATTGAAGATTGAAAGCAAAAAATGCAATAATAAACTAAAAAACTAAAGCTGTGGATTTTTGTCCATCCTCCCCTGACTCAGAATAGTCAAGGCATGCTCGGTTCAAGAGCTTTTGATGAGAGAAAACCCAATTTCCACCATATATCCAATATAAAACTACTTTGACCTAATTTTAGGGAACCAATATCTATAGCCTTAGGCAGGCTACTATAAAAACAGAAAAGCAAATAGAGGCAAATAACTCAAATACATTAGGTCATCCAAATCCATTTGTCATGAGTAACTATTTAGCCATCATTAGGGCCTATATCTGTTGTCAAACTGAAAGAAGGGGCAATATAAACAGAGAACAGACCCGTTCATCAACATCATTTATTTGTGTGGCTCAGTTGGTAGTACATGGCACTTGCAACACCAGGGTTATGGGTTTGATTCCCATGGGGGACCAGTATGAAAATGTATGCACTCACTACTATAAATCCAGAGCATCTGCTAAATTACTACAATATTTATTTTTTTAAATGGTAAGCGTACTTCCCTCCTCGCAGTGACCTCAAGACAGCATCTCTCCCTGGTGCGTCACACATCAACGTTTTTCCCCGAGCCAACTGGCCAACTGCTTCATGGTCCCATGACTGTCTGTTTGCGCTGTGAGGCCAGCGGCCGCAGACACGATCTCTCCAGTTTTCACATTGATTATTGGCAGCCTCCACAGCTGTTTTCTTCCCCTTTGTTGGAAGCAGGGCTCCACAGGGGCCCAAAATCTCCTTTCCTCCTTCCCCCCTTTTGGTCAACTTTTAGATTTAACATATTTTCAATGAGACCCATGCAGCCAACTTTAACATGAATGTGGCCACAGTATGCTGAAAGGACAACATGAGAAATACATAGTCTACATAGTCCATATAGTCTTAAGTCTGTCTCTATCTTGTCGCTCTGTATGTTTCTCCTTATGTCTCAGTCTCATGATATATCACAGGGGTGGGCAATTCCAGTCCTCCAGGGTCTGGTTGGTGTCACACTTTGTCTCCATCCCTAGCAAACACAGCTGATTAATAAAATTGAATCCTAAACTAAAGATCATGATTAGGTGATTATTGGAGTCAGGTGTGTTAACTGGGGCAGAGCTGTGACACCAATAAGGCCCTCGAGGACTGGAATTGCCCACCCCTGTATGGACTCACTATGTATGGCCTTCTCTCTATGTTGGCATGCTGTCTGTCAGTGTTGACAGAGTTATTTCTGTCTTTATAGTTGGTTGTCTCTATAATTACACAGAGTGAGTGGGTGGTATAGCTCTGTCCCCCCTCCCCCCACTAAACGGTCCCCTCCAGGATGACATCCGTCCCCCTCTAAAGGATGACAGGGCGGAGACATCAGTCTCCCTGATGGAGTCCACTGCTCTCGTGTGTGAAGTCTCCCCTAGGTACAGATCTAGGATCAGCTCCTAATAAACTTAACATTTAGTGTGGATAATGCAAAGTTTTTTATTTTTTATATTTTTTATTTTACCCGTTTTCTCCCCAATTTCATGGTATCCAATTGTTTTACTAGCTACTATCTTGTCTCAACGCTACAACGGGCTCGGGAGAGACGAAGGTTGAAAGTCACCACCCAACCAAGCCGCACTGCTTCTTAACACAGCACGCCTCAAACTCGGAAGCCAGCCGCACCAATGTGTCGGAGGAAACACCGTGCACCTTGGTTAGCGCGCACTACGCCCGGCCCGCCATAGGAGTCGGCCAACCCCTCCCTAACCCGGACAACGCTAGGCCAATTGTGCATCGCCTCATGGACTTCCCGGTCGTGGCCGGTTACTACAGAGCTTAGGCGCGAACCCAGAGACTCTGGCGCTGCAGTACAGCGCCCTTAACCACTGCGCCACCCGGGAGGCCGGATAATGCAAAGTTGACTTTAGATCAGGGTCTAGGGGTGACCACCCTACTCCGATTACAGAGGAGAAGGAGGGGGAGGGCACACCTGGAGAGAAGGAGGGGGAGGGCACACCTGGAGAGAAGGAGGGGGAGGGCACACCTGGAGAGAGAAGGAGAGGGAGGGCACACCTGGAGAGCGAAGGAGAGGGAGGGCACACCTGGAGAGAGAAGGAGAGGGAGGGCACACCTGGAGAGAGAAGGAGGTGGAGGGCACACCTGGAGAGAGAAGGAGAGGGAGGGCACACCTGGAGAGAGAAGGAGGGGGAGGGCACACCTGGAGAGAGAAGGAGAGGGGAGGGCACACCTGGAGAGAAAAGGAGGGGGAGGGCACACCTGGAGAGAGAAGGAGGGGGAGGGCACACCTGGAGAGAGAAGGAGGGGGAGGGCACACCTGGAGAGAGAAGGAGGGGAGGGCACACCTGGAGAGAGAAGGAGGGGAGGGCACACCTGGAGAGAGAAGGAGGGGGAGGGCACACCTGGAGAGAAGGAGGGGAGGGCACACCTGGAGAGAGAAGGAGGGAGGGCACACCTGGAGAGAGAAGGAGGGGAGGGCACACCTGGAGAGAGAAGGAGGGGAGGGCACACCTGGAGAGAGAAGGAGGGGGAGGGCACACCTGGAGAGAGGAGGGGGAGGGCACACCTGGGAGAGAAGGAGGGGAGGGCACACCTGGAGAGAGAAGGAGAGGGGAGGGCACACCTGGAGAGAGAAGGAGGGGGAGGGCACACCTGGAGAGAGAAGGAGGGGAGGGCACACCTGGAGAGAGAAGGAGGGGAGGGCACACCTGGAGAGAGAAGGAGGGGGAGGGCACACCTGAGAGAAGGAGGGGGAGGGCACACCTGGAGAGAGAAGGAGGGGAGGGCACACCTGGAGAGAGAAGGAGGGGAGGGCACACCTGGAGAGAAGGAGGGGGAGGGCACACCTGGAGAGAGAAGGAGGGGGAGGGCACACCTGGAGAGAGAAGGAGGGGGAGGGCACACCTGGAGGAGAAGGGGGGGGAGGGCACACCTGGAGAGAGAAGGAGGGGAGGGCACACCTGAGAGAGAAGGAGGGGAGGGCACACCTGGAGAGAGAAGGAGGGGGAGGGCACACCTGGAGAGAGAAGGAGGGGGAGGGCACACCTGGAGAGAGAAGGAGGGGAGGGCACACCTGGAGAGAGAAGGAGGGGAGGGCACACCTGGAGAGAGAAGGAGGGGAGGGCACACCTGGGAGAGAGAGAGAAGGAGGGGAGGGCACACCTGGAGAGAAGGAGGGGAGGGCACACCTGGAGGAGAAGGAGGGGGAGGGCACACCTGGAGAGAGAAGGGAGGGGAGGGCACACCTGGAGAGAGAAGGGGGGGGACCTGGAGAGAGAAGGGGCACACCTGGAGAGAGAAGGAGGGGAGGGCACACCTGGAGAGAGAAGGAGGGGGAGGGCACACCTGGAGAGAGAAGGAGGGGAGGGCACACCTGGAGAGAGAAGGAGGGGGAGGGCACACCTGGAGAGAGAAGGAGGGGAGGGCACACCTGGAGAGAGAAGGAGGGGAGGGCACACCTGGAGAGGGAGGAAGGAGGGAGGGGAGGCACACCTGGAGAGAGAAGGAGGGGGAGGGCACACCTGGAGAGAGAAGGAGGGGAGGGCACACCTGGAGAGAGAAGGAGGGGAGGGCACACCTGGAGAGAGAAGGAGGGGGAGGGCACACCTGGAGAGAGAAGGAGGGGGAGGGCACACCTGGAGAGAGAAGGAGGGGAGGGCACACCTGGAGAGAGAAGGAGGGGAGGGCACACCTGGAGAGAGAAGGAGGGGAG
The DNA here is from genome assembly GCF_021184085.1 of Oncorhynchus gorbuscha. Lineage (NCBI taxonomy): Eukaryota > Metazoa > Chordata > Actinopteri > Salmoniformes > Salmonidae > Oncorhynchus > Oncorhynchus gorbuscha. The sequence goes on along the minus strand of NC_060181.1, from coordinate 17,461,648 downwards.
GGCACACCTGAGAGAGAAGGAGGGGAGGGCACACCTGGAGAGAGAAGGAGGGGGAGGGCACACCTGGAGAGAGAAGGAGGGGAGGGCACACCTGGAGAGAGAAGGAGGGGAGGGAGGAGGGAGAGGAGGGGAGGGCACACCTGGAGAGAGAAGGAGGGGGAGGGCACACCTGGAGAGAGAAGGAGGGGAGGGCACACCTGAGAGAGGAGGGGAAGAGAGAGAAGGAGGGCACACCTGGAGAGAGAAGGACCTGGGGGAGGGCACACCTGGAGAGAGAAGGAGGGGAGGGCACACCTGGAGAGAGAAGGAGGGGAGGGCACACCTGGAGAGAGAAGGGGAGGGGGGGAGGGCACACCTGGAGAGAGAAGGAGGGGGAGGGCACACCTGGAGAGAGAGAGGGGGGCACACCTGGGAGGGAAGGAGGGGAGGGCACACCTGGAGAGAGAAGGAGGGGAGGGCACACCTGGAGAGAAGGAGGGGAGGGCACACCTGGAGAGAGAAGGAGGGGGGAGGGCACACCTGGAGAGAGAAGGACCTGGAGGGGGAGGGCACACCTGGAGAGAGAAGGAGGGGAGGGCACACCTGGAGAGAGAAGGAGAGGGAGGGCACACCTGGAGAGAGAAGGAGGGGGAGGGCACACCTGGAGAGAGAAGGAGGGGGAGGGCACACCTGGAGAGAGAAGGAGGGGGAGGGCACACCTGGAGAGAGGAGGGGGAGGGCACACCTGGAGAGAGAAGGAGAGGGAGGGCACACCTGGAGAGAGAAGGAGAGGGAGGGCACACCTGGAGAGAAGGAGGGGTAGGGCACACCTGGAGAGAGAAGAGGGGAGGGCACACCTGGAGAGAGAAGGAGGGGAGGGCACACCTGGAGAGAGAAGGAGGGGGAGGGCACACCTGGAGAGAGAAGGAGGGGAGGCACCTGGAGAGAGAAGCACACCTGGAGAGAGAAGGAGGGGAGGGCACACCTGGAGAGGAGAAGAGAAGGAGGGAGGGCACACCTGAGAGAGAAGGAGGGGAGGGCACACCTGGAGAGAAGGAGAGAGAAGGAGGGGAGGGCACACCTGGAGAGAGAAGGAGGGGGGAGGGCACACCTGGAGAGGGAGAGAAGGAGGGGGAGGGCACACCTGGAGAGAGAAGGAGAGGGAGGGCACACCTGGAGAGAGAAGGAGAGCACACCTGGAGAGAGAAGGAGGGGAGGGCACACCTGGAGAGAGAAGGAGGGGGAGGGCACACCTGGAGAGAGAGAGAAGGAGAGGGAGGGCACACCTGGAGAGAGAAGGAGGGGGAGGGCACACCTGGAGAGAGAGGAGGGGAGGGCACACCTGGAGAGAGAAGGAGGGGGAGGGCACACCTGGAGAGAGAAGGGGGGAGGGCACACCTGGAGAGAGAAGGAGGGGAGGGCACACCTGGAGAGAGAAGGAGGGGAGGGCACACCTGGAGAGAGAAGGGGGGAGGGCACACCTGGAGAGAGAAGGAGGGGAGGGCACACCTGGACCTGGAGAGGGGAGGGCACAGGAGAGAGAAGGAGGGGGAGGGCACACCTGGAGAGAGAAGGAGGGGAGGGCACACCTGGAGAGAGAAGGAGGGGGAGGGCACACCTGGAGAGAGAAGGAGGGGGAGGGCACACCTGGAGAGAGAAGGAGGGGAGGGCACACCTGGAGAGAGAAGGAGGGGAGCACACCTGAGAGAGAAGGAGGGGAGGGCACACCTGGAGAGAGAAGGAGGGGAGGGCACACCTGGAGAGAGAAGGAGAGGGGAGGGCACACCTGGAGAGAGAAGGAGGGGAGGGCACACCTGGAGAGGGGGAGAAGGAGAAGGGGAGGGCACACCTGAGAGAGAAGGAGGGACCTGGGGGAGGGCACACCTGGAGAGAGAAGGAGGGGAGGGCACACCTGGAGAAGAGAAGGGGAGGGCACACCTGGAGAGAAGGAGGGAGGGCACACCTGGAGAGAGAAGGAGGGGGAGGGCACACCTGGAGAGAGAAGGAGGGGGAGGGCACACCTGGAGAGAGAAGGAGGGGAGGGCACACCTGGAGAGAGAAGGAGGGAGGAGGGGGAGGGCACACCTGGAGAGAGAAGGAGGGGAGGGCACACCTGGAGAGAGAGAGAAGAGAAGGAGGGGAGGGCACACCTGGAGAGAGAAGAGGGGAGGGCACACCTGGAGAGAGAAGGAGGGGAGGGCACACCTGGAGAGAGAAGGAGGGGAGGGCACACCTGGAGAGAGAAGGAGGGGAGGGCACACCTGGAGAGAGAAAGGGGGAGGGCACACCTGGAGAGAGAAGGAGGGGGAGGGCACACCTGGAGAGAGAAGGAGGGGAGGGCACACCTGAGAGAGAAGGAGGGGAGGGCACACCTGAGAGAGAAGGAGGGGAGGGCACAGAGAGGAGGGGGAGGGCACACCTGGAGAGAGAAGGAGGGGAGGGCACACCTGAGAAGGAGAGAACCTGGAGGAGGGGAGGGCACACCTGGAGAGGAAGAGAGAAGGAGAGGGGAGGGCACATGAGAGAAGGAGAGAAGGAGAGGGGAGGGGGCACACCTGGAGAGAGAAGGAGGGGGAGGGCACACCTGGAGAGAGAAGGAGGGGAGGGCACACCTGGAGAGAGAAGGGAGGGGAGGGCACACCTGGAGAGAGAGGAGGGGAGGGCACACCTGGAGAGAGAAGGAGGGGAGGGCACACCTGGAGAGAGAAGGAGGGGAGGGCACACCTGGAGAGAGAGAGAGAAGAGAGAAGGGGAGGGCACACCTGGAGAGAGAAGGAGGGGGAGGGCACACCTGGAGAGAGAAGGAGGGGGAGGGCACACCTGGAGAGAAGGAGGGGGAGGGCACACCTGAGAGAGAAGGAAGAGAGCACAAGGAAGGAGGGAGGGCACACCTGAAAGAAGGAGAAACCTGGAGAGAAGGAGGGGAGGGCACACCTGGAGAGAGAAGGAGGGGGAGGGCACACCTGGAGAGAGAAGGAAGGGGGGAGGGCACACCTGGAGAGAGAGGGGAGGGGGAGGGCACACCTGGAGAGAGAAGGAGGGGAGGGCACACCTGGAGAGAAGGAGGGGGAGGGCACACCTGGAGAGAGAAGGAGGGGGAGGGCACACCTGGAGAGAAGGAAGGGGAGGGCACACCTGGAGAGAGAAGGAGGGGAGGGCACACCTGTCTGCTAGAAGGAGGGGGAGGGCAACCTGGAAAGAAGGAGGAGGGCACACCTGGAGAGAGAAGGAGGGGAGGGCACACCTGGAGAGAGAAGGAGGGGGAGGGCACACCTGGAGAGAGAAGGAGAGGGAGGGCACACCTGGAGGAGGGGAGGGCACACCTGGAGAGAGAAGGAGGGGAGGGCACACCTGGAGAGAGAAGGAGGGGAGGGCACACCTGGAGAGAGAAGGAGGGGAGGGCACACCTGGAGAGAGAAGGAGGGGAGGGCACACCTGGAGAGAGAAGGAGGGGGAGGGCACACCTGGAGAGAGAAGAAGGAGGGGGAGGGCACACCTGGAGAGAGAAGGAGAAGGGGAGGGCACACCTGGAGAGAGAAGGAGGAAGGGAGGGCACACCTGGAGAGAGAAGGAGGGCACACCTGGAGAGAAGGAGGGGAGGGCACACCTGGAGAGAGAAGGACCTGGAGGGGGGCACACCTGGAGAGAGAAGGAGGGGGAGGGCACACCTGGAGAGAGAAGGAGGGGGAGGGCACACCTGGAGAGAGAAGGGAGGGGAGGGCACACCTGGAGAGAGAAGGAGGGGGAGGGCACACCTGGAGAGAGAAGGAGGGGAGGGCACACCTGGAGAGAGAAGGACCTGGAGGGGGAGGGCACACCTGGAGAGAGAAGGAGGGGAGGGCACACCTGGAGAGAAGGAGGGGGAGGGCACACCTGAGAGAAGGAGGGGGAGGGCACACCTGGAGAGAGAAGGAGAGGGAGGGCACACCTGGAGAGAGAAGGAGAGGGAGGGCACACCTGGAGAGAGAAGGAGGGGAGGGCACACCTGGAGAGAGAAGGAGAGGGAGGGCACACCTGGAGAGAGAAGGAGAGGGAGGGCACACCTGGAGAGAAGGAGGGGTAGGGCACACCTGGAGAGAGAGAGAGAGGAGGGGGAGGGCACACCTGGAGAGAGAAGGAGAGGGAGGGCACACCTGGAGAGAAGGAGGGGAGGGCACACCTGGAGAGAGAAGGAGGGGAGGGCACACCTGGAGAGAGAAGGAGGGGAGGGCACACCTGGAGAGAGAAGGAGGGGAGGGCACACCTGGAGAGAGAAGGAGGGGGAAGGGACACCTGGAGAGAGAAGGAGGGGGAGGGCACACCTGGAGAGAGAAGGAGGGGAGGGCACACCTGGAGAGAAGGAGGGGGAGGGCACACCTGGAGAGAGAAGGAGAGGGAGGGCACACCTGGAGAGAGAAGGAGGTGGAGGGCACACCTGGAGAGAGAAGGAGAGGGAGGGCACACCTGGAGAGAGAAGGAGAGGGAGGGCACACCTGGAGAGAGAAGGAGGTGGAGGGCACACCTGGAGAGAGAAGGAGAGGGAGGGCACACCTGGAGAGAGAAGGAGAGGGAGGGCACACCTGGAGAGGGAAGGAGAGGGAGGGCACACCTGGAGAGAGAAGGAGAGGGAGGGCACACCTGGAGAGGGAAGGAGAGGGAGGGCACACCTGGAGAGAGGAGGGGGAGGGCACACCTGGAGAGAGAAGGAGAGGGAGGGCACACCTGGAGAGAGGAGGGGAGGGCACACCTGGAGAGAGAAGGAGAGGAGGGCACACCTGAGAGAGAAGGAGGGGAGACCTGGAGAGAAGGAGGGAGGGCACACCTGGAGAGAGAAGGAGGGGAGGGCACACCTGGAGAGAGAAGGAGGGGAGGGCACACCTGGAGAGAGAAGGAGGGGAGGGCACACCTGGAGAGAGAAGGAGGGGGAGGGCACACCTGGAGAGAGAAGGAGAGGGAGGGCACACCTGGAGAGAGGAGGGGGAGGGCACACCTGGAGAGAGAAGGAGAGGGAGGGCACACCTGGAGAGAGAAGGAGAGGGAGGGCACACCTGGAGAGAAGGAGGGGTAGGGCACACCTGTAGAGAGAAGGAGGGGGAGGGCACACCTGGAGAGAGAAGGAGGGGAGGGCACACCTGGAGAGAAGGAGGGGAGGGCACACCTGGAGAGAGAAGGAGAGGGGAGGGGCACACCTGGAGAGAGAAGGAGGGGGAGGGGAGAGAAGGAGGGGAGGGCACACCTGGAGAGAGAAGGAGGGGAGGGCACACCTGGAGAGAAGGAGGGGAGGGCACACCTGGAGAGAGAAGGAGGGGAGGGCACACCTGGAGAGAGAAGGAGAGGGAGGGCACACCTGGAGAGAGAAGGAGGGGAGGGCCCACCTGGAGAGAGAAGGAGAGGGAGGGCACACCTGGAGAGAAGGAGGGGAGGGCACACCTGTAGAGAGAAGGAGGGGAGGGCACACCTGGAGAGAGAAGGAGGGGAGGGCACACCTGGAGAGAGAAGGAGGGGAGGGCACACCTGGAGAGAGAAGGAGGGGGAGGGCACACCTGGAGAGAGAAGGAGAGGGGAGGGCACACCTGGAGAGAGAAGGAGGGGGAGGGCACACCTGGAGAGAGAGGAGGGGGAGGGCACACCTGGAGAGAGGGGAGGGCACACCTGGAGAGAGAAGGAGGGGAGGGCACACCTGGAGAGAGAAGGGAGGGGGAGGGCACACCTGGAGAGAGAAGGAGGGGGAGGGCACACCTGAGAGAGGAGAAGGAGGGGAGGGCACACCTGGAGAGAGAAGGGGGGAGGACACACCTGTAGAGAGAAGGAGGGGAGGGCACACCTGTAGAAAGAAGGAGTTGGAGGGCACACCTGGAGAGAAGGAGGGGAGGGCACACCTGAAGAGAGAAGGAGGAGGGAGGGCACAGCGTCTGCTAAATGACTTAAATGTAAATGTGATGTAAATTAGAGAGAAGGAGGGGGAGGGCACACCTGGAGAGAGAGGAGGGGGAGGGCACACCTGGAGAGAAGGAAGGGGAGGGCACAGAGAGAGAAGGAGGGGAGGGCACACCTGGAGAGAGAAGGAGGGGGAGGGCACACCTGGAGAGAGAAGGAGGGGAGGGCACACCTGGAGAGAGAAGGGGGAGGACATACCTGTAGAGAGAAGGACGGGGAGGGCACACCTGTAGAAAGAAGGAGTTGGAGGGCACACCTGGAGAGAAGGAGGGGAGGGCACACCTGAAGAGAGAAGGAGGAGGGAGGGCACAGCGTCTGCTAAATGACTTAAATGTAAATGTGATGTAAATTAGAGAGAAGGAGGGGAGGGCACACCTGGAGAGAGAAGGAGGGGAGGGCACACCTGGAGAGAAGGAAGGGGAGGGCACACCTGGAGAGAGAAGGAGGGGAGGGCACACCTGGAGAGAGAAGGAGGGGAGGGCACACCTGAGAGAGAAGGAGGGGGAGGGCACACCTGGAGAGAGAATGAGGGGAGGGCACACCTGGAGAGAGAAGGAGGGGAGGGCACACCTGGAGAGAGAAGGAGAGGGAGGGCACACCTGGAGAGAGAAGGAGGGGGAGGGCACACCTGGAGAGAGAAGGAGGGGGAGGGCACATCTGGAGAGAGAAGGAGGGGGAGGGCACACCTGAGAGAGAAGGAGGGGAGGGCACACCTGGAGAGAGAAGGAGAGGGAGGGCACACCTGGAGAGAGAAGGAGAGGGAGGGCACACCTGGAGAGAAGGAGGGGAGGGCACACCTGAGAGAGAAGGAGGGGGAGGGCACACCTGAGAGAGAAGGAGGGGGAGGGCACACCTGGAGAGAGAAGAAGGAGGGGAGGGCACACCTGGAGAGAGAAGGAAGGAGGGAGGGCACACCTGGAGAGAGAAGGAGGGGGAGGGCACACCTGAGAGAGAAGGAGGGGGAGGGCACACCTGGAGAGAGAAGGAGGGGGAGGGCACACCTGGAGAGAGAAGGAGGGAGGGCACACCTGGAGAGAGAAGGAGGGGGAGGGCACACCTGGAGAGAGAAGGGCACACCTGGAGGGAAGGGGGGGCACACCTGTAGAGAGAAGGAGGGGGGAGGGCACACCTGTAGAAAGAAGGAGTTGGAGGGCACACCTGAGAGAGAAGGAGGGGAGGGCACACCTGAAGAGAGAAGGAGGGGGAGGGCACACCTGCTAAATGACTTAAATGTAAATGTGATGTAAATTAGAGGGAGGGGGAGGGCACACCTGGAGAGAGAAGGAGGGGAGGGCACACCTGAGAGAGAAGGAGGGGGAGGGCACACCTGGAGAGAGAAGGGGGGGAGGGCACACCTGGAGAGAGAAGGAGGGGAGGGCACACCTGGAGAGAGAAGGAGGGGGAGGGCACACCTGGAGAGAGAAGGAGGGGGAGGACATACCTGGAGAGAGAAGGAGAGGGGAGGGCACACCTGTAGAAGAGAAGGAGTTGGAGGGCACACCTGGAGAGAAGGAGGGGAGGGCACACCTGGAGAGAGAAGGAGGAGGGAGGGCACAGCGTCTGCTAAATGACTTAAATGTAAATGTGATGTAAATTAGAGAGAAGGAGGGGAGGGCACACCTGGAGAGAGAAGGAGGGGGAGGGCACACCTGGAGAGAAGGAGAGGGGAGGGCACACCTGGAGAGAGAAGGAGGGGAGGGCACACCTGGAGAGAGAAGGAGGGGGAGGGCACACCTGGAGAGAAGGAGGGGGAGGGCACACCTGGAGAGAGAAGGAGGGGAGGGGACACCTGGAGAGAGAAGGAGGGGGAGGGCACACCTGGAGAGAGAGGAGGGGAGGGGAGGGCACACCTGAGAGAGAAGGAGGGGGAGGGCACACCTGGAGAGAGAAGGAGGGGAGGGCACACCTGGAGAGAGAAGGAGAGGGAGGGCACACCTGAGAGAGAAGGAGGAGGGAGGGCACACCTGGAGAGAGAAGGAGGGGAGGGCACACCTGGAGAGAAGGAGGGGAGGGCACACCTGGAGAGAGAAGGAGGGGAGGGCACACCTGGAGAGAGAAGGAGGGGGAGGGCACACCTGGAGAGAGAAGGAGGGGAGGGCACACCTGGAGAGAAGAGGGGAGGGCACACCTGGAGAGAGAAGGGAGGGCACACCTGGAGAGAGAAGAGGGGAGGGCACACCTGGAGAGAGAAGGAGGGGAGGGCACACCTGGAGAGAGAAGGAGGGGGAGGGCACACCTGGAGAGAGAAGGAGGGGAGGGCACACCTGGAGAGAGAAGGAGGGGAGGGCACACCTGGAGAGGAGGAGAAGGAGGGGAGGGCACACCTGGAGAGAGAAGGAGGGGGAGGGCACACCTGCTAAATGACTTAAATGTAAATGTAATGTAAATTAGAGAGAAGGAGAGGGAGGGCACACCTGGAGAGAGAGGAGAGGAGGGGGGCACACCTGGAGAGGGGAGAGGGGAGGGCACACCTGGAGAGAAGGAGGGGAGGGCACACCTGGGAGAGAAGGAGGGGGAGGGCACACCTGGAGAGAGAAGGAGGGGAGGGCACACCTGGAGAGAAGGAGGGGAGGGCACCCCTGGAGAGAGAAGGAGGGGGAGGGCACACCTGGAGAGAGAAGGAGGGGGAGGGCACACCTGGAGAGAGAAGGGGGGGCACACCTGGAGAGAGAAGGAGAGGGAGGGCACACCTGGAGAGAAGGAGGGGTAGGGCACACCTGTAGAGAGAAGGAGGGGGAGGGCACACCTGGAGAGAGAAGGAGGGGGAGGGCACACCTGGAGAGAAGGAGGGGGAGGGCACACCTGGAGAGAGAAGGAGGGGGAGGGCACACCTGGAGAGAGAAGGAGGGGGAGGGCACACCTGGAGAGAGAAGGAGAGGGAGGGCACACCTGGAGAGAGAAGGAGGGGGAGGGCACACCTGAGAGAGAAGGAGGGGGAGGGCACACCTGGAGAGAGAAGGAGGGGGAGGGCACACCTGGAGAGAGAAGGAGAGGGAGGGCCCACCTGGAGAGAGAAGGAGGGGAGGGCACACCTGGAGAGAGAAGGAGAGGGAGGGCACACCTGAGAGAGAAGGAGGGGAGGGCACACCTGGAGAGAGAAGGAGGGGAGGGCACACCTGAGAGAGAAGGAGGAGGGAGGGCACACCTGGAGAGAGAAGGAGGGGAGGGCACACCTGGAGAGAAGGAGGGGAGGGCACACCTGGAGAGAGAAGGAGAGGGAGGGCACACCTGGAGAGAGAAGGAGGGGGAGGGCACACCTGGAGAGAGAAGGAGGGGAGGGCACACCTGGAGAGAGAAGGAGGGGGAGGGCACACCTGGAGAGAGAAGGAGAGGGAGGGCACACCTGGAGAGAGAAGGAGGGGAGGGCACACCTGGAGAGAGAAGGAGGGGGAGGGCACACCTGGAGAGAGAAGGGGGGGAGGACATACCTGTAGAGAGAAGGACGGGGAGGGCACACCTGTAGAAAGAAGGAGTTGGAGGGCACACCTGGAGAGAAGGAGGGGGAGGGCACACCTGAAGAGAGAAGGAGGAGGGAGGGCACAGCGTCTGCTAAATGACTTAAATGTAAATGTGATGTAAATTAGAGAGAAGGAGGGGGAGGGCACACCTGGAGAGAGAAGGAGGGGGAGGGCACACCTGGAGAGAAGGAAGGGGAGGGCACACCTGGAGAGAAGGAGGGGGAGGGCACACCTGGAGAGAGAAGGAGGGGAGGGCACACCTGGAGAGAGAAGGAGGGGGAGGGCACACCTGGAGAGAGAAGGAGGGGAGGGCACACCTGGAGAGAGAAGGAGGGGAGGGCACACCTGGAGAGAGAAGGAGAGGGAGGGGGGCACACCTGGAGAGAAGGAGGGGAGGGCACACCTGGAGAGAGAAGGAGGGCACAGCGTCTGCTAAATGACTTAAATGTAAATGTGATGTAAATTAGAGAGAAGGAGGGGGAGGGCACACCTGGAGAGAGAAGGAGGGGGAGGGCACACCTGGAGAGAAGGAGGGGGAGGGCACACCTGAGAGAGAAGGAGGGGAGGGCACACCTGGAGAGAGAAGGAGGGGAGGGCACACCTGGAGAGAGAAGGAGGGGAGGGCACACCTGGAGAGAAGGAGGGGAGGGCACACCTGGAGAGAGAAGGAGGGGGAGGGCACACCTGGAGAGAGAAGGAGGGGGAGGGCACACCTGAGAGGGGGGGGCACACCTGGAGAGAGAAGGAGAGGGAGGGCACACCTGGAGAGAAGGAGGGGAGGGCACACCTGTAGAGAGAAGGAGGGGAGGGCACACCTGGAGAGAGAAGGAGGGGGAGGGCACACCTGGAGAGAAGGAGGGGAGGGCACACCTGGAGAGAGAAGGAGGGGAGGGCACACCTGGAGAGAGAAGGAGGGGAGGGCACACCTGGAGAGAGAAGGGAGGGAGGGCACACCTGAGAGAGGGGGAGGGCACACCTGGAGAGAGAAGGAGGGGGAGGGCACACCTGGAGAGAAGGAGGGGAGGGCACACCTGGAGAGAGAAGGAGGGGGAGGGCACACCTGGAGAGAGAAGGAGAGGGAGGGCACACCTGGAGAGAAGGAGGGGAGGGCACACCTGGAGAGAGAAGGAGGGGGAGGGCACACCTGAGAGGAGGGGGAGGGCACACCTGGAGAGAGAAGGAGGGGAGGCACACACCTGGAGAGAGAAGGGGAGGGCACACCTGGAGAGAAGGAGGGGGAGGGCACACCTGAGAGAGAAGGAGGGGAGGGCACACCTGGAGAGAGAAGGAGGGAGGGCACACCTGGAGAGAGAAGGAGGGGGAGGGCACACCTGGAGAGAGAAGGAGGGGGAGGGCACACCTGGAGAGAGAAGGGGGAGGACATACCTGTAGAGAGAAGGAGGGGGAGGGCACACCTGTAGAAAGAAGGAGTTGGAGGGCACACCTGGAGAGAAGGAGGGGAGGGCACACCTGAAGAGAGAAGGAGGAGGGAGGGCACAGCGTCTGCTAAATGACTTAAATGTAAATGTGATGTAAATTAGAGAGAAGGAGGGGGGGAGGGCACACCTGGAGAGAGAAGGAGGGGGAGGGCACACCTGGAGAGAAGGAAGGGGAGGGCACACCTGGAGAGAGAAGGAGGGGGAGGGCACACCTGGAGAGAGAAGGAGGGGGAGGGCACACCTGGAGAGAGAAGGAGGGGGAGGGCACACCTGGAGAGAGAAGGGGGGGAGGACATACCTGTAGAGAGAAGGACGGGGAGGGCACACCTGTAGAAAGAAGGAGTTGGAGGGCACACCTGGAGAGAAGGAGGGGGAGGGCACACCTGAAGAGAGAAGGAGGAGGGAGGGCACAGCGTCTGCTAAATGACTTAAATGTAAATGTGATGTAAATTAGAGAGAAGGAGGGGGAGGGCACACCTGGAGAGAGAAGGAGGGGGAGGGCACACCTGGAGAGAAGGAAGGGGAGGGCACACCTGGAGAGAGAAGGAGGGGGAGGGCACACCTGGAGAGAAGGAAGGGGAGGGCACACCTGGAGAGAGAAGGAGGGGGAGGGCACAGCGTCTGCTAAATGACTTAAATGTAAATGTAATGTAAATTAGAGAGAAGGAGGGGAGGGCACACCTGGAGAGAGAAGGAGGGGGAGGGCACACCTGGAGAGAGAAGGAGGGGGAGGGCACACCTGGAGAGAGAAGGAGGGGGAGGGCACACCTGGAGAGAGAAGGAGGGGAGGACACACCTGGAGAGAGAAGGAGGGGGAGGGCACACCTGGAGAGAGAAGGAGGGGGAGGGCACACCTGGAGAGAGAAGGAGGGGGAGGGCACACCTGGAGAGAGAAGAAGGGGGGAGGGCACACCTGGAGAGAGAAGGAGGGGAGGGCACACCTGGAGAGAGAAGGAGGGGAGGGCACACCTGGAGAGAAGGAAAGGGGAGGGCACACCTGGAGAGAGAAGGAGGGGGAGGGCACACCTGGGAGAAGAGGGAGGGCACACCTGGAGAGAGAAGGAGGGGGAGGGCACACCTGGAGAGAGAAGGAGGGGGAGGGCACACTGGAGAGAGAAGGAGGGGGAGGGCACACCTGGAGAGAGAAGGAGGGGAGGGCACACCTGGAGAGAGAAGGAGGGGAGGGCACACCTGGAGAGAGAAGGAGGGGGAGGGCACACCTGGAGAGAGAAGGAGGGGGAGGGCACACCTGGAGAGAGAAGGAGGGGGAGGGCACACCTGGAGAGAGAAGGAGGGAGAGGGCACACCTGGGGAGAGAAGGAGAGGGAGAGGGCACACCTGGAGAGAGAAGGAGGGGGAGGGCACACCTGGAGGAGAAGAGGGAGGGCACACCTGGAGAGAGAAGGAGAGGGAGGGCACACCTGGAGAGAGGAGGGGGAGGGCACACCTGGAGAGAGAAGGAGAGGGAGGGCACACCTGGAGAGAGAAGGAGAGGGAGGGCACACCTGGAGAGAAGGAGGGGTAGGGCACACCTGTAGAGAGAAGGAGGGGGAGGGCACACCTGGAGAGAGAAGGAGGGGAGGGCACACCTGGAGAGAGAAGGAGAGAAGGAGGGCACACCTGGGAGAGAGAAGGACACCTGGAGAGAGAAGGAGGGGAGGGCACACCTGAGAGAGAAGGAGGGGAGGCACACCTGGAGAGAGAAGGAGGGGAGGGCACACCTGAGAGAGAAGGAGGGGAGGGCACACCTGGAGAGAGAAGGAGAGGGAGGGCACACCTGGAGAGAGAAGGAGGGGAGAAGGGGGGGGCACACCTGGAGAGAGAAGGAGAGGGAGGGCACACCTGGAGAGAGAAGGACCTGGAGGGAGGGCACACCTGGAGAGAGAAGGAGGTGGAGGGCACACCTGGAGAGAGAAGGAGAGGGAGGGCACACCTGGAGAGAGAAGGAGAGGGAGGGCACACCTGGAGAGAGAAGGAGAGGGAGGGCACACCTGGAGAGAGAAGGAGAGGGAGGGCACACCTGGAGAGGGAAGGAGAGGGAGGGCACACCTGGAGAGAGAAGGAGGGGAGGGCACACCTGGAGAGAGAGAGGCAAGGAGAGGGAGGGAGGGCACACCTGGAGAGAGGAGGGGGAGGGCACACCTGGAGAGAGAAGGAGGGGAGGGCACACCTGGAGAGAGAAGGGGGGGGCACACCTGGAGAGAAGGAGGGGGAGGGCACACCTGGAGAGAGAAGGAGGGGAGGGCACACCTGGAGAGAGAAGGAGGGGAGGGCACACCTGGAGAGAAGAGAGGGAGGGGGAGGGCACACCTGGAGAGAGAAGGGAGGGGGAGGGCACACCTGGAGAGAGAAGGAGGGGAGGGCACACCTGGAGAGAGAAGGGAGGGCACACCTGAGAGAGAAGGAGAGGGAGGGCACACCTGGAGAGAAGGAGGGGGAGGGCACACCTGTAGAGAGAAGGAGGGGAGGGCACACCTGGAGGGGGAGAGAGAGAGAAGGAGGGGAGGGCACACCTGGAGAGAAGGAGGGGGAGGGCACACCTGGAGAGAGAATGAGAGGGAGGGGGAGGGCACACCTGGAGAGAGAAGGAGGGGAGGGCACACCTGGAGAGAGAAGGAGAGGGAGGGCACACCTGGAGAGAGAAGGAGGGGAGGGCACACCTGGAGAGAGAAGGAGGGGAGGGCACACCTGGAGAGAGAAGGAGGGGGAGGGCACACCTGGAGAGAGAAGGAGGAGGGAGGGCACACCTGGAGAGAAGGAGAGGGAGGGCACACCTGGAGAGAGAAGGAGGGAGGGCACACCTGGAGAGAAGGAGGGGGAGGGCACACCTGTAGAGAGAAGGAGGGGGAGGGCACACCTGGAGAGAGAAGGAGGGGGAGGGCACACCTGGAGAGAGAAGGAGGGGGAGGGCACACCTGGAGAGAGGGGGGAGGGCACACCTGGAGAGAGAAGGAGGGGAGGGCACACCTGGAGAGAGAAGGAGGGGGAGGGCACACCTGGAGAGAAGAAGGGGGAGGGCACACCTGAGAGAGAGAGCACACCTGGAGGAGGGGGGAGGGCACACCTGGAGAGAGAGAAGGGGGAGGGCACACCTGGAGAGAGAAGGAGGGGAGGGCACACCTGGAGAAAGAAGGAGTTGGAGGGCACACCTGGAGAGAAGAGAGGGGGAGGGCACACCTGAGAGAGAAGAGAAGGAGGGAGGGCACAGCCTGCTAAATGACTTAAATGTAAATGTGATGTAAATTAGAGAGAAGGGGGGAGGGCACACCTGGAGAGAGAAGGAGGGGAGGGCACACCTGGAGAGAAGGAAGGGGAGGGCACACCTGGAGAGAGAAGGAGGGGGAGGGCACACCTGGAGAGAGAGAGGGGGAGGGCACACCTGGAGAGAGAAGGAGGGGGAGGGCACACCTGGAGAGAGAAGGGGGAGGACATACCTGTAGAGAGAAGGACGGGGAGGGCACACCTGTAGAAAGAAGGAGTTGGAGGGCACACCTGGAGAGAAGGAGGGGAGGGCACACCTGAAGAGAGAAGGAGGAGGGAGGGCACAGCGTCTGCTAAATGACTTAAATGTAAATGTGATGTAAATTAGAGAGAAGGAGGGGAGGGCACACCTGGAGAGAGAAGGAGGGGGAGGGCACACCTGGAGAGAAGGAAGGGGAGGGCACACCTGAGAGAGAGGACAGGGAGGGCACACCTGGAGAGAGAAGGAGGGGGAGGGCACACCTGGAGAGAGAAGGAGGGGGAGGGCACACCTGGAGAGAGAAGGGGGGAGGACATACCTGTAGAGAGAAGGACGGGGAGGGCACACCTGTAGAAAGAAGGAGTTGGAGGAGGGGGGAGGGCACACCTGGAGAGAAGGAGGGGGAGGGCACACCTGAAGAGAGAAGGAGGAGGGAGGGCACACCTGGAGCTAAATGACTTAAATGTAAATGTGATGTAAATTAGAGAGAAGGAGGGGGAGGCACACCTGAGAGAGAAGGAGGGGAGGGCACACCTGGAGAGAGAGGAGGGGGAGGGGGGAGGGCACACCTGGAGAGAGAAGGAGGAGGGAGGGCACACCTGGAGAGAAGGAGGGGAGGGCACACCTGGAGAGAGAAGGAGGGGGAGGGCACACCTGGAGAGGGACCTGGAGAGAGAAGGGGGAGGGCACACCTGGAGAGAGAAGGAGAGGGAGGGCACACCTGGAGAGAGAAGGAGGGGAGGGCACACCTGGAGAGAAGGAGGGGAGGGCACACCTGGAGAGAGAAGGAGGGGGAGGGCACACCTGGAGAGAGAAGGAGGGGAGGGCACACCTGGAGAGAGAAGGAGAGGGGGCACACCTGGAGAGAGAGAGAAGGAGGGGGAGGGCACACCTGGAGAGAAGGAAGGGCACACCTGTAGAGAGAAGGAGGGGAGGGCACACCTGGAGAGAGAAGGAGGGGAGGGCACACCTGGAGAGAAGGAGGGGGAGGGCACACCTGGAGAGAGAATGAGAGGGGAGGGCACACCTGGAGAGAGAAGGAGGGCACACCTGGGGAGGGCACACCTGGAGAGAGAAGGAGGGGGAGGGCACACCTGGAGAGAGAAGGAGGGGGAGGGCACACCTGGAGAGAGAAGGAGGGGAGGGCACACCTGGAGAGAGAAGGAGGGGAGGGCACACCTGGAGAGAGAAGGAGAGGGAGGGCACACCTGGAGAGAGAAGGAGAGGGAGGGCCCACCTGGAGAGAGAAGGAGAGGGAGGGCACACCTGGAGAGAAGGAGGGGTAGGGCACACCTGTAGAGAGAAGGAGGGGGAGGGCACACCTGGAGAGAGAAGGAGGGGGAGGGCACACCTGGAGAGAGAAGGCGGGGAGGGCACACCTGGAGAGAAGGAGGGGGAGGGCACACCTGGAGAGAGAAGGAGAGGGAGGGCACACCTGGAGAGAGAAGGAGGGGAGGGCACACCTGGAGAGAGAAGGGGGGAGGGCACACCTGGAGAGAGAAGGAGGGGAGGGCACACCTGGAGAGAGAAGGAGAGGGAGGGCACACCTGGAGAGAGAAGGAGGGGAGGGCACACCTGGAGAGAGAAGGAGGGGGAGGGCACACCTGGAGAGAGAAGGGGGGAGGACATACCTGTAGAGAGAAGGACGGGGAGGGCACACCTGTAGAAAGAAGGAGTTGGAGGGCACACCTGGAGAGAAGGAGGGGGAGGGCACACCTGAAGAGAGAAGGAGGAGGGAGGGCACAGCGTCTGCTAAATGACTTAAATGTAAATGTGATGTAAATTAGAGAGAAGGAGGGGAGGGCACACCTGGAGAGAGAAGGAGGGGAGGGCACACCTGGAGAGAAGGAAGGGGAGGGCACACCTGGAGAGAGAAGGGGGGAGGGCACACCTGGAGAGAGAAGGAGGGGAGGGCACACCTGGAGAGAGAAGGAGGGGGAGGGCACACCTGGAGAGAGAAGGGGGGGAGGACATACCTGTAGAGAGAAGGACGGGGAGGGCACACCTGTAGAAAGAAGGAGTTGGAGGGCACACCTGGAGAGAAGGAGGGGGAGGGCACACCTGAAGAGAGAAGGAGGAGGGAGGGCACAGCGTCTGCTAAATGACTTAAATGTAAATGTGATGTAAATTAGAGAGAAGGAGGGGAGGGCACACCTGGAGAGAGAAGGAGGGGGAGGGCACACCTGAGAGAAGGAAGGAAGGAGGGCACACCTGGAGAGAGAAGGAGGGGGAGGGCACACCTGGAGAGAAGGAAGGGGAGGGCACACCTGGAGAGAGAAGGAGGGGGAGGGCACAGCGTCTGCTAAATGACTTAAATGTAAATGTAATGTAAATTAGAGAGAAGGAGGGGGAGGGCACACCTGGAGAGAGAAGGACCTGGAGAGAGAAGGAGGGCACACCTGGAGAGAGAAGGAGGGGAGGGCACACCTGGAGAGAGAAGGAGGGGAGGGCACACCTGGAGAGAGAAGGAGGGGGAGGACACACCTGGAGAGAGAGGAGGGAGGGGACACACCTGGAGAGAAGGGGGGAGGGCACACCTGGAGAGAGAAGGAGGGGGAGGGCACACCTGGAGAGAGAAGGAGGGGAGGGCACACCTGGAGAGAGAGAAGGAGGTGGAGGGCACACCTGGAGAGAGAGAGGGGAGGGCACACCTGGAGAGAAGGGGGAGGGCACACCTGGGAGGAGAGGGGGAGGGCACACCTGGAGAGAGAAGGAGGGGAGGGCACACCTGGAGAGAGAAGGAGGGGGAGGGCACACCTGGAGAGAAGGAGGGGGGAGGGCACACCTGGAGAGAGAAGGAGGGGGAGGGCACACCTGGAGAGAGAAGGAGGGAGAGGGCACACCTGGGAGAGAAGGAGGGGGGAGGGCACACCTGGAGAGAGAAGGAGGGGGAGGGCACACCTGGAGAGAGAAGGAGGGGGAGGGCACACTTGGGAGAGAGAAGGAGGGGGAGGGCACACCTGGAGAGAGAAGGAGGGAGAGGGCACACCTGGAGAGAGAGAGAACCTGGAGAGAAGGGGCACACCTGGAGAGAGAAGGAGGGGAGGGCACACCTGGAGAGAGAAGGAGAGGGAGGGCACACCTGGAGAGAGAAGGAGGGGAGGGCACACCTGGAGAGAGGAGGGGAGGGACCTGGAGAGAAGGAGAGGGAGGGCACACCTGGAGAGAGAAGGAGAGGGAGGGCACACCTGGAGAGAAGGAGGGGGAGGGCACACCTGAGAGAGAAGGAGGGGGAGGGCACACCTGGAGAGAGAAGGAGGGGAGGGCACACCTGGAGAGAGAAGGAGGGCACACCTGGAGGGAGGGCACACCTGGAGAGAGAAGGAGGGGGAGGGGACACCTGGAGAGAGAAGGAGAGGGCACACCTGGGGAGGGGGAGGGCACACCTGGAGAGAGAAGGAGGGGGAGGGCACACCTGGAGAGCACACCTGGAGGAGGGGGAGGGCACACCTGGAGAGAGAAGGAGAGGGAGGGCACACCTGGAGAGAGAAGGAGGTGGAGGGCACACCTGGAGAGAGAAGGAGAGGGAGGGCACACCTGGAGAGAGAAGGAGAGGGAGGGCACACCTGGAGAGAGAAGGAGGTGGAGGGCACACCTGGAGAGAGAAGGAGAGAAGGAGGGCACACCTGGAGAGAGAAGGAGGGGAGGGCACACCTGGAGAGAGGAAGGAGAGGGAGGGCACACCTGGAGAGAGAAGGAGAGGGAGGGCACACCTGGAGAGAGAAGGAGAGGGAGGGCACACCTGGGAGAGAAGAGAGGAGGGGAGGGCACACCTGGAGAGAGAAGGAGGGGAGGGCACACCTGGAGAGAGAAGGAGGGGAGGGCACACCTGAGAGAGAGAAGAGAGAGGGAGGGCACACCTGGAGAGAGAAGGAGAGGGAGGGCACACACCTGGAGAGAAGGAGGGGTAGGGCACACCTGGAGAGAGAAGGAGGGGAGGGCACACCAGGAGAGAGAAGGAGGGGAGGGCACACCTGGGAGAGAAGGAGGGGAGGGAGGGCACACCTGGAGAGAGAAGGAGGGGGAGGGCACACCTGGAGAGAGAAGGAGGGGAGGGCACACCTGGAGAGAGAGGAGGGGGGCACACCTGGAGAGAGAAGGAGAGGGAGGGCACACCTGAGAGAGAAGGAGGGGGGAGGGCACACCTGTAGAGAGAAGGAGGGGAGGGCACACCTGGAGAGAGAAGGAGGGGAGGGCACACCTGGAGAGAAGGAGGGGGAGGGCACACCTGGAGAGAGAATGAGGGGAGAGGGACACCTGGAGAGAGAAGGAGGGGAGGGCACCCCTGGAGAGAGAAGGGAGGGAGGGCACACCTGGAGAGAGAGAAGGAGGGGGAGGGCACACCTGGAGAGAAGGAGGGGGAGGGCACATCTGGAGAGAGAAGGAGGGGGAGGGCACACCTGGAGAGAGAAGGAGAGGGAGGGCCCACCTGGAGAGAGAAGGAGAGGGAGGGCCCACCTGGAGAGAGAAGGAGAGGGAGGGCACACCTGGAGAGAAGGAGGGGTAGGGCACACCTGTAGAGAGAAGGAGGGGGAGGGCACACCTGGAGAGAGAAGGAGGGGGAGGGCACACCTGGAGAGAGAAGGCGGGGAGGGCACACCTGGAGAGAAGGAGGGGGAGGGCACACCTGGAGAGAGAAGGAGAGGGAGGGCACACCTGGAGAGAGAAGGAGGGGGAGGGGGGGAGGGCACACCTGGAGAGAGAAGGAGGGGGAGGGCACACCTGGAGAGAGAAGGAGAGGGAGGGCACACCTGGAGAGAGAACCTGGAGAGGGAGGGCACACCTGGAGAGAGAAGGAGGGGGAGGGCACACCTGGAGAGAGAAGGGGGGAGGACATACCTGTAGAGAGAAGGACGGGGAGGGCACACCTGTAGAAAGAAGGAGTTGGAGGGCACACCTGGAGAGAAGGAGGGGAGGGCACACCTGAAGAGAGAAGGAGGAGGGAGGGCACAGCGTCTGCTAAATGACTTAAATGTAAATGTGATGTAAATTAGAGAGAAGGAGGGGGAGGGCACACCTGGAGAGAGAAGGAGGGGAGGGCACACCTGGAGAGAAGGAGGGGAGGGCACACCTGGAGAGAGAAGGAGGGGGAGGGCACACCTGGAGAGAGAAGGAGGGGGAGGGCACACCTGGAGAGAGAAGGAGGGGGAGGGCACACCTGGAGAGAGAAGGGGGGGAGGACATACCTGTAGAGAGAAGGACGGGGAGGGCACACCTGTAGAAAGAAGGAGTTGGAGGGCACACCTGGAGAGAAGGAGGGGGAGGGCACACCTGAAGAGAGAAGGAGGAGGGAGGGCACAGCGTCTGCTAAATGACTTAAATGTAAATGTGATGTAAATTAGAGAGAAGGAGGGGGAGGGCACACCTGGAGAGAGAAGGAGGGGGAGGGCACACCTGGAGAGAAGGAAGGGGAGGGCACACCTGGAGAGAGAAGGAGGGGAGGGCACACCTGGAGAGAAGGAAGGGGAGGGCACACCTGGAGAGAGAAGGAGGGGGAGGGCACACCTGCTAAATGACTTAAATGTAAATGTAATGTAAATTAGAGAGAAGGAGAGAGAAGGAGGAGGGGAGGGCACACCTGAGAGAGAAGTAGGGCACACCTTAGAGAGAAGGAGGGGGAGGGCACACCTGGAGAGAGAAGGAGGGGGAGGGCACACCTGGAGAGAAGGAGGGGGAGGGCACACCTGGGAGAGAGAAGGAGGGGGAGGGCACACCTGGAGAGAGAAGGAGGGGAGGACACACCTGGAGAGAGAAGGAGGGGGAGGACACACCTGGAGAGAGAAGGAGGGGGAGGGCACACCTGGAGAGAGAAGGAGGGGGAGGGCACACCTGGAGAGAGAAGGAGGGGGAGAGGTAAAGAGAAGAAGAGAGGATGAGATGGAATGAAAGGGAATGGAGAGAAAGGAAGAGAGAGCCGAGTCAGGGAGAAAGAAAGACTGACTAAGTAACAGAGGGGATGAGAGGTAAAAATACGATCTAGAAAATGAAAGAAAGGAATGTTAGAAAGAAAGAGAGCATAAGTTACAGGGCAGATTTCTCATCCCACACATCCTCCCCAGGAATGTTCCTTCATTCCTTCCTCATCTAGAAGCCAGTGGTGTAAGTAAGGAGGGGGGCAAGGGCTTGCTTGTAACCCCCCCCCCTTCCCCTTGTCAGAGAGGTATATTTGTTCTGAATAGCCTATTTCTATCTGACAGTTCCAAAGCGTTGGGTTGTATTCGGTCATCACTAGTTAACACAACCCTAACCCTAACCCTAATTATGACCAAAAAGCACATTTTTGTAGCCAAATTTGACTTTGTGTCTGTGGAGTCTGGTTTTATGGCTGGGTTATGTATTGGAAGCCCTTGTAGTCTGTCAACACTTCCTGGTTTTGTGTGAACTCAGATGACAGTTATCAGGTCTAGCCAGCAGAGGGTGGCATGAGTGTTCAGCCAGAGAGTAAATATTCTCGGTGTCATCTGCTTCAAGATCAGTAGCTCTGGATCATTATTTTTCCAGATTCCAGCAGAACCTTCAGCCATTGGGACCAGAGTGACAGCCAGTAAATCAAAGAGAACATTCAGGTTAAGCAGGTAGAGACCTCCCTCCCAACCCCACAGGACCTTTCTCTATGTAAATACATTTCATTACATCACTTATTTGAAGCTTCGCTAAGATCCTTTCATTTTCAGCCAGAGCTAAGATATGCTATATCCCCAGACCTCAGACATCATCAGAAATATTGTAAATTGTGAATCAACACCTGCTCACACAAAACCAATATACATTGGAGGTTGGTTCACTACAACCAATAGATGAGTTGAAAATGTAATTTGATTTCCGTAACTGGAACTAGGGGCCTAGCCGAACCATGAAAAACAGCCCCGCACCATTATTCCTTCTCCACCAAACTTTACAATTAGCACTATGCATTGGGGCAGGTAGTGTTCAACTGGCATCCGCCAAACCCAGATTCATCTGTCTGATTGCCAGATGGTGAAGCGTTAATCATCACTGCAGAGAACGCATTTCCACTGCCCCAGAGTTCAACGGCGGTAAGCTTTACATCACTCCAGCCAACGCTTGGCATTTTGCATGGTGATCTTAGGCTTATTTGCGGCTGCTCAGCCATGGAAACCCATTTGATGAAGCTCCCAACGAACAGTTCAGTCAAATTTCAATCAAATGTTATTTATATAGCCCGTCTTACATCAGCTGATATATGCTGTACAGAAACCCAGCCTAAATCCCCAAACAGCAAGCAATGTAGGTGTAGAAGCACGGTGGCTAGGAAAAACTCCCTAGAAAGGCCAAAACCTAGGAAGAAACCTAGAGAGGAAACAGGCTGTGAATGGTGGCCAGTCCTCTTCTGGCTGTGCCGGGTGGAGATTATAACAGAACATGGCCAAGATGTTCAAATGTTCATAAATGACCAGCATGGTTGAATAATAATAAGGCAGAACAGTTGAAACTGGAGCAACAGCACGGTCAGGTGGACTGGGGACAGCAAGGAGTCATCATGTCAGGTAGTCCTGGGCATGGTCCTAGGGCTCAGGTCCTCCGAAAGAGAGAAAGAAAGAGAGAAGGAGAGAATTAGAGAACGCACACTTAGATTCACACAGGACACTGAATAGGACAGGAGAAGTACTCCAGATAAACAAACTGACCCTAGCCCCCCGACACATAAACTACTGCAGCATAAATACTGGAGGCTGAGACAGGAGGGGTCAGGAGACACTGTGGCCCCGTCCGATGATGCCTCCGGACAGGGCCAAACAGGCAGGATATAACCCCACCCACTTTGCCAAAGCACAGCCCTCACACCACTAGCGGGATATCTTCAACCACCAACTTACCATCCTGAGACAAGGCCGAGTATAGCCCACAAAGATCTCCACCACGGCACAACCCAAGGTGGGTGCCAACCCAGACAGGAAGATCACGGAAGACAGGAAGAACAGTTCTTGTGCTGACGTTGCTTCCAGAGGCAGTTTGGAACTTGATAGTGAGTGTTGCAAACGAGGACAGACGATTGTTACGTGCTTCAGCACTCGGCGGTCCGGTTCTGAGAGCCTGTCTGGCCTACAACTTCGCGACTGAGCCGTTGTTGCTCCTAGATGTTTCCACTTCACAATAACAGCACTTACAGTTGATGGGCAGCTCTAGCAGGGCAGAAATTTGACAAACTGACTTGTTGGAAAGGTGGCATCCTATAACGGTGACACTTTGAAAGACACTGAGCTCTTCAATACAAGCCATTCTACTGCCAATGTTTGTCTATGGAAAGTTCATGACTGTGTGCTCAATTTTATACACGTCAGCAACGGGTGTGTCTGAAATAGCTACATCCACTAATTTGAAAGGGTGTCCAAATACTTTTGTTTATGTAGTATATCACACAATGACTAATGCCTCTACATTTCTCTCTCAGATATTTTTGCGTTTAACATCTTGTTTCTAATCCACTTTTCCTTCTTCTTTGCTGCCTGAATCTCAGTGTTTTCATTCTTCCTTAATCTCCTCTTTTATCTCTTCCTGTCCCTGAGACTCTTTAACCTCGCCCTCTGCTTCCTGTCCCAGAGACTCTTTTACCTCTGCTTCCTGTCCATGAGACTATTTTACCTCACCCTCTGCTTCCTGTCCCAGAGACTCTTTTACCTCTGCTTCCTGCCCCTGAGTCTCTTTTACCTCACCCTCTGCTTCCTGTCCCTGAGACTCTTTTACCTCACCCTCTCTTCCTAACTCCCTTTACCTGCATTAAAGCCCTTGTTCCACTCTCAGTAGTGGACCTCAGTTCCTCCTTAGCCCAGGGGGAGATGGGTGGGAGGATGGGGGGAAGGAGAGTTTGTTGCCATGCAACACAGGAAGGAGGGACCTCGATGGAGGGAGGGGCCATGTCTATCTACCACCCAGGCCACGCCCCTTTAATCCGATCACCCCTCAGCTACCGCCCCTGCCCCTTAACCACCAGACCTACTGGTCCGCCCACGCCCCCACCCAGCTCTAACTTCCACTACGCTCTGTCAGACTCATCCCGCTCTGACTCTATGATGTTCGTGGTGGTGAACTCCTTCTCATGGTCAAACTCAGCTCCAGCCATCATCTTCCGGATGTCCCCCTTGGATTCCATGAAGACCTTCCTAAGCTGGTCATCCGTCTGAGCTTCCCAAACCCCCTCTCTGATCTCATCCACCATCCTCTTCATGGGCTGCTCCACACGTCTCTGTCTCTTTTTACAGCACTGGCCCTCGTGGTTCAGACCGTCTTTCCTAGTTCTCTCCCGAAGCTCCAGGCTTTTCTCCAGGCTCTCTGCTGTCCTCTTCACTTAATCCAACTGCGCTTAATGTTTACTCACTAAACCGTTTGGTAAACTTATAGGTTTTAAACTGGGTTGTCTACTATATATGGATTTGAGAACTACATAAATAAAATGTGTGTTTGTAAATGAAATCTAATGACATGTATGATACATGATAACCATACATAATGACTACTGTAAATTATAAACATCTAATGACATGTATGATACATGATAACCATACATAATGACTACTGTAAATTATAAACATCTAATGACATGTATGATACATGATAACCATACATAATGACTACTGTAAATTATAAACATCTAATGACATGTATGATACATGATATACATAAACTACTGTAAATTTATCCTGGTGCCATCTTTGATACATGAGAAAACATTTACCTGGGCCTTTTGAAACATTTGCAGGATGAGTATGTTCAGTTACAGCACTAACCTCACCGGCCGACGGGCGACCATCCAAGCACCTGGACAACGGGGTGAAACATCTCCATGTGCACAGCTATCTCTGAATAGTATGGTATGGTATGGAAGGATGTAGGCCTACCATCATTGTGTGGTAGGATGTAGGCCATTACTTTCATCCTACAATGCTGCACACTTCATTG
Source organism: Oncorhynchus gorbuscha (assembly GCF_021184085.1). Lineage (NCBI taxonomy): Eukaryota > Metazoa > Chordata > Actinopteri > Salmoniformes > Salmonidae > Oncorhynchus > Oncorhynchus gorbuscha. The sequence goes on along the minus strand of NC_060181.1, from coordinate 17,437,478 downwards.
TATTTCTATGTGAAATTGAGCAGACATGTCAAAGTGAAGGGTTAATGTCATTGTGTGGGACAATGTCTGGTTCCACCATGCAGAGGCGGTGCAGGCAGAGGCGGTTCAGGCATGGTTTTGGGCCCATCCCCGATTTGTGACCCTATACCTGCCCCCGTACTCATACTCTCCTATTGAGGATTTGTTTTCAGCATGGGGGTGGAAGGTGTACGATCGCCATCCCTATGAGCACCCTCCTTCTGACCATGGATGAGGCATGAGACGACATCAATTCAGACCACAGGAGGCTGCTGATGGGAGGACGGCTCATAATAATGTCTGGAACGGCGCAAATGGAATTGCAGGCCGAGTATGGAAACCATGTTTGATGTATTTCCTAGCATTCCACTCATTCTGTTCCAGCCATTACCACGAGCCCATCCTCCCCAATTAAGGTGCCACCAACCAATGTCAAGCTTGGATTCACCATGCCATGTTTTAGCACGTAGTGGCACTCCTACTGAATTAAAGCAAGCAAAGGCATGGAGACTATCTGGTTGCTAGACTCAGGGTTGTTGATCGTGATCCTGCAGTCACCAGCATGTCTGGACTCCACAGTTGGCTCATGACAGTCATCAATCTGCAAGTTAACTACGGAGAAATGAAAATGAGAGAGAGAATATAAATACTGCAGAAATTCAGTTAATTCGGTTAATTCAATGTACTGGTAGAGTAGTGAGTGAGTGAGAGCCAGAGAGTGAATGTTCTCTCTGTCCCCCCCTCCCTCCCTCCACACGCACCTCCCAAATATTTATATTAGGTGTAGAAATCATTTGCTGTCCTGATGTCATGTGACAAGGTAGACATGGGTCAGTCAGTGGTCCAAACTGGTGTCTCTTGTTAAGCTGTCTAATTGATAGGACATCTCCGATGGTCACATGTTCATTTGTGCTTATCAACCAGGCCATCAAAAGCAGATAGTTGTCACGTACTCTACCCCGGTCAAAAGTTTTAGAACACCGACTTATTCCAGGGTTTTTCTTTATTTTGACTATTTTCTACACTGTAGAATAATAGTGAAGACATCAAAATTATAAAATAACACATATGCAATAATGTAGTAACCTAAAAAGTGTTAAACAAATGTATTTTATATTTGAGATTCTACAAATAGCCACCCTTCGGCTTGATAACAGCTTTGCACACTCTTGACATTCTCTCAACCAGCTTCCCCTTTAATGCTTTTCCAACAATTTTGAATATGCTGAGCATTTGCTGGGTGCGTTTCCTTCACTCTGCGGTCCGACACATTGCAAACCATCTCAATTTGGTTGAGGTCGGGGGATTGTGGAGGCCAGGTCATCTGATGCAGCACTCAATCACTCTCCTTCTTGGTAAAAGAGCCATTACACAACCTGGAGGTGTGTTGGGTCATTGTCCTGTTGAAAAACAAATGATAGTCCCACTAAACACAAACCAGATGGGATGGAATATCGCTGCAGAATACTGTGGTAGCCATGCTGGTTATGTGTGCCTTGAATTCTAAATAAATCACAGTGTCACCAGCAAAGCACCCCCACACCATAACACCTCCTCCTCCATACTTTACTGTGAGAAATACACACATGGAGATCATCCATTCATCCATTCACCCACACCGTGTCTCACAAAGACATGACAGCTGGAACCAAAAGTCTCCAATTTGGTCTCCAGACCAAATGACAAATTTCCACCGGTCTAATGTCCATTGCTCATGTTTATTGGCCCAAGCAAGTCTCTTCTTATTATTTGTGTCCTTCAGTAATGGTTTCTTTGCAGCAATTTGAGCATGAAGACCTGATTCACATAGTCTCCTCTGAACAGTTGATGTTGAGATGTGTCTGTTACTTGAACTCTGTGAAACATTTATTTGGGCTGCATTTCTGAGGTGCAGTTAACTCTAATGAACTTATCTGCAGAAGAGGTAATTCTGGGTCTTCCGTTCATGTGGCGGTTCTTATGAAAGCTAGTTTCAACATAGCGCTTGATGGTTTTTGCGATTGCACTTGAAGAAACTTTTAAAGTTCTTGAAATTTTCTGCATTGACTGACCATGTCTTGAAGTAATGATGGACTGTTGTTTCTCTTTGCTTATTTGAGGTGTTCTTGCCATAATATGCACTTGGTATTTTACCAAATAGGGCTATCTTCTGTATACCCCCCTACCTTGTCACACAACACAACTGATTGGCTCAAACACATTAAGAAGGAAATTAGCTTTAAGGCACACCTGTTAATACCACATTATATTTGGTATTGTATTTTTGTATTTGGTTTAGTCTCAGTATGAAAGTGTGCTGCAAGACAGGGTTGTAGACTATGACGAGTACATCGAGTCCCTGACAAGAGACCTGAGGGAGGCCATGGAGACGGTACAGGTGTAGGCAACCAAACCGCTGAAGAGGCATGCAAGCCTCTCCAACAGGTAGATCAGAGGAGCTCCAGTGGAGGTCAGTGATCCGTTGCTGCTGGCGAATAAGGGTGAACGTGGAAAGAGGAAGCTGGCTGATCGTTGGGAAAACAACCTCTATATTGTTACGGAGAAGAATAGTGACATCCACATCTTCAAGATACATAACATGTCGACTAGCCAGGAGAAAAAGGTCCACCGTAACCTGATAATGCCTGTAAACGTCTAGCCTCTCCCTGACACTGCCTTAGAGACACCTAATACGGGAGACCGTGAGGTTCAGAGTGAGGAGATGGAGGACTCATTAATGAACGATATACCAGAAATGGACGTTGGTGAGAGGACTAGTGTGTGGGTATTAGAACAGACCTCGGAGGAAACAGAGTCGGAGCCCTCTGAAAGAGACCCCAGATGTGCTGGAAGATGGGCCACTGGCGAGGGACCCTCAGAACTCACCACATTCTGAGGGTGCCACAAGCGTGTCAGCGCTAACCTTTGGAGAAGAAATGTCCGAACGCTCTGAAGAAGGAAGGCATTCTGAAGATGCCGCTGGTCGCACAAGCTCCAGCAACAGTCACAGAACCTTTGACCTTGACTATCCACCGACTGTGGACAGTGACCCACCAATGGTGGTTGTAGTTGAACAGGTTAAACTTAATGATAACTCTGTTAGGCCTGTCAGGTCAGGGGCTGGTCAGGTTAGGAAACGCCCAGTGAGACTTATAGAGACTATGCAGACACAGAGGGTTTTTCATACAGAGTTCATTAGAATACCTGTGTGGGCACCTGTGTCGGCATAGGATTAGAATCCAAGTTGGCCTGTAGATTTCCTGTAGAAAGCCCTCTTTTTTTTACTTTCAAGAGACCCCATGGAGGTAATGGGTCAGAGGTCAAGTAGGCCAAGGTTTTTCTGTCTTGGTTGTAAATGATCATCGTTGGTGGAATTAGACCAAGATGCAGGTTAATCATATTCTTTAATGATAACCAGAAAACCAAGAACGCTCTAACCAACAAAACCTACAGCCTTGTAGTGCTCAACAGCAACAATACAAGGACAAGATCCCACAACATAGGTGGGGAAAAAAAGGCTACCTAAGTATGATTCCCAATCAGAGACAACGATAGACAGCTGCCTCTGATTGGGAACCACACTCGGCCAAACACAAAGAAATACAACACATAGAATGCCCACCCAAATCACACCCTGACCAAACCAAATAGAGACATAAAAAGGCTCTCTGGGGTCAGGGCGTGGGTTCTTATTGTCACTGAGTGTACTGAACATGTAACAGGCATGTTTCCCTGTGGGGTCTTTGAATTCCCCTAATTCTCTTTAGAGAATAGTCTTTGCACTGGAATATTTGGTGACATATGCATTGCAAGGTATTGCATACCTAGTTTTGCAAGTGTAATTTAGCACGGGAGAATGTAACAGGGTTGGTTATGTTTCCAGTTGCCTCTAAAGAAAGGTGTATTTAGTGTTCAAGTATTCTTATTGGTTGTTCAACTCTGATGACAATAAGGCGTGTTGTGATTGGCCTCGCTTGCAGATAGGGGAGATCCCGAACGCCAAGTCTCCCCAGTATGAAAATGTGATGCAAGGGGCATGTTCTGAATACTGTTTTCTATTTTACATTGTGTACAGGTTTGCTGTACATTGCTGATTTATACATGTATGGGTATATGGTACCTGTTCGGGGATTGAGGTGCTTTCTGGGATGTGCTTTAGTATATGATTGCTGTATATAAGTGTGTTAGCTAGCATGCTAGTCACATAAGCCCACTGCTAACACAGTTGTTTTCATGCTACAGATTTGACCATCGACAGCCATCAACATCATCAAGCCCTGCACAACTAACGTGCTGTTTCCTATTTAACAACAGCAGATACTAAATAATGCTCAACTGGGACCACTGGCTGGGGTGATTTATTTGGACAAAACACAATGCAAGGAGAGTACGATCGACATATGTTACAAAGGCACACCTGTTAAATGAAATGCATTCCATATGACTTCCTCACAAAGCTGGTTGAGAGAATGCTAAGTGTGTACAAAGCTGGTTGAGAGAATGCTAAGTGTGTACAAAGCTGGTTGAGAGAATGCTAAGTGTGTACAAAGCTGGTTGAGAGAATGCTAAGTGTGTACAAAGCTGGTTGAGAGAATGCTAAGTGTGTACAAAGCTGGTTGAGAGAATGCTAAGTGTGTACAAAGCTGTTATCAAGTCAAAGGGTGACTATTTAAAGAATCTCAAATATAAAATAGATTTGGATTTGTTTAACACTTTTTTGGTTACTACATGATTCCATATGTGTTATTTCATAGTTTTGATGTCTTCACTATTATTCTACAATGTAGAAAGACCTTGAAAAAACCTTGAATGAGTAGATGTTCTAAAACTTCTGCCTGGTAGTGTATACGCAGGTGCAGAAGGTGAGTTTAATCATGAAGAATGCAGATTAACAAAACATGAGAAGCATACAGAACATAAATGAAAACAAACCAATAATGCCTGATGACTGAGACTACTGAGGGCTAAATAAAGGGAAGGTAATCAAGGTGATGAGGAAGTCCAGGTGTGCATAATGAAGATTGCCGGTGGTTAGTAGACCAGCAATGTTGAGCACCGGAGTGGGCATAGGTGTGACAATAGTAAACAGACAGGAGTATGTTATTTTGGAGTGAGAAATTGTATCATTCATTTGAATTGTTTTCACAAATGGTGTTAAGTGTTTTAATTTAATTGACCAAAATATGAATTCTCAGAGCAACAATGTTTGTTTTTGTCATATAGGAACCCAGCGCCTGATTTGGATTGATTTAATATGACCCATTGAGTCTGACTAAGGGGAAATACAGTATAGGCCAATTCGATAGTATAGAGGGTTAGTTTGTCAAAAACAACGTTATTAAATTATCATTAGGATTCATCAAACAGCACCACGTGATGGCAGGACCAAAATGATTGCCTATATCGACTAGAACAGGCATAGTAGCTTTCTCAACTTCACTGGGTTACCAAATCATCAGACCACCTGTCATTAATATTCCTCCCACGTGCCAGTTAGGCTACTCTCATAATAATCCAGTATTTTCTCGCCAAACAATACATAATTGTAGCTACTTTTATGCCTAACAGAAAGAATCCCTACACCACTCAAAATGCCATAGCAAATTGCAGCCGTTTTTTATTAAATAAAACACACTTTTGATAAGAATCGCAATAATATATTTGTGAAGACCAATAGACTGGCCAACTGTAGGCTACATGACAGATTTCTCATTGCCTTGTTTTTGCACTCGCTGGGGCTGTTCTCGTGACAGCAGACTGATGGCTGGTCACGATGATCGTCACAGGTTGGGCTGAGTTAACGAGACGGCTCGCGCGCCATAAGATAACCGCACACTTTCCGGTTTGCATAGGGCAGTATAGACCTATACCGCTGCGTTGACGTGAATTTGAGAGAATGTCCCAAGACCTATGCAGTAAAATTCGTCAGATATACGTTGAATAAAGCCATTTATTTGATTATGTGATTTGTGCGTAAAGGCAGCATTTCAACAGGAATGCAGGAATTGTACATTCCTGTTGAAATGCTGCCTTTAAGGAAAAGGCTATAGGCCTACACAAATATGTATTTATTAGCCTATCGAAATATGTTTTCTTTTGATGTTTTACCTAAATTGTTATTGATTTTTGTTTAAAAATGGTTAGGATTGAACAACACAAAACACATTCGAAAATATTATCTCCATCAATAAAAAAACTCGGTAATAAGGCAATATTAAAATTAATAGGCTCTGTTTGATCAAGATGTACAGGAACTGTCATGATTCAAAATTTAAGTAGAATATGCGAATATTTTGATAAAATAATATTCGGTATTTTAATTATTACAATAACTCGTGAAATAGCTTGGGTCTCTATTTCATTGAATTTCGATGCTTCATACAAATCCAGACCTGGCTAAAGGCCTTTTAGCCAGACAAATCCAGACCTGGCTAAAGGCCTTTTAGCCAGACAAATCCAGACCTGGCTAAAGGCCTTTTAGCCAGACAAATCCAGACCTGGCTAAAGGCCTTTTAGCCAGACAAATCCAGACCTGGCTAAAGGCCTTTTAGCCAGACAAATCCAGACCTGGCTAAAGGCCTTTTAGCCAGACAAATCCAGACCTGGCTAAAGGCCTTTTAGCCAGACAAATCCAGACCTGGCTAAAGGCCTTTTAGCCAGACAAATCCAGACCTGGCTACAGGCCTTTTAGCCAGACAAATCCAGACCTGGCTAAAGGCCTTTTAACCAGACAAATCCAGACCTGGCTAAAGGCCTTTTAACCAGACAAATCCGAATTTGTTGACTTACATTTACATTTACATTTAAGTCATTTAGCAGACGCTCTTATCCAGAGCGATTTACAGCCTCCACCAAATTGGACTAGGATTTGACTCCATGCATATAGCTTCTACCCTTTCAGACCTCCAATTATTCTTCCACTTCTTGGATACTGGTAAATTATTATGTATGTTGTTGTTTAGGTGACGAGAGAACATGAGACATTTTGTAGTTGTTTTAAATGTAAGAGACAGGACAGAGCAGAGGGGATGGGGACTGAGACGGTCCACATGAGGCTCGCGACCTAATGAAGGATGAGATGCGTCTTGTTATCAACATCACATGTTTGCGCGTGCATGCAGCCCTGTATTAAATTATGGAACTCGGGGCACGCGGGGGAAGAAAGGGAGAATACATGTGTGTGCGTGAAGGAGCAGTTCTGTTTTTGGTGGGGTCTGCGTGAGGTGCAGCTTTTTATTCAAGTCGAAATGGGAGCTTTACATTATGTGTGTGTTCTGGCTTGCACTGTTTTCGTTTCTCAAGCAAATGGACTCAAAAGTAAGTACATTTTTGTTAGCTTTTTGGGTTTTAGCTGTGCCTATCAATCAGGGTTGCGGTATAGGATGCTTGGATGCAGATGACGTATCCGGTTTTGGCAAATGATTAACTGAAATGATATAGGGATAGTTGTTACATTGTTAATTGATAATTGCTATGCTGTTTGTTTTCTATTTGTCATTTTCAGCCTATAAAGGTTTATTACTGCACTCTGTCAAGTCTTTCAATTAACTATAGGTCGAAATCATTTACATTTATATGCCTTTTTTTCAGTTTACCCTGTGGTTTTCTAAATACTATTTACAAGGAAAAGGCAACGCTCCTTTAATTGTTTTCTTCTGACCTTGCTCATCTCATAAGAATTTCAGAGAAGCGCGAGCTGTTATTGCGTTGCCAACGTCCGTGCGCTTGTCCTGTCAGTCACAGTCCCATGAGCCCAATTACACAATTTGCGCGCATGCACTTGGAGATCTGTCCTGTGCATTTTCCAAAGGTTACTTTTATTCAGTATACAACACGAATATTTAAACAAAATATTTTCCACTGGTCAGTCCATATCCAGAAAAGTACAGTTTATTATGGTTAAGGAAATAGACCTTGTTAAACGAATTAACACGATAAACTTACATTAGGGCACTCACATTAGATAGATTTTCCAAAGTTTTTTAAAAGCGCAATTTTAACCATAAATCTATAGGCCTAAGTCTCAAAACAAAATTGTACTCTCTCTCCCTTCCTCTTTCTTTCAGCTTACCGGGACATGTTCCCTCACAAGCATTCATTGTCGATGAAGTTCCCGCCGATCCCTGGTTGGAGCCCAGACAGCAACCCGTGGGATGACTATATCTACCCGCCCTTTGGCCCCAAGGAACTAACGCGGAGAAAAGGTGAGCACCTTGTCAAATTATGCAAATAAAGTTTATAATGTTCTCACTTTAAAACATTACAACATTTATCAACTAATTTCACCTCTGTATCCAGGTAAGCCCGTCAAAGTGCGCCTGACCAGCGACAGTCCAGCAATCAAAGGTTCTATAGTGTCATTCACTGCCAAGCTGGAGTACCCCCCATGTCAGAAGGAGGACACCAACGGGGAGCTGGTGTGGGATGAGCACTGTCCAGATGGTATGGAGCTGGAGGCCTCAGGTCCTTCCCACAAACCACTCTACACCAGCACTGTCACAACACAAGCACCTAGCACAAACAAACCTACACACTCCCACTCAGAGACACCCAGACATGCACACACACATGCACCTTGGTGGACTTACCATGAGGAGGAATAGGCAATTACCTCAGGCCTCTCATCATCAAGTGGCCTCATTCCTGTGCATTGTTTCACATGATATGATTGCAAAAGATTGTCACTGAAATTAAGTTGCAGCAATGAGAAGAAACAGAAAGATGTCATTTTCAACAGAAAAATGACCTAAATTCTTTAGTAGAAGGACAGGTCTGCTGATAATAAGGTGCTGCTGATAATACTGCCGTAGTCCTCCAGGCAGAGGACATGTCCCACTGGGCACACTGGTTGAATCAACGTTGTTTCCAGATAATATAAATGAAATTACGTCAAACCAAGGTAGAATAGACGTTGAATTTAGAATTCAGCTACATGTGAATTGATGGAAAGTTGGAAGGTATACAGTGCACTGTTCGGATCCTGCAATTATTTTGGATGAATGTGCAAAGGTAACCTACTTTTTGAAGTGATTTGTTTGAAAATCAAATTAAAGCTGGTTGTGTTCATGGCACATTAAAAGGTGATACATTTTTACAGTTTAATTAAATGTCTTCATGACAAAACCCATTTTCAAAATGTGTGCCTCAGTGTCCTCAGTCTGGCCTCTGCCTGGGGCCTCCACATTGTATTGTATTGTATCTAAGGATCTCCATTAGCTGCTGCCAAGGCAGCAGATACTCTTCCTGGGGTCCAGCAACATTAAGGCAGTTATATACAATAAAAATATGACATTACATTTTATAAACACATCAAGTGTGTTCTCTCAGGCCACTACTCTACTACCACATATCTACAATACAAAATCCACGTCTACCTATGTGTAGAGTGCGTGAGGTATCATGTGTACAGTTGAAGTCGGAAGTTTACATACACCTTAGCCAAATACATTTAAACTCCGTTTTTCACAATTCCTGACATTTAATCAGAGTAAAAATTCCCTGTCTTAGGTCAGTTAGGATCACCAGTTTATTTTAAGAATGTGAAATGTCAGAATAATAGTTGAGATAATTATTTATTTCAGCTTTTATTTCTTTCGACACATTCCCAGTGGATCAGAAGTTTACATACACTCAATTAGTATTTGGTAGCATTGACTTTAAATTGTTTAACTTGGGTCAAATGTTTCGTGGTAGCCTTCTACAAGCTTCCCACAATAAGTTGGGTGAATTTTGGCCCATTCCTCCTGACAGAGCTGGTGTAACTGAGTCAGGTTTGTTGCTCGCACACGCTTTTTCAGTTCTGCCCACACATTTTCTATAGGATTGAGGTCAAGGCTTTGTGATGGCCACTCCAATACCTTGACTTTGTTGTCCTTAAGCCAATTTGCCACAACTTTGGAAGTATGCTTGGGTTCACTGTCCATTTTGAAGAACCATTTGCGACCAAGCTTTAACTTCCTGACTGATGTCTTGAGATGTTGCTTCAATATTTCCACGTAATTTTCCTCCCTCATGACGCCATCTATTTTCTGAAGCGCATCAGTCCCTCCTGCAGCAAAGCACCCCCACAACATGATGCTGCCCCCCCCCCCAACCCCCGTGCTTCACGGCTGGGATGATGTTCTTCAGCTAGCAAGCCTCCCCTTTTTACTCCAAACATAATGATGGTCATTATGGCCAAACGGTTCTATTTTTGTTTCATCAGAACAGAGGATATCTCTCCAAAAAGTAGGATCTTTGTCCCCATGTGCAGTTATAAACCGTAGTCTGGCTTTTTTATGGCGGTTTTGGAGCAGTGGTTTCTTCCTTGCTGAGCAGCCTTTCAGGTTATGTCGATACAGGACTTATTTTACTGTGGATATCAATACTTTTGTTCCTGTTTTCTCCAGCATCTTCACAAGGTCCTTTGCTGTTGTTCTCAGATTGATTTGCACTTTTCTCACCAAAGTACGTTCATCTCTAGGAGACACAACACGTCTCCTTCCTGAGCGGTATGATGGCTGCGTGGTCCCAGGGTGTTTATACTTGTGTACTATTGTTTGTACAGATGAATGTGGTACCTTCAGGCGTTTGAAATTGCACCCAAGGATGAACCAGACTTGTAGAGATCTACACTTTTTTTTCTGAGGTCTTGGTTGCTTTCTTTTGATTTTCCCATGATGTCAAGCAAAGAGGTACTGATTTTGAAGGTAGGCATTGAAATACTTCCACAGGTACACCTTCAATTGACTCAAATGATGTCAATTAGCCTACCAAAAGCTTCTAAAGCCATGACATCATTTTCTGGAATATTCCAAGCTGTTTAAAGGCACAGTCAATTTAGTGTATGTAAACTTGTGACCCACTGGAATTGTGATACAGTGAATTAAAAATTAAATAATCTGTCTGTAAACAATTGTTGGAAAAATTACTTGTGTTACACACAAAGTAGATGTCCTAACCGACTTGCCAAAACTATAGTTTGTTAACAAGAAATTTGTGGAGTGGTTGAAAAACAAGTTTTAATGACTCCAACCTAAGTGTATGTAAACCTCCAACTTCAACTGTGTCTGTGCCTGTGTGTCTCTCCTGTGTGTCTCTTCACAGTACTCTGTTCCACAAGGTGTATCTTTATCTGTTTTTAAATTGTGATTCTACTGCTTGCATCAGTTACTTGATGTGGAATAGAGTTCCATGTAGCCATGGCTCTGTGTAGTACTGTGCACCTCCCATAGTCTGTTCTTCACTTGGGGATTGAGAAATCACTAAGTACGCCCCTGCACATAAAAAAAACACACACACACACAACAGCTGATTACAAGATCATTATACAATCAGCAATTAAGCATTCATAAAAACTGAATAACTCAACATTGAGACATGAAATAGGCTAGGGTGTACTACATTCTGTGAATTGACTGTAATTCTCCCCTCCACTGCCCTATTCAGCTAACAGTCAGCTTAAATCTGGCTATGTATTTAACTGGACCTCCTGGCTAGATGACTACGGCTTTGGAAAGTGTACTGACCTGAAGAGATGTAACGTCTTCCCAGATGGGAAACCCTTCCCTCAGAGCAATGACTGGAGACACAAGGGCTACGTCTACGTATGGCACTCCATGGGTAAGAGTCTCACTCAAACACAGTCATAAACACACATATACATGCACCATGTCCCTCTCCCTGTCCTCCCGGAGGACCTGAGCCCCAGGACCATGCCTCAGGACGACCTGGCCTGATGACTCCTGGCTGTCCCCAGTCCACCTTGGTTGTGCTGCTGCTCCAGTTTCAACTGTTCTGCCTGCGGCTATGGAACCCTGACCTGTTCACCGGACGCGCTACCTTGTCCCAGACCTGCTGTTTTCAACTCTCTCTCTCTCTCTACCGCACCTGCTGTCTCGACCTGAATGCTCAGCTATGAAAAGCCAACTGACATTTACTCCTGAGGTGCTGACCTGTTGCACCCTCTACAACCACTGTGGTTATTATTATTTGACCCTGCAGGTCATCTATGAACGTTTGCACATCTTGGCCATGTTCTGTTATAATCTCCACCTGGCACATCCAGAAGAGGACTGGCCACCCCTCAGAACCTGCTTCCTCTTTAGGTTTCTTTCTAGGTTCCTGCCTTTCTAGGGAGTTTTTCCTAGCCATCGTGCTTCAATCTGCATTGCTTGCTGTTTGGGGTTTTAGGCTGGGTTTCTGTATAAGCACTTTGCGACATCGGCTGATGTAAAAAGAGCTTTATAAATACAATTTATTGAATTTGATTGATTAGATGAGCTCTATTAAAGGTGAGGAGGCAGGTGCTTAGAGATGGAGATCTGCTATTACTCAAACTCTTTCTGCACTCTGATTCCTCCCTCCATCTCTCGTTCCCTCCTCCCTCCCTCATCTCTCCTTCCTTCCTCTCTCCTTCCCTCCTCCCTTCCTCCCTCTATCTCTCCTTCCCTCCCCCTTCTCTCCCTCCATCTCTCGTTCCTCCCTCCCTCTGTCTCTCCTTCCTTCCTTCCTTCCTTCCTTCCTTCCTTCCTTCCTTCCTTCCTTCCTTCCTTCCTTCCTTCCTTCCTTCCTCCTTCCTCCCTTCCTTCCTCCCTCCCTCCCTCCCTCCCTCCCTCCCTCCCTCCCTCCCTCTATCTCAACTCCCTCCCTCCCTCCCTCATCCCTCCTTCCTTCCTCCTCCCTCCCCTCCCTCCCTCCCTCCCTCCCTCCCTCCCTCCTCCTTCCTTCCCTCCTTCCCTCCCTCCCTCCCTCCTTCCTTCCTCCCTCCCCCTCTATCCCTCCTTCCTTCCTTCCTTCCTCCTTCCCTCCATCTATCTCTCCTTCCTTCCTCCTTCCTTACTCCCCCTCTCTCTCTCTCCTTCCTTCCTCTCTTTCCATCTATCTCTCCTTCCTTCCTCCTTCCTTACTCCTTCCCTCCCTCTCTCTTTCTTTCTTTCTTTCTTTCTTTCGTTTCCTTCCTTCTTTCTTCCTTCCTTCCTTCCTTCCTTCCTTCCTTCCTTCCCTCCCTCCCTCCCTCTATCTCTCCTTCCTTCCTCCTTCCCTCCCTCTATCTCTCCTTCCTTCCTTCTTTCTTCAATCCCTCTATCTCTCCTTCCTTCCTCCTTCCCTCCTTCCCTCCTCCCTCCCATCTCTCCCTCCCTTTCTCTCCCTCCCCCAGGTCAGTACTCTGAGACGTGTGATGGCTCCTCTTCCACCCTAATAGTGAACACCAGTGACATAATTTTGGGGGCGGAACTGATGGAGGTCATGGTGTACAGGAAACGCGAGCGCAGAAAGTACAGCCCCCTGGCCACCGACAAGGCAGTCTTCTTTGTCACAGGTGAGTTCGCTGTATACACTACGTCTACTCTCCAAGCATCACGTATCTCAATCAGCAACCTTTCTTCCTCCCATCTACTATCCTTCCTTCCCCTTGTACATCTTATAGGTCACCAAGCCCTTCCCCTTGTACATGTCTCTCTCAAATGTCAATATGCCTTGTATACTGTTGCTCAGATTAGTTATCATTGCTTTAGTTCACTATGGAGCCCCTAGTCCCACTCCTCATACCCCTGATACCTCCTTTGTCCCTCCTCCAACATATGCGGTGACCTCACCCATTACAACCAGCATGTCCAGAGATAAAACCTCTCTCATCATCACCCAGTGCCTGGGCTTACCTCCGCCATACCCGCACCCCACCATACCCCTGTCTGCGCATTATGCCATGAATATATTCTACCATGCCCAGAAACCTGCTCCTCTAATTCTCTGTCCCCAATGCTCTAGGCGACCAGTTTTGATAGCCCTTAGCCACACCCTCATACTACTCCTTCTCTGTTCCGCGGGTGATGTGGAGGTAAACCCAGGCCCTGCATGTCCCCAGGCACCCTCATTTGTTGACTTCTGTGATCAAAAAAGCCTTGGTTTCATGCATGTCAACATCAGAAGCCTCCTTCCTAAGTTTGTTTTACTCACTGCTTTAGCACACTCTGCTAACCCTGATGTTCTTGCCGTGTCTGAATCCTGGCTCAGGAAGGCCACCAAAAATTCAGAGATTTCCATACCCAACTATAACATCTTCCGTCAAGATAGAACTGCTAAAGGGGGAGGAGTTGCAGTCTACTGCAGAGATAGCCTGCAAAGTAATGTCATACTTTCCAGGTCCATACCCAAACAGTTCGAACTACTAATTCTGAAAATCACTCTCTCCAGGAATAAGTCTCTCACTGTTGCCGCCTGCTACCGACCCCCCTCAGCTCCCAGCTGTGCCCTGGATACCATTTGTGAATTGATTGCCCCCCATCTAGCTTCAGAGTTTGTTCTGCTAGGTGACCTAAACTGGGATATGCTTAACACCCCGGCAGTCCTACAATCTAAGCTAGATGCCCTCAATCTCACACAAATCATCAAAGAACCCACCAGGTACAACCCTAACTCTGTAAGCAAGGGCACCCTCATAGACGTCATCCTGACCAACTGGCCCTCCAAATACACCTCCGCTGTCTTCAACCAGGATCTCAGCGACCACTGCCTCATTGCCTGTATCCGCTACGGTGCCGCAGTCAAACGACCACCCCTCATCACTGTCAAACGATCCCTAAAACACTTCTGTGAGCAGGCCTTTCTAATCGACCTGGCCCGGGTATCCTGGAAGGACATTGACCTCATCCCGTCAGTTGAGGATGCCTGGTCATTCTTTAAGAGTAACTTCCTCACCATTTTAGATAAGCATGCTCCGTTCAAAAAATGCAGAACTAAGAACAGATACAGCCCTTGGTTCACTCCAGACCTGACTGCCCTCGACCAGCACAAAAACACCCTGTGGCGGACTGCAATAGCATCGAACAGTCCCCGCGATATGCAACTGTTCAGGGAAGTCAGGAACCAATACACGCAGTCAGTCAGGAAAGCTAAGGCCAGCTTCTTCAGGCAGAAGTTTGCATCCTGTAGCTCCAACTCCAAAAGTTCTGGGACACTGTGAAGTCCATGGAGAACAAGAGCACCTCCTCCCAGCTGCCCACTGCACTGAGGCTAGGGAACACGGTCACCACCGACAAATCCATGATTATCGAAAACTTCAACAAGCATTTCTCATCGGCTGGCCATGCCTTCCGCCTGGCTACTCCTACCTCGGCCAACAGCCCCGGCCCCCCCGCAGCTCCTCGCCCAAGCCTCTCCAGGTTCTCCTTTACCCAAATCCAGATAGCAGATGTTCTGAAAGAGCTGCAAAACCTGGACCCGTATAAATCAGCTGGGCTTGACAATCTGGACCCTCTATTTCTGAAACTATCCGCCGCCATTGTCGCAACCCCTATTACCAGCCTGTTCAACCTCTCTTTCATATCGTCTGAGATCCCCAAGGACTGGAAAGCTGCCGCAGTCATCCCCCTCTTCAAAGGGGGTGACACCCTGGACCCAAACTGTTACAGACCTATATCCATCCTGCCCTGCCTATCTAAGGTCTTCGAAAGCCAAGTCAACAAACAGGTGACTGACCATCTCGAATCCCACCGTACCTTCTCCGCTATGCAATCCGGTTTCCGAGCCGGTCACGGGTGCACCTCAGCCACACTCAAGGTACTAAACGACATCATAACCGCCATCGATAAAAGACAGTACTGTGCAGCCGTCTTCATCGACCTTGCCAAGGCTTTCGACTCTGTCAATCACCATATTCTTATCGGCAGACTCAGTAGCCTCGGTTTTTCGGATGACTGCCTTGCCTGGTTCACCAATTACTTTGCAGACAGAGTTCAGTGTGTCAAATCGGAGGGCATGTTGTCTTGTCCTCTGGCAGTCTCTATGGGGTTTCCACAGGGTTCAATTCTCGGGCCGACTCTTTTCTCTGTATATATCAATGATGTTGCTCTTGCTGCGGGCGATTCCCTGATCCACCTCTACGCAGACGACACCATTGTATACACTTTCGGCCCGTCATTGGACACTGTGCTATCTAACCTCCAATCGAGCTTCAATGCCATACAACACTCCTTCCGTGGCCTCCAACTGCTCTTAAACGCTAGTAAAAACAAATGCATGCTTTTCAACCGATCGCTGCCTGCACCCGCATGCCCGACTAGGATCACCACACTGGATGGCTCCGACCTTGAATATGTGGACACCTATAAGTACCTAGGTGTCTGGCTAGACTGCAAACTCTCCTTCCAGACCCATATCAAACATCTCCAATCGAAAATCAAATCAAGAATCGGCTTTCTATTCCGCAACAAAGCCTCCTTCACTCACGCTGCCAAGCTTACCCTAGTAAAACTGACTATCCTACCGATCCTCGACTTCGGCGACGTCATCTACAAAATTGCTTCCAACACTCTACTCAGCAAACTGGATGCAGTTTATCACAGTGCCATCCGTTTTGTCACTAAAGCACCTTATACTACCCACCACTGCGACTTGTATGCTCTAGTCGGCTGGCCCTCACTATCAAATCAAATCAAATCAAATCAAATCAAATCAAATTTTATTTGTCACATCCACATGGTTAGCAGATGTCATCTACAATGCTTGTGCTTCTAGTTCCGACAATGCAGTGATAACCAACAAGTAATCTAACTAACAATTCCAAAACTACTGTCTTATACACAGTGTAAGGGGATAAGGAACATGTACATAAGGATATATGAATGAGTAATGGTACAGAGCAGCATACAGTAGATGGTATCGAGTACAGTATATACATATGAGATGAGTATGTAGACAAAGTAAACAAAGTGGCATAGTTAAAGTGGCTAGTGATACATGTGTTACATAAGGATGCAGTCGATGTTGTAGAGTACAGTATATACATATGTATATGAGATGAATAAAGGGTAAGTAACATTATATAAGGTAGCATTGTTTAAAGTGGCTAGTGATATATTTACATCATTTCCCATCAATTCCATTATTAAATGGCTGGAGTTGGGTCAGTGTCAATGACAGTGTGTTGGCAGCAGCCACTCAATGTTAGTGGTGGCTATTTAACAGTCTGATGGCCTTGAGATAGAAGCTGTTTTTCAGTCTCTCGGTCCCAGCTTTGATGCACCTGTACTGACCTCGCCTTCTGGATGATAGCCCTGAACAGGCAGTGGTTCGGGTGGTTGATGTCCTTGATGATCTTTATGGCCTTCCTGTAACAACGGGTGGTCAGGTGTCCTGGAGGGCAGGTAGTTTGCCCCCGGTGATGCGTTGTGCAGTCCTCACTACCCTCTGGAGAGCCTTACGGTTGAGGGCGGAGCAGTTGCAGCTGTACATAGGATCTATTGCATCTGTAAAGTTTGTGAGTGCTTTTGGTGACAAGCCGAATTTCTTCAGCCTACCTCTTCTTCACGACGCTGTCAGTGTGAGTGGACCAATTCAGTTTGTCTGTGATGTGTATGCCGAGGAACTTAAAACTAGCTACCCTCTCCACTACTGTTCCATCGATGTTAGGGGGTGTTCCCTCTGCTGTTTCCTGAAGTCCACAATCATCTCCTTAGTTTTGTTGACGTTGAGTGTGAGGTTATTTTCCTGACACCACACTCCAAGGGCCCTCACCTCCTCCCTGTGCTCGTTGTTGGTAATGCCTACCACAAACTTGATGATTGAGTTGGAGGCGTGCTACCTGTGAACAGGGATGATCATGGGGCCCCCGTGTTGATCGGGGAGGAGATGTTGTTTACCCTCACCACCTAAACACACCGGCCAGCTGGTCTGCATGCTCGGAGGGCGCGGCTGGGGATGCCGTCTGGGCCTGCAGCCTTGCGAGGGTTAACACGTTTAAATGTCTTAATCACCTCGGCTGCAGTGAAGGAGAGACTGCATGTTTCCGTTGCAGGCCGTGTCAGTGGCACTGTTTGTCCTCAGCGGGCAAAAAAGTTATTTAGTCTGCCTGGGAGCAAGACATCCTGGTCCGTGACTGGGCTGGATTTCATCTTGTAGTCCGTGATTGACTGTAGACCCTGCCACATGCCTCTTGTGTCTGAGCCATTGAATTGAGATTCCACTTTGTCTCTGTACTGACGCTTAGCTTGTTTGATAGCCTTACGGAGGAATAGCTGCACTGTTTGTATTCAGTCATGTTGCCAGACACCTTGCCCTGATTAAAAGCAGTGGTTCGCGCTTTCAGTTTCACGAATGCTGCCATCTCCACGGTTTCTGGTTAGGGAATGTTTTTATCGTTGCTATCGACATCTTAACGCACGTTCTAATGAAAACGAATCAGCGTATTCGTCAATATTCCCACCTGAAACATGTCCCAGTCCACGTGATGGAAGCAGTCTTGGAGTGTAGAGTCAGCTTGGTCTGACCAGCGTTGGACAGACCTCAGCGTGGGAGCCTCTTGTTTTAATTTCTGCCTGTACAGGGATCAGCAAAATAGGTCGTGGTCAGCTTTTCCGAAAGGGGGCGGGGCAGGGCCTTATATCCCGGAGGGGCTTGGTGTCCTATATTGTCGCCAGACCCACTGGCTTCAGGTCATCTACAAGGCCATGCTAGGTAAAGCTCTGCCTTATCTCAGTTCACTGGTCACGATGGCAACACCCATCCTTCCAGCAGGTGTATCTCATTGATCATCCCTAAAGCCAACACCTCATTCCGCCCTTCCAGTACTCTGCTGCCTGTGACTGGAATGAATTGCAAAAATCGCTGAAGTTGGAGACTTTTATCCCCTCACCAACTTCAAACATCAGCTAGCTGAGCAGCTAACCTTCGCTGCAGCTGAACATAATCTATTGGTAAATAGCACACCCATTTTCACCTACCTCATCCCCACAGTTTTTATTTATTTACTTTTCTGCTCTTTTGCACACCAATATCTCTACCTGTACATGATCATCTGATCATTTATCACTCCAGTGTTAATGTGCAATATTGTAATTATTCGCCTACCTCCTCATGCCTTTTGCACACATTGTATATAGACTCCCCTTTTTTCTCTACTGTGTTATTGACTTGTTAATTGTTTACTCCATGTGTAACTCTGTGTTGTCTGCTCACACTGCTATGCTTTATCTTGGCCAGGTCGCAGTTGCAAATGAGAACCTGTTCTCAACTAGCCTACCTGGTTAAATAAAGGTGAAATAAATAAATAAAACATCTTATAGGTAACCAAGCCCTTCCCCTTGTACATCTTATAGGACACCAAGCCCTTCCACTTGTACATCTTATAGGTCACCAAGCCCTTCCCCTTGTACATCTTATAGGTCACCAAGCCCCTCCCCTTGTACATCTTATAGGTCACCAAGCCCTTCCCCTTGTACATCTTATAGGTCACCAAGCCCTTCCCCTTGTACATCTTATAGGACACCAAGCCCTTCCCCTTGTACATCTTATAGGTCACCAATCCCCTCCCCTTGTACATCTTATAGGTCACCAAGCCCTTCCCCTTGTACATCTTATAGGACACCAAGCCCCTCCCCTTGTACATCTTATAGGTCACCAAGCCCTTCCACTTGTACATCTTATAGGTCACCAAGCCCTTCCCCTTGTACATCTTATAGGACACCAAGCCCTTCCCCTTGTACATCTTATAGGTCACCAAGCCCTTCCACTTGTACATCTTATAGGACACCAAGCCCCTCCCCTTGTACATACTATAGGACACCAAGCCCCTCCCCTTGTACATACTATAGGACACCAAGCCCCTCCCCTTGTACATACTATAGGACACCAAGCCCCTCCCCTTGTACATACTATAGGACACCAAGCCCCTCCCCTTGTACATATTATAGGTCACCAAGCCCCTCCCCTTGTACATACTATAGGACACCAAGCCCCTTTCCTTGTTTATAGGTTAAGCCCCTCCCCTTGTACATCTTATAGGACACCAAGCCCCTCCCCTTGTACATCTTATAGGTCACCAAGCCCCTCCCCTTGTACATCTTATAGGACACCAAGCCCTTCCACTTGTACATCTTATAGGTCACCAAGCCCCTCCCCTTGTACATACTATAGGACACCAAGCCCCTTTCCTTGTTTATAGGTCACCAAGCCCCTCCCCTTGTACATCTTATAGGACACCAAGCCCCTCCTTGTACATCTTAAGCCCCTCCCCTTGTACATCTTATAGGACACCAAGCCCTTCCCCTTGTACATCTTATAGGTCACCAAGCCCTTCCACTTGTACATACTATAGGACACCAAGCCCCTCCCCTTGTACATCTTATAGGACACCAAGCCCCTCCCCTTGTACATTTTATAGGACACCAAGCCCCTCCCCTTGTACATCTTATAGGACACCAAGCCCCTCCCCGTGTACATCTTATTATAGGACACCAAGCCCCTCCCCTTGTACATACTATAGGACACCAAGCCCCTCCCCTTGTACATACTATAGGACACCAAGCCCCTCCCCTTGTACATACTATAGGACACCAAGCCCCTCCCCTTGTACATATTATAGGACACTAAGCCCCTCTCCTTGTACATATTATAGGTCACCAAGCCCCTCCCCTTGTACATACTATAGGACACCAAGCCCCTTTCCTTGTTTATAGGTCACCAAGCCCTTAGTCAGGTGCAGCTTTAGCACTTTGCTTTCACTTATTCAATCAATTCTGACTAGCCATAGAGAGTCAGGGATTTTGCTGATTGGAACGCAGGCATAGTATTGTCTCTCTTACACATCATCCAAACAGCCGTAGAAGGAGGCTTAACATCACAGCCACAGGCCTGCTCATGGCTTTGAGCAAGAAATTGACTGTCAGGAATTAAATGGACTTGACATGGGGATAGTCATGTTTTGAAAACTAAGGGAGGAAAAAAAATTTTTACAAACTTGTTCTGTACTGTGAAGTTAATCTGAATATGTGCTTCATGTTTTCACATAGGCAGGAGGCCAATATATTCTCAAATGTATTTTATTTGAAGTTTCATTCTGATATTGTGATATTTGTTCTACTGCGACATTGATGTCTTGGAAATGATGCCATTGGGGTGTTGTAAGCCCCACAGCTGAGTGTGTGAAAATGCATATGACTCGTGTTCTACAGTGATGTAAATGTCGCTGTACATTGATGTCTAGAATATGAGGCTATAAGAATTTTGGACTTGTGTAAACCCCACAGCTAATCTCAAGTGTGTGAGTTTACTGCAGTGACGTCTAAAATGCTTTGAATTAATCAGCACCTTGGAGAGTGCTGTCCATTTCACCACCATAGACAGTAGGCTACTTGGCTGTTTACTCTGTGTGCTGCGCTGCTATGTTGAGTTTGTTCCTTTTTTTCTCAATATGTTCCGGTACCTCATACCCCCCAAAATTACCCCCCCCCCCTCACTATGGGTGTGTTCGTAAATTCAGAGTGTTGTCAGATTATCTGTTGGTAAATTAAGAGTGTTTCGCTCATAGGGCGCTCTGGCCGATGAGTAGGGTTGATCCGTGCGTTCTGACTTCACAACGGAAGTCAAGCCCCCAAGCTAACTGGCTAAAGTTAGTTTGCTAGCTAGCTACTTCTGGACACAAATGAGAGAACACCTCACTCTGACCATTTTAACCTCTCTAGCAGAGCTGGTTAGGCAGTTTTCATGTTATCCAGAGTGTTGGTGAATGTAACTGTGCTGCTGGCAACAATTTCATTTTTATTTTTTTGCTGACATTCACTGACACCGGTCATATTCTATTTGCTCGTTTGTAAATGCATCAGTTATTCTGCACTCTGGTACACTCAGACGTGAGTGCTCTGAAATCGGAGTAGATAACCAGAGAGAATTTACAAACACACCCTATGTGTTCCAGGACCTCCCGATTTACAAATGAAGCACTGGATACAGATAGATGAACGGACGTGTCATGTCTAAGGGTTTCTCGTTAACCTTTACCCATCCACAGACAAGATCCCAGTGGCTGTGAATATTTCCCAGAAGGCATCAGCCAATCTGTCGGACAGCGTATTTGTGCGTGGCGAGGAAGTTGTGTTCAGTGTGTCCGTTCACGACCCTAGTGACTACCTGAAGACCGCAGACGCCGTCGACTACATCTGGGACTTCAAGGACGGCAACCAGCTGGTCACCCATAGCAATGTAGCCACTCACTCCTACAGTGCGGTAGGAGGTGTCAACGTGAAGCTGAGGGTGGAGGCGAAGTTCAAGATCCCATGTCCTCCGCCCACGCAAACTACAGGTACGCACACTTGAGTCACACACTTCACTTCAGTGGATATTGCAGGTACACAAACCTAGAAGTACATAGTACACATTGATGAGCTCCATCTTTCACCATATTACTGGCCCTCCAGCCTGGAATAAGGTATGCACCATTGGGGGAATGTTGTTTTAGCTGATTGCGCTGCAGCCCCATATCCGTCTTTGAAGCGTTATGTCATATCTCTCTTTTTCTCTCCTTCAGCGGCCCACACACCTCCCCCTGGCACTCACGCCATCACTCGCAAAATGGAGACAACCCATGGTTTTGGTAAGAATGACCTCTGTAATGTGTGTTGAATAGAAGTGTCAGAGTGTATGAGGAAGTGTTTTCTCTTGTGAGTTTAGTTCTATTCAGCTGACATAAACTGTCCAAATTCCACTGTCTCGTTTCCAGTGCCAGTCACCACTGCCAGACCCGCCTCCAACACACCTGTTCCTATGACTACAGGCTTCCCGACAACAGAGCCCCTCCCCCCGACGGTTGCTGATGTGACTTTGGCGCTGTTCAACCCGATACAACTTTTTGCACAGTTCTTGCTAGCTGGCCCCACCCCCATGTCCCTGCCCACTGGCCCTACCCCAATGTCCCTGCCGGCTGGCCCCACCCCCATGGCCCAGCTCCGCTACGCACATCTGGCAGGCAATGATTGCTTCCGCTACTTCTACGGAACCTTCCAGACCAACATCACCATTATTGGTGGGTGGATGAGGATATAGTGTGTCTCAAATGGCATCATATTCCATTTATAGTGCACTACTTTGGGGCCCATAAGGCTCCCATATGTCTCTAGTCAAAGTAGTGCCCTATATAGGGAATAGGGTGGCATTTCAGCCATAAACACTCTCATAGGGGCAAATACTAAGTTCCACTGGCCAATGTCTACAAAAATGTTCACTTAATCATGCATTGATGCCAATGGGAGTGGAAGTTAGTATTTGCCCCATTGTGAAAAAGTCTTCAATCCAAGCATGTTTTAATCACTCGATCCATGCCTTACCCAATCACAGAACCCAAGCACTTCATCAACAGCCAGCCAGCCAATCGGATCCTGGACGTGTTTGCTGCCAAGGTCACCAACACTGACATAAGCTTCCTGGTCAAGTGCCTGGGCAGGTGAGTGGAACACAATTGGATGTGGCTAAGGCAACCCTCAGACATGTTTTTGGACTAGTGAAAAATATAATTTGTAATGAATATTAACCCACAAACCACTGCATAGTTGCCCCATCCATCTACCATAACCACCCTCCTCTTCCCCTTCCCCAGCACTCCCACCTCAGCCTGCACCATCGTCTCGGACCCCTCTTGCCAGCAGGTGAGGAACATCGTGTGTGATGACGTGCCCCCATCGTCGGAGTGCGAGGTGCGCCTGCGGAGGACCTTCCTGGAGCCAGGGACCTACTGTGTCAACATCACCCTGGAGGATGCCAGCAGTCTGGCCCTCACCACCACCACTACCATCACCATAAGCAACACTGACCCTGACACACCCGGTAGGTCACAGGGCTAGACCCTGGGGTCTTATTCAGTGAGTCCCAAATGGCACCCTACAGTGCATTCGGAAAGTATTCAGACCCCTTGACTTTTTCCCAATTTTCTTACATTACAGCCGTATTTTAAAATGGATTAAATAGTTTTCCCCCCTCATCAATCTACACACAATACCCCATAATGACAAAGCAAAAACATGTTTTTGAATTTTCTTTACCATTTTTTATTTTTTATTATAAAAAATAAAAAGCTGAAATTACACATTTACATAAGTATTCCGAC
Organism: Oncorhynchus gorbuscha; assembly: GCF_021184085.1. Classification (NCBI taxonomy): domain Eukaryota; kingdom Metazoa; phylum Chordata; class Actinopteri; order Salmoniformes; family Salmonidae; genus Oncorhynchus; species Oncorhynchus gorbuscha. The sequence continues at coordinate 17,413,627 of NC_060181.1, read as the reverse complement.
CCTTTACTCAGTACTTTGTTGAAGCACCTTTGGCAGCAATTATAGCCTTGAGTCTTCTTGGGTATGATGCTACAAGCTTGGCACACCTGCTCTGTCAGGTTGGATGGGGAGCGTCGCTGCACAGTTATTTTCAGGTCTCTCCAGAGTTGTTCTATCGGGTTTAAGTCCAGGCTCTGGCTGGGCCCGTCAAGGACATTCAGAGACTCCCGAAGCCACTCCTGCGTTGTCTTGACTGTGTGCTCAGGGTCGTTGTCCTCTTGGAAGGTGAACCTTCTCCTCGGTCTTGAGGGGCTGAGTGCTCTGGAGCAGGTGACCGTAGTGATGATGCCAGGTTTCCTCCAGACGTGAAGCTTGGCTTTCAGGCCAAAGAGTTCATTCTTGGTTTCATCAGACCAGAGAATCTTGTTTCTCATGGTCTGAGATTCCTATAGGTGTCTTTTGGCAAAGAGCAGGCTGTCATGTGTTTTTACTGAGGAGTGGCTTCCGTCTGCTCACTCTACCATAAATGCCTGATTGGTTGAGTGCTGCAGAGACGGTTGTCCTTCTGGAGGAACTCTGGAGCTCTGTCAGAGTGACCATCTCCCTGACTAAGACCCTTCTCCCCCGATTGCTCAGTTTGGCTGGGCGGCCAGCTCTAGGCCAGCTTCCATTTAAGAATGATGGAGGCCAATGTGTTCTTGGGGACCTTCAACGCTGCAGAACATTTTTGGTACCCTTCCCCAGATCTATGCCTCAACACAATCCTGTCTCGGAGCTCTACGGACAGTTCCTTCGATCTCATGGCTTGGATTTTGCTCTGAAATGCACTGTCAACTGTGGGACCTTCAATAGACAGGTGTGTGCATTTCCAAGTCATGTCCAATCAATTGAATGTACCACAGGTAAATCAAGTTGTTGAAACATCTCAACGATGATCAATGTAAACAGGATGCACCTGAGCTCAATTTCGAGTCTCATAGCAAAAGGTCTGAATACTTATGTAAATAAGGTATTTGTTTTTTAATTTGAATACATTTGCAAAACATTTTAAAACCTGTTCACTTTTTCATTATGAGGCATTGTGTGGAGATTGATGAGGATTTTTGTTTTATATAATCCATTTTAGAATTAAGGCTCTAACAACAATATTTGGGAAATATGAAGTGGTCTGAATACTTTCCTTATGCACTATATATAGTGAATAGTTTGTGGTATGGATGGGCCCTGGTCAAGGTAGATCACTATATAGGGAGTAGGGTGCCATTTGGGATACAATGTTGTGAATGTGTATAAATCCACAGCCATAGATGGAATTTTCATTTTGAAGTTTGTTTTGTTTGATGGTATTGAGGCACAGTTTACACCTGATATTAAAGTGGTTTATTTCTCTCCTAATCTCATCCCACCTCTCTCCACTTCTTTCCATCCCTCACCCCTTTGATTCTCGACTCCCCTCGATTCATCCCACTGCTCTTTCTCTCTGTCAATTTGCCTCACATTTGTGTCTCTCCCCCCATCTGTTTGTAGAGTCTAAAGCTCCTCATGCTGCAGAGGTTGTCCTCTCCTCCAGTGCTATTCTGGTAGCCATCTTTGCCTTCACTGCCTTCATGGTCTACAAGTAAGTCAAGCCACTCAGTATTACTTGTGCACACTCAGTTTCCCTTACTCATCTCTCATCTCCCCCACTTCATCTCTTTCCCCTATCCCCCTATCTCTGTCCACTCCTCCTCGACTCTCCCTCTCCCTCAACCCCTCCTCCCTCACTCTCCCACCCCATCTCTCCTCCCTCACTCCCCCACTCCATCTCCCCTCCATCTCTCCTCCCTCACTCACCCACCCCATCTCCCCCTACCCTTCATCTCTCCTCTCTCCCCCCTACCCTCCATCTCTCCTCCCTCACCCCATCTCTCCTCCCTCCCCTCCATCACCCCATCCCTCCCCCTCTCCCTCCCCTCCATCACCCCATCTCTCCTCCCTCCTCCCCCCTACATCTCCCCCTCCCTCCATCTCTCCTCCCTCACTCCCTCCCCCTCCCTCACCCCATCTCCCCCTACTCTCCATCTCTCCTCCCTCCACCTCTCCTCCCTCCCTCACTCCCTCACCCCCCTCCATCTTTCCCCCTCACCCAATCTCTCCTCCCTCCCCTCCATCACCCCATCTCTCCTCCCTCACTCCATCACCCCATCTCTCCTCCCTCACTCCCTCCCTCCATCACCCCATCTCTCCTCCCTCACTCCCTCCCCTCCATCTCTGCCTACCCTCCATCTCTCCTCCCTCACTCCCTCCCCTCCATCTCTCCTCCCTCACTCCATCCCCTCCCTCACCCCATCTCCCCCTACTCTCCATCTCTCCTCCCTCCCTCCACCTCTCCTCCCTCCCTCACTCTCCCCCTCCATCTCTCCCCCCTCACCCCATCTCTCCCCCTCACCCCATCTCTCCTCCCTCACCCCATCTCCTCTCCCTCACTCCCCCATCTCTCCTCCCTCACTCCCCACCTCCCCTCTCACTCCCCACCTCCCCCTCTCACTCCCCACCTCCCCCTCTCACTCCCCCTCTCACTCCCCACCTCCCCCACTCCCCACCCCCCCTCTCACTCCCCACCTCCCCTCTCCTCCCCACCTCCCCTCTCACTCCCCACCTCCCCTCTCCATCTCCCCACCTCCCCTCTCACTCCCATCCCCCCACTCTCCTCCTCCCCTCTCACTCCCCACCTCCCCTCTCCCTCCCCACCTCCCCCTCTAAACTCCCCAAGCCCCTGAGGACTCCCCACCTCCCCCTCTCACTCTCCACCTCCCCCTCTCACTCCCCACCTCCCCACTCCCCACCTCTCCCTCTCCACCTCCCCCTCTCCTCCCCACCTCCCCCTCTCGGAGAGACACCCCACCTCCCCCTCTCACTCCCCACCTCCCCTCTCAGGCTCCCCATTTCCCCTCTCATTTCCCCACCTCCCCCTCTAACTCCCCACCTCCCTTTTCTCCTCCCCACCTCCCCTCTTCTCCCCACCTCCCCCACTCTCCACCTCCCCCTCTCACTCCCCACCTCCCCTCTCACTCCCCACCTCCCCCTCTCACTCTCCACCTCCCCCTCTCACTCCCCACCTCCCCCTCCATCTCTCGCTCCCCTCTGTCTTATCTCTCTCCTCCTCCACCACCCATCCATCTCTCTCTCCCCTCCCAGGCGCTATAAAGTCTACAAGCGGGTGAGGAGGTCCCTGGTGGAGGACGCCAGTGGCCATGTTGGTGTTGGGGGTCGTATGGGCCGGCTGAGGGAGGTAATATTCCCCACCAACGAGGAGAGTCGCCGCCTGCTGTCGGAGAGACACCCCATGTAGACCCACCGATGGTACTCCAGCCACAGGCTGCAAATTTGGGGTGTGAAACATTTTGAAAGGTGCAGATAGAAATAACTGGATTCGCTTTTGTACCTGACAAACAAGCATATCTGTTCTACACAATACATTTCTATCTCAATGTTCTGCAACTTTATATAATCCTTAACAGGCCCCAGGATTTTTACTCAGAGGTTCTTCAGTACCAAGTTTAATTTTAGCACGTTCATAAATGCATCACAAATAAGATATCTATACCAATAACTAAGAGAACTAACAACTGTTAATAAGATGGCAAGAACATTTAACTTTTGATAATATGAAAATACTAGTGCCTTTTCTGTTTAGTTGACTTTGTTGTAGAAAAGTATGTCTATAGGAAGTCTACACCCTACTTGGATTTTTTCACATTTTGTGTTACAAAGTGGGATTAAAATGGATTTCATTGTAATTTGTCAACAGTCTACACAAAAGGTATATATTTTAAAGATGAATGAAAAATAAAACACTAACATACCTTGATTGGATAAGTATTCACCCCGAGTCAATACATGTTAGAATCACCTGTAGCGGTGATTACAAGCTTTGCACACCTGTTGTGCAATATTTTCCCATAAAAAAAATATTCAAGCTTTGTCAAGGTGTGGAGGATCAGGGCTAGACAGCCATAGTTGTTCAAGCTCTGTCAAGGTGTGGAGGATCAGGGCTAGACAGCCATAGTTGTTCAAGCTCTGTCAAGGTGTGGAGGATCAGGGCTAGACAGCCATAGTTGTTCAAGCTCTGTCAAGGTGTGGAGGATCAGGGCTAGACAGCCATAGTTGTTCAAGCTCTGTCAAGGTGTGGAGGATCAGGGCTAGACAGCCATAGTTGTTCAAGCTCTGTCAAGGTGTGGAGGATCAGGGCTAGACAGCCATAGTTGTTCAAGCTCTGTCAAGGTGTTGAGGATCAGGGCTAGACAGCCATAGTTGTTCAAGCTCTGTGAAGGTGTTGAGGATCAGGGCTAGACAGCCATAGTTGTTCAAGCTCTGTGAAGGTGTTGAGGATCAGGGCTAGACAGCCATAGTTGTTCAAGCTCTGTGAAGGTGTGGAGGATCAGGGCTAGACAGCCATAGTTGTTCAAGCTCTGTCAAGGTGTTGAGGATCAGGGCTAGACAGCCATAGTTGTTCAAGCAGATAAGTCTAGTGTAACTTGGAACATTCACTGTCTTCTTGGTAACTCCAGTGTGCATTTGGGCTTAATGTCCTGCTGAAAGGTTAGTTAATTGTCCAGTGTCTGGTAGAAAGCAGACTGAAGCAGGTTTTCCTCTAGGATTTTGCCTGTGCTTAGCTCCATCCCATTTCTTTTCACGGAATTTGCCAATGTCAAGCAGACCCATTACGTGATGCAGCCACCATGCTTAAAAATGAGTGATGTGTTTGCTCCAAACATAAGGCTTCGCATTTAGGCCAAAAAGTGTATTTTATTGTTTTGTTGCATACAGGATGCATGTTTAAGAATATTTGTATTCTTTACACTGGTCTTACACAGTGCATTCAGAAAGTATTCAGACCCCTCGACTTTTTCCACATTGTTACGTTACAGCCTTATTCTACAATGGATTAAATACATTTTTTCCCCTCAATCTACATACAATACTCCATAATGACAAAGCGAGAACAGGTTTAGACTTTTTCAAATGTATTAGAAATAAAAATAAAATCTTATTTACATAAGTATTCAGACCCTTTGCTTTGAGACTCAAAATTGAGCTCAGGTGCATCCTGTTTCCATTGATCATCCTTGAGATGTTCCTACAACTTGGAGTCCACCAGTGGTAAATTCAATTGATTGGACATCATTTGGAAAGACACCTGTCTATAGAAGTTATCACATTTGACAGTGCATGTCAAAAGAAAACAACCAAGCCATGAGGTCGAAGGAATTGTTCTTAGCGCTCCGAGACTGGATTTTGTCGAGGCACAGATCTGGGGAAGGGTACCAAAACATATCTGCAGCATTGAAGGTCCCCAAGTACACAATCTGGAACCAAGACTCTTCCTAGAGCTGGCCGCCCAGCCAAACTGAACAATCGAGAGAAGGGCCTTGGTCAGGGAAGTGACCAAGAACCCGATGGTCACGGACAGAGCTTTAAGATTTCTCTGTGGATAACCATTTCTGTAGCACTCCGCCAATCACACCTTTATGGTAGTGGCCAGATGGAAGCCACTCACTAAAACACCTAACAGCCTGCTTGGAGTTTGCCAAAAGGCACCTAAAAGACTCTTGACCATGAGAAAAAAATATTATCTTGTCTGATGAAACCAAGATTGAACTCTTTGGCCTGAATGCCAAGCGTCACGTCTGGAGGAAACCTGGCACCATCCCTATGGTGAAGCATGGTGGCAGCATCATGCTGCAGGGACTGGGAGACTAGTCAGAATTGAGGGAAAGTACAGAGAGGTCCTTGATGAAAACCTTCTCCAGAGCACTCAGTACCTCAGACTAGAGCGAAGGTTCACCTTCCAACAGAACAATGACCCTAAGCACACAGCCAAGACAACACAGGAGTTGCTTCTGGACAAGTCTCTGAATGTCCTTGAGTGGCCCAGCCAGAGCCTGGACTTGAACCCAATCGTACATCTCTGGAGAGACCTGAAAATAGCCGTATAGCAATGCTCCCCATCCAACCTGACAGAGCTTGAGAAGATCTGGAGGATTATATGAGAAATACAAGTGTGCCAAGCTTGTAGCGTCATACCCAAGAAGACTCGAGGCTGTAATTGCTGCCAAAGGTGCTTCAACAAAGTATTGAGTAAAGGGTCTGAATACTTAAGTGAATGGAATTTAATTTAAATACATTTGCTAAATGAGTTTAAAAACTAGTTTTTTGGGGTAATTATATGGTATTTGGTATAGATTGGTGAGGAAAATGTTTTATTTAATACATTTTAGAGTAAGGCTGTAACCTAACAACATGTGGAATGTGTGACTGCATCTGAATGCTTTCCAAAGCACTGAGTGTCATTGTTGTGGAGTCATTACAATGTTAATCCATCCTCAGTTTGATCCCATCACAGCCATTGAACTCTGTAGCCTTTTTAAAAATCACCAATGGCCTTATGGTGATATCACTAAGCAGTTTCCTTCCAGTTCTGCATCTCAGTTCAGAAGGACATCTTTGATGTGTCTGGGTGGTTTAAGACGTCATAAATTATTAACTTTATCATGCTTAAAATACACTTTAAGTTACCAGGGGTGTTGACTGTGTACGGCAAATGACAAAAAACGTTTGGGCTGGGGCAATGTTTGAGGCAGCTCTGGTGGGAGAGTAATAGTAAGTTCCCATCCAATTTCAATATCTATCCGCTTCCATTAGCCTTTTCAGATCTGTGAACGGCTAAGGGCCTAGGAACCAAAATGAAGCTGGGCAGAAGGTTGATAGATCTTCAGAGGTATCGATTTTTTCCTCACTCATGAATTTATTAAAATATTTTTATGCTGCGCTTCAAGCTTAATGGCTTACTTTTAGAAAAAGCTAACGTAAAACAGTTTAAACTTCAGTTTGACATTACTGTCCATTCTCTGTGCCATCTACATGTGTTGCACAAATGTACTAAAGTTACTAGTTAGTGATTGTGTTTTTTATTTTATTTAGTGTGAAACTGACGTTTCATTCTGGAAAGTTTAAGATCGGTTTTGAATATACTGGAAATGTGTAACATACCCATCTGTATGCGTCTCTTTGGGGGCTCACAAGTGATGTAACAAGTAACCTGATTAAATACAATTTATTAAAAATTGGACTGAACACTATTACACGGTTGTAGTAACGGACCAACTAACAATTTTGACAATTGCACACGTCAATATCACTCCATAAAATGTTTTGCTAGCGGTAGCTAGAATATGTAGTGGCCATTTAGAGAAAACCAAACCATAGATTACGGTTTCTCCTGGCCGATAAACTACTTTCAGGGTGAGGGACCATTTACGTCAAGTTGTAATATCCTGAACTTCCGCTTTAACAAAAGGTTAAATTACACAAAACATTTAGAAAAAGTGCATCTTCCAGTAGATGGAAAAATACATGAGAAATAAAGTGAAGGACATGGGAGCCAATGTCACTTAGTTTTTATTCAGAGGCGTTTGACAAGTTGAGTGATGTGAAGGGGCACAAGCATGTTCACAGAGGGCATCGTGCCTAAAGCAAACCACTTTTCCAAAAAGAGGGACTCCCTAACCCAGTCCCTCCACTTTCCCCACAAACATGAATTTCCATGTTACACATCGAAGAAAATACTAACAGAACAAATCGCTATCAAATTAATGTAGCATTCGTGAAGACAAAAGGTAAGAAAGACAGTATTTATTGTTAGTGTCAAACCAGAAACAAAAGGCAGGCCCCCTTTTTTTTTTAACAGTTTATAATTATTTTTTACTTATCGTCCATTCACTGAATCAAAAAACTGCACGGGTGAAAAGACCTTTTCACAAAAAACCCAAGCAAGAAAGTTCAATACATGGAAGCCACTACCAAAAATAAAAGCAGAAAAAGCAATGTTTGAGGATTTTCAATCAATTAAGCAAGAGTAGATTATATAAATGCTAGCAAAGGAAATATTTCGGATCACTTTTTCAATTATTCCTTTAAATTCTAAAAAGTGTACATGATTTGTTAATTTTCATTTATATCTGGGAAAGCGGAAGGGGGACAGCAGAAGGGGGGACAGCGGAAGAGGGGGACAGCGGAAGGGGGGACAGCGGAAGGGGGGACAGCAGAAGAGGGGGACAGTGGGAGAAGAACCCAAATCTAATAAATAGAAGTATGCCTCTAATTCAAAATGTGTTTCTAAAGAGGTAGATCAAAAAACAGATGACGAGGTGGGGGGGTAAACGTCACTTGTGCCCCTCATGTACGTAAGCGCGAGGTTGGACTGCGTGCGCACGTACGCGCCCATGCAGAGAAGTGTTGGGGGGGAGACTGGTGTCGGAGCGAGTGCGTGGGCACTGGGGGGGTGAGGGCGTGGGCGCTAGGCGGGGTGAGGGCGCTGGGAGGGGTGAGGGTGTGGGCGCTAGGTGGTGTATGGGAGCGAGCGCTAGGGGGGAGGTGAGGGCGCATGCCGCCACAAACCCCCCCTCGGCTGAGGTAGACAGCGTTCTATTGTGGAAGAATGGATACACTCAAGCACTTTTACCACAAAACATATTTACATTCTGCATAAAATATAAAAAAGGATAAACTTGGTATAGTATTTCTTTGTTGTTGGATAAAAAAAAAAAAACTTATCTTCCACGTCCCAAACAGGGTTCATTTAGTAAAACGTTGTGTGCCGCTTGGCTTTTTGTAATGAATACTAATTTGAACTGCTTTCTCTCACTTCAACCAAAGGTTACAGCTGCTGCTGCTGGTTAAACAGTTACAGTAGATTCCATAAAGGCATCCATCAGTGACTCCTCCTACCTTCACCATGCAGTAAACTACACTAACAGACTGACTCGGCGGCTACTGGGGCCACTGCAAAGTCGCTCTTTTTTTTAAACCCATCAGGCTGTGGACCGCACTTTCACTTGTAAGAAACTTGGAGTAACTTCCACATTTCACCCTATTCCCCATGTATTTCACTATAAGCGAATTTGAGACTGATGGTTCAAGGCCTAAGCAGGTAACAGAAAAACAACAAACAGACCATGCTGCTCTGCTGTGTCTATTTCTATGAAGGCAACAGAGAGAGAACTCAGTGCTCAGGCCCCTCCCATTGCCCTTCCAGGAAGACAGAAAAAAACATTTAAACGTACCGTCAACAATAAGTGTCAGAATCCCCAAACTAAACGGCGTCGCTGCAGTATGTACGGATGGCATGAATCGGCATTACTCTAATATAGACGTGCTTTTTGTAGTTTTCAGAAGATGGTGGATTCCTCAGGAAAACTGAGGTGATGTATTCTCTTGATACTCCCATCAGCAGCCAACTGAGTTGAGCGCCAACTCCGCCCTTGGCTCTATGTACAGACAGACTATGTACAGGGCCACCGTCGTCACGTTGATGCTGCTGGAGAGCACTAGAGTTGAAGGCAAGGTCAGTTGGCAGCTGACCAAATTGTTAATTTTCTTAAAAAAATAAAAATGTTCAAGAACTATTAGCTTTATAAAGTATACAAAATACCACAAAGCAAATTTTAAAAAATGATTTTTTTTCTCATATATATATTATATATATCAATTTTCTTATTTTTTTCTCGTCGTCTTCTTGAGGTACTAGAGATCCTGAGGTAGTTCAGTAAAATGCATATTAAATTCGTTTTCCTGGCCAACACTGTTCAACACGTCCCTTAAGTGTTAACTTATCCTCAACTCTAAATATATATTTATATATCTATAAAATGCATCCGAATTTATAAAATGCCACTATCAATACCAGCACAGGGGCACCCCATTAAACCACCGCTGGGGTTCCTGTCCAATCAAACAAGAGTATTACCCCTAGCCCTGCCTATCTGTCTAAACCCCTTCCCGTAATCTTTCATCATCCTACCAGGACTCAGAGCAATGCCTTTTTCTTTCCACAGAAAACTTAGGAGAGAAAGCTTCAACCAATTAAACAAACACTTCATCCAGGGCGAAAAACAAAAGTCGAAATAAAAAAGGTAAAAACTGAAACGAGTGTCAAAATGAACACCTGTCATCAACATGTGAGATGGTGAGTGTTACCACACCAGGGAGGGGGATAATTCTTATGTCTTGGTGTTGTCTACAAAATGGAACCAATCAGGACCCATCCGTGTGGTGAGAGGGTGTGTGACAATGTTGGAACCCTCTGAAGTATAATCACAGAGAGGTGAGGTGATTTGTTTTTTTTTGTTTTTTTTGGGGGGGGGTTAAGGTCTATCCACACTGATGTTGTTGGTCAAGGAGGTCATTGAGAGGGGTATGGGGTGTACAGTCAGGTACCCATGACCCTTAACCCCTGAGATGAGCGCGTCGTCCCTGCCCGTGTTTACCCCTCTGGTCTCTGCTCTGTCTTCGGGCGGTTCAGTCACGGGTCCCCAGGTCTACTTCCGGGAGGGCCGGGCTAGCCCGTCCCCACGGGGCGAGGGTTTTGGCTGTTGTTGCCGCCTCACATGGGACAATATCTCCTGGATCTTCCTCTGGGCCAGCTGGGGAGAGGTCAAAGGGCAAAGGTCAGGAACCTCATCTAACTCTGGCATGCACACAGCCAATTCTTCTAAGGTAAGTAGAATAAAGAATTCACCAAGAAGGTTAATGTGGCGGCTTCAGAAACAGCACCCTATAGTGTTGAAATGACACCCTATAGTGTTGAAATGACACCCTATAGTGTTGAAATGACACCCTATAGTGTTGAAATGACACCCTATAGTGTTGAAATGACACCCAATAGTGTTGAAATGACACCATATTCCTTATATACACTGCCTTGCAAAAGTATTCAGATCCCTTGGATTTCTTCACATTGTGTTACAAAGTGGGATTAAAATGGATTCATCAACAATCTACACAAAATACTCTAGCATATATTAAAGATGAATGTCTGTTGCATTAGTATTCAGTTTCCTGAGTCCATACATGTCAGACACCTTTGGTAGCCATTACAGCTGTGTCTTCTTGGGAATGTACAATATTTGTCCCTTTTCAAAATGCTTCAAGCTCTGTCAAGATGTTGGGGATAATTGCTAGACAGCAATTTTGAAGTACTGGCATAGTTTTGACATTAATCGGATTGAAATACTAACTTAACCACTTCAGAACATTCTAGGTCTTCTTGTTAGGCAACTTGTGTAGATTTGGCTTTGTGTTGTAGGTTAATGTCCTACTGACAGGTGAATTAATCTCCCAGTATCTGGTGGAAAGCAGGTTTTCCTCTAGGTTTTTCCTTAGCTTAGCTCCACCACATTTCTTTTCATCTTGAAAAACTCCCCAGTATTTGCAGATTTCAAGCAGACCCATACCATGATGCAGCCACTACCGTGCTTCAAAATAAGACCATTTGCCACAAACAAAAAAAAGGCTTTGCATTTAGGCCAAAAAGTGTTCCTTTGCCATGTTTTTCCCCAGTATTACTTTAGTACCTTGTTGCATACAAGATGCATGTTCAGAATAATTGCAACTTGTTAATTAGTGTTCTTTTCACTGTCATTGAAGTCATTATGGTAGAGCCACTACAATGTTGATCCATCCTTAGCTCTCCCGTCACAGCCACCTAACAGTAGCTCTTAGAACCACCCAATGGCCTCATGGTGACGTCCCCGAGCAGCTTCATTCCGGTCCTGCAGCTCAGTTCAGTAGGACGACTTCATCTTTGATGGGTCTGGGTTGTTTAATACATCATCCACAGCATACCTTTATCATGCTTAAAGAGATTCAATGTCTCATTTGTTATTGTTAATCATCTACCAATCACTGCCCTTTATGAGTGTTATGACATTTTTTCCCCTGGTCTTTGTAATGGATTCTGTGCTTGACATTCGCTACTTAACTGAGGGACCTTATAGATGTATGGGGGGGGGGCAGAGGAATGGTTACTCTTTTTTATTTCACCTTTATTTAAAAATCATGTCCACCCCTATCATTTCCATGTACACTTTTTGATTAGTTAAGCCACATTTTACTCCTGAACCAATTTAGGCTTGACAAGAAAATAATTAAATACCACTTTGTAAAAATAAAATGAAGAAATCCAAAAGGATCTGAATAGTTTGGAGCACAACCCTGGTCAAAACTAGTGCCCCTGATAAGGAGTAGGGTGCCATTTCAGATGCAGGCATTGGTTAATGCTACACAGCTGTGAAGTCGTATGGTGGACAATCATTACATAAGGAAGCAGACATTGTACATTTTACTCAAACCACATCTGTTGGCTTTACGAAAGTTCAACAACCCAACTATACACCCTTTTCCCCTACAGCAGTGGCTCCAAATTCATCTTTTTGAAGGAACTCAGTCCAGCTTTCAACTTACTCTTGCAAGTTTTAATAGAATGCACACGGTACAATTTCAAAATTGGCTAGTGCATCAATGTTAGTTTCATGTCAGTCATTGCATACCGTAGCGATATTTATAACATGCCAGAAATGTCCAGATCAACTAGCCCATGTCAGCTAACGGTTTTTAGCCCATAGATTTTGTTGTAATGTTTGAGTCACTCAAATATCACACACACACACACACACACACACACACACACACACGGCAAAATGTATATAATTACAGGAAATAAGATTTGAACCTGCAACATGAGGGGGTGTGAACAGTTTGTGCCCATAGATAGATGGGGTGCATGCACGCACACATGGGGGTGCAGGATGTTCCACAATGCTGGAAGGGGCCAGAGTGAAGAAGTTTGGGAACCCCTGCCCTACAGCACACAACTATACTCCCTTTACCCTACAGTAGGGATTCATATTTTAGAGAACCTACCAAGTTACAATACTGGGAATAATTCATATTTATCACGAGAGCCCTGGGAAATACCTCAAATCAGAAGTGCCCACTTAAAGCATTTAAAAATCAAGATATGGCCGACATGCCAGGGTTCTCCCCAAAGAGGGGTGCTGCACCACCTTGTCAGCACCACTATGGAAACATTTCAGAGCAAATTAAAACAAATTCAGTCATGATAAGAGTAACCATTTTTCATTCCGTTATGAATTGTGAAACAGGACATTCATAAATTGAGCATTACCATGTTCTTCAATTGAGAGCATTTCAGGAGTAGGCGATCGACAGAGCACACTCAGGACACACCCAGAGTATAGTGTTAGCCAATCAAACATAACGGCAGTCAAATTACAAAAGTTGCTAAGCTTGCTAGATAACCTCCAAAGAATGACAGATTCTATTTTTGTCAAAATCAAGTTGATTATACAGATAGCAGTTCAGCTCATGCATAACTGGGGAGTGAAAATAGTTTAAATAACTCTGCTTTAAAAATATCCATATCTACTCGTACAGTTTGTTCATCACACCTGCTCTACCGAAGCTCTCATACGGCCAGCAAGTACAGGAGAAATGTTAGTGGTATTTTGACGTGCAAAGGCAAGAGGTGTGCTTTGATAATTCTGTAATATATAGGTTGTGTTAAGTTAGGAATCTTCATGTGAGACAGGAGTCAGGATTTTGGGTTACAGTGGAATTGGATAGGAAGAGAGCCTAGGCTGTAGGACAGGAGAAGATCATTCAGAGGGAAAATGCTAACAGACTTCATGTCTGACAGAGATGCATAGACCAATCAAACTTGACTGTTTGAAGTGTCACAATAACAGCTATAGGTTCTACTGCAGGCTTTTCCTGTAGGGATTATGAACTGCATTTGGGTCGCTTGTGCAGTCCGGCAGTGTCAATGTGTGTACTTTGAATTAATGCCGACTGTGTGAATTAAATATGCTAGGCTAAAGGTTTCCGTGGGACAACCCGCTTGGATAATGCACCATTTTATTATCTGATGCTGTTCATGTTGTGTATTTGTGGAATTGCATTAGTGCTAAATGCTGTAATAGTCTTGTCATTATATTTTTTTACAGTCTCAGGATCCTCGTTACCCATGTTAACTTCTTGGATATAGGGGGCGCTCTTTTAATTTATGGATAAAAAAAACGTTCCCATTTTAAACAAGATATTTTGTCACGAAAAGATGCAAATATGCATATAATTAACAGCTTTTGAAAGAAAACACTGACGTTTCCAAAACTGCAAAGATATCGTCTGTGAGTGCCACAGAACTAATGCTACAGGTGAAACCAAGATGAAATTTCATACAGGAAGTGCCCCAGATTTTGAATGTGCTGTGTTCCAATGTCTCCTTATTTGGCTGTGTATGGGTCACGAATGAGCTTAGACTGTCGTTTCCCCAAGGTGTCGACAGCATTGTGACGTATTTGTAGGCAAATCATTGGAAGATTGACCTAAACCTCTTGCTCCTACCTGACACACAGGCGTCCCATCTAGACATCTGGAAATGCAAATGCGCTACGCTAAATGCTAATAGTACTAGTTAAAACTCAAACGTTCATTAAAATACACATGCAGGGTATTGAATTAAAGCTACACTCGTTGTGAATCCAGGCAACAAGTCAGATTTTTAAAATGCTTTTCGGTGAAAGCATGAGAAGCTATTATCTGATAGCATGTAACACCCCAAAAGACCCGCAGGGGACGTAAACAAAATAATTAGCATAGTCGTCGCTACACAAACTACACAAATAAAATGTGACCATCTTCTTTGTTGGCACTCCTAGATGTCTCATAATCACTATTGGGTCTTTTTCGATTAAATTCGGTCCATATATAGCCTAGATATCGATCTATGAAGACTGTGATAAACGGAAAAAAATAGCGTCTTATAACGTAACGTCATTTTTTAAAATTAAAAAAGTCGACGATAAACTTTCACAAAACACTTCGAAATACTTTTGTAATGCAACTTTAGGTATTAGTACACGTTAATAAGCGACCAAATTGATCACGAGGCGATGTATATTCTTTAGCTGTCCGTCTGGAAATAATGTCCGGGTAAATCTCAACCAAAATATCCGGTCGGAGACTTGAACAAATGGCTCGTCTCTTCTTCGTTTGACCAAGAAACAAAGCCTAGACAAATGACAAGACTGTTGACATCGTGTGGAAGCTGTAGGTATTGCAAAGACAGCCCCATTTATTGTGGTTCGCCTTTATCAATGGGTTGAAGTGGCGGATGGATATACATTTCCATTTTCAGTGATCAGATTTTCCTGCGCTTTTCGATGAAACGCACGTTCTGTTATAGTCACAGCCGTGATTTAACCAGTTTTATAAACGTCTGAGTGTTTTCTATCCACACATACTAATCATATGCATATACTATATTCCTGGCATGAGCAGCAGGGCGCTGAAATGTTGCGCGATTTTTAACAGAATGTTCGAAAAAGTAGGGAGTAGGAGTAACAGGTTAAGAGACTACATCTACCAGGTGGCCGCTTGGTGTCCTCCGCTGCAATTATTGCGTAATCTCCAGCTGCGTGTATTTTTAGTTTGCTTCGAGGAGAAACACAGCGGCCACGAATGATTTATCATCGAATAGATATGTGAAAAACACCTTGATGATTGATTCTAAACAACATTTGCCATGTTTGTCGATATTATGGAGTTAATTTGGTAAAAAGTTCAGCGTTGTAGAGACTGCATTTTCTGATTTTTTTCTTAGCCAAACGTGATGAACAAAACGGAGCCACTTCTCCTACACAAGTAATATTTTTGAAAAAACTGAACATTTGCTATCTAACCGAGTCTCCTCATTGAAAACATCCAAAGTTCCTCAAAGGTAAATGATTTTATTTGAATGCTTTTGTGAAAATGTTGCCTGCTGAATGCTTGGCTTAATGCTACGCTAGCTATCAATACTCTTACACAAATGCTTGTGTAGCTATGGTTGAAAAGCATATTTTGAAAATCTGAGATGACAGTGTTAACAAAAGGCTAAGCTTGTGAGCCAATATATTTATTTAATTTCATTTGCGATTTTCATGAATAGTTAACGTTGCGTTATGGTAATGAGCTTGAGGCTATGATTACGCTCCCGAATACGGGATTGCTCGACGCTAGAGGTTAATCCCTATAGCACATTCTAGATGGTCAGTTTCAGCATGAACCAGCCTTTAAGCCCACTGCTACCAGAGCTGACTGGGATGAATAGCCCCCTGCCAGATATGACTCAGTGCCACTAGCAGACACTGCCTTGCCCAGTGACAGGGCTGGAGGAACATCACTGCCTTGCCCAGTGACAGGGCTGGAGGAACATCACTGCCTTGCCCAGTGACAGGGCTGGAGGAACATCACTGCCTTGCCCAGTGACAGGGCTGGAGGAACATCACTGCCTTGCCCAGTGACAGGGCTGGAGGAACATCCTTGAAATGATAGATCAATCCATCTGATCCTTTCAGAACATCATTATTATTTGCTGTTGCAATTTAAAAAATACACGAATCAAACTTCACTTGAAGTGTAAGATACCTGGCTTGCATAGAAGTGTCCAGTGATTTTGACGATGACCTGGTCATTCTCATCAGGCGTCTGGTCTCTGGGGACCACCACCTCAGCACTGGTCAGGTTCTGCAGCTCATTCACCTGGGGGGGATTGTGAGAAGTGGAGAAAACATAAAAGATCCATTCATATTACAGCCTAGGTAATAGGTGGTGCTTTCAATTATTCTGCAGCAGAATTAGAATACATCTGGCAACCATAGTCACACACAGGAGTCTGCTTACCGTTTTGCCTCCCTTGCCGATGACACGCCCAGCAGCGAAGGAGGGCACCTTGATGTGTGCCTCCAGTTTCACCTCCTCCTTCGGCCCAAAGAAGTTCTCCTCCTTTAGCTTCCCAAAGATACGACCCTGAGCCTGGAACAGGGCCAAGAGTCAGAGGAATTTCCACAACCCTTGATTCAAGAGTCTTCATCTTCAAAATATCTTAATTAACTTGACTGGGGCATCAATCAACATCTGTGAATGTGCCAGATTTAGTCAGCTAGCCAGTTAACTGTACAGACTACAATTTTGTTCTATGGATTTCTGGGAGCAAAAAATACAAGGCTTTTCCTCTGGTGTTGTGGGTATTGGACACCGCATGGCTGGTGGAGAAAGCGACAGGGGCTCTCAAGGGCTCCTACCTTGAACTGGGCCTCTGGTGGTCCCGCGATGATCACCATCCTCTGCTTGGCGTCCATGCCGTCTGGAGGTGCTACCTGAGGGGAGGGACATAACACCTTAACACACGTGACCTAAATCAGGTCCCACTGCTTCCCTTTACCCCATCAGGGGTGCATCATAACAGCCTGAAGAGGGCACCACACAAATCCAATCTGAACTGGAGCTCTAATCCAATATGCAGTTGGAGATCTGAGAGGATTGATGGATATAAGACGAAAAAGGAATCTGAATATTCGAAATTAAAATACCTGGTTTGCATCTACGACACGGACTTCATCTGCACTGATCTAAAATGAAGGGGGGAGAATAGGCGAAAAGAACAAAAGTGATATGAGAAGCTATTTTAAGTTATTGAGATGCAGCTCAAACCCCTCCTGTCAGTTAAGTCCCTCACCTTAATGGAGGCTCCGGCGTAGCGCGACAGCTGCTTGATGTGTTGACCCTGTTTTCCGATGAGCGCTCCGACCGCCAGCGCCGGGATGAACAGATGTACCGTCTCCGACTCCGGCTGCCCCTGGCCCTGTGGAACAGTAGAGGCCACACGACCATAATCAGAACACTACAGAGCCAGTCTGACCGTAAGGAGACCACACCAGGCAAACAGCAATAGCAGCCCAGTTGACCACACCCAAGCAACTGATGCAGCAACACAGGAAGAAGCCTCACAGGGCTGGCGTTCCAAATGGTTCCCCATTCCCTCTTTAGAGCACTACTTTATTTTGATTTACTTTTTCTCCACAATTTCATAATTTCCAAACTGAAGTTATGGTCTTGTTCCATTGCTGAAACTCCCGTACGGACTCGGGAGAGGTCCAGAGCCATGCGTCCTCCAAAACACGACCCTGCCAAGCCACACTGTTTCTAGACACTTCTCGCTTAACCTGGAAGCCAGCCACACCACTGTGTCCGAGGAAACGCCATACAACTGGCGACCAAAGGAAACCCTGGCCCGCCACAAGTCGATAGAGCACGATGGGGCGAGGACATCCGACCAAACCAGGATGATGCTGGATCAATTGTGCACCGCCTAATGAGTCTCCCGGTCATGACACAGTGCACTACTTTGGATCAGAGCCCTATGAGCCCTGGTCAAAAGCAGTGAAATAGAGGGAATAGGGGGTCATTTAAGACACTGCCGGGGAGACCAGAAGCAGACCTGATAGGAAACTTCCTAAGTGTTTTATTAAATATGAGGTACAACTTTGTTAACCAGTCAAATCTATCCCAATTTAACTTTTCCCCTCCGTAGCATATAGAATCACAATAGCACTGCATAATCATGAAACAACTGTATATACATATTTGAAGAGGTTGAATAGAACTAAACAAAATCCTCAACTTCCGAACGTGGAGTGGGTCCCAATTATCTCTCCTTTCTCCCCAAGTGAACACTTGTTCACTTCCCTTCATGGGTTTGAAAGAAGAAAAAAAGACTGGCATATGGACATTCCCTCCTGCCCATGACAATACAACACTTAAATTAGTGGGGAATGGTGAACGAGTGAGGAAGGAGAGATTTCTTGGGACACACCCAGGCTATAAGAGACCCTGACTCTAGAAAGATGAGAAAATCTAGCATCCAGCACCTAGCTCAGGTAACAGCATTCCCAGAGGAATCTCCATTTCTCTGCAGCAACTGAACACATCCAACTAAACCACAGTATATGGATGGACCACTCAGATAATCCCTTTCAGAATGCTTGACCCGGCTTAGTCACACACACACACACTACAACAGATTATTGTATTAAAAAGATGACCTGCAGTAAACGGCGTGGGCTCACTGCACATGCCTGGTGTTAGAGGGAAGTAAAATGGGTGAGATCTTTTAGATGACGGGGCAGGGAGGCATGGTCCTGCAGGGATTACTATTCCCTATTTAGTGACTGTGGTCAAAAGTAGTGCACTATGGGGAATAGGGTGCCGTTTGGGACAGCGCTGCTGGTTTTAATCTAGAGGACACCAACTCATTACACTTCAGTTGAGGGTAAAGTCATCCAACCAGAGATCACATTCAGAAGGCTCCAGATGGGAGACAACCTTTTCACCAGGAGGCTGTTCCAGATCAAATTGTCTAATAGAAAGGTGCCCGTTTGGATACATCTGCGACCATTTGTAACCTTCTAAACATGCCACGGTGTTCAATTGCTACACTTTCTTCAGCTGAAGATTTGAGGCCAAACTAAACTGTGGCCACCACCCAGCAGATTTTAGGGAAATTAACAAAACATGAGTTAGGCAATCCCTAGGGGTCATAGGTTACTGGGAGGGGCTTGGCTGTGGCAAGCCCTGCCTTTCTACCCAATCCAGCAGCTAGCAGCCAGAAGCCGTGCAAAGCACTGTGGGAAGGGAGACTTACAGAGAGGGGCTGGCTGCTCGCCGACAGCACAGACGCCCAAAATGGCCCTTCGCCCCCGAAGTAACTGCTCTATAGGAGAGAATAACAAAGCCAAGTCACTGTCCTGCCCCCAAATGGCTGCTCTATAAGGAGAGAGGAACACAGACACGGTCACTGAAAGATCCAAAATGGCTTCTCAGTCAGACGTTGGTCTGTTGTAGGTTTCTTCTTGCAGAACTGCTCTGTAAAGAGGGGACATCTTTAAGCATCACCAAGAAGCACTGTGGAGTAAACCCAGGGAGGTGGGGGGGGGGGGGAGCAGAAACTCACCCCGAAGGAGGAGTAGCCACCCTGGGCACCGGGAGGTGGGGCGTTGTGTCCCATGGAGGGGCCCATACCTGGAGCACCACCAGGGAACAAACCCAAGGCATTCAGGTTGAGTCCTGGAATCAGGTTAGACTGGAGCTGGGTAGAGAGAAAGATTTACTACTAGACAAAATGAACCAAGAACAGAAACATTCTCTGGGATAAACGACTCAAATACAAAGTTCACTTTTTATGTGGGTAGCTGCACAGCCTAAAACAAAAGCCATGATCTCCCAGGTTGCATCCCAAATGACACCCTGTTTATTCCCTATAGTACAAAAGTTGAAGTAGGGTGCCATTTTGAGCAACTCCAGATTATTTGTTTCCACCAACATTGCCCCCAGTGGGTTAGTACAAGGACCTACGTTCATTGCGGCCACGTCGTTCTCATACGACTCCCTGACCTTCTTCATCACTTCCTCCTCAGCGCGGGAGCAGGCCTCGATGGAACCCTTCACTGTGATGGTCCTCTCAGGGTTGTACAGGGTCAGGTCCTGGAGACTGAAGGACATCCATTACCACCTTTGTTTCTAATGTGTGTGTCTTATGAGACATTAGTCATGACTACCCCCGTGAGGCTCTAAATAGGTCAGATCAGCTTGCAATAAATAACTTCAACAAGACTTCTCACCCGCAGGGTGAGTGAGGTCAGAGCGTGTCAGCCTGACGGAAGCGCCCCTTTTTAACAAACTGTATAAAATTGGTTAAGAATTAACATTAGACTAGAGACGTAGAGCTGCAGCTCACATTTAAAGTGGTTTGAACTCAATCTCAACATGAGGTAGACAGACCTCCCAGACAACTGGTAGACCTCCCAGACAACTGGTAGACCTCCCAGACAACTGGTAGACCTCCCAGACAACTGGTAGACCTCCCAGACAACTGGTAGACCTCCCAGACAACTGGTAGACCTCCCAGACAACTGGTAGACCTCCCAGACAACTGGTAGACCTCCCAGACAACTGGTAGACCTCCCAGACAACTGGTAGACCTCCCAGACAACTGGTAGACCTCCCAGACAACTGGTAGACCTCCCAGACAACTGGTAGACCTCCCAGACAACTGGTAGACCTCCCAGACAACTGGTAGACCTCCCAGACAACTGGTAGACCTCCCAGACAACTGGTAGACCTCCCAGACAACTGGTAGACCTCCCAGACAACTGGTAGACCTCCCAGACAACTGGTAGACCTCCCAGACAACTGGTAGACCTCCCAGACAACTGGTACGCTGATTATGTGTCCTAAGTATTTAGAAAAGCAAATTGAAGTGGGACCATTCTACTACCCTGCTCAAATCACCGAATTACACTACTCATCACCCCACTGGGAACCATCTACACAGCTAGCTAGCCAATCTTCAAAGGAAGGAAATTTCAAGAGCGAATGGAAAGAATCAATTCTGTAGTTCTGTTCAGGACTACACGACAAGTCACGGGATAACGGGATAACGGACAACTACAAAGGAAGACAACAGTATGAGACTTGTTGGAAACATTTTGGACCGAGCCTTACAAGCATGCCGCGAAAAGACCCAACCACCTTCAAGGAAGCCAGTTCCGAGAGGTACGACCTTTCACGTAAATACATTCACGATTTCTTAGTCCAAGCGGGTAAAAACAGTTTAATTCGGGAGATGGTAACTAAATAACCGCTGTCGTGGTGCCCTAAGTCCTAATGAGTGAAAAGTTGCATGATAAAAAATAAAATAAATAAGAAGAATCGGGTAACAATTAAACATGCTGGATTAAATAAATCAGATTCATGTTAGAAGTCAAGTCACATCTAGGGTTGCGAAGGGTTGGAAACTTTCTGGTAAATTTACAGAATTTTCCAGAACATTTCTCATGGGAAGTTAAGCCCGATAATTTTGCTTAAATTCAAAATAGTTTACTTTTAACAGTTTACCATTTTTTGGGGGTGGGGGGGGGCACAAGGCAATGTTAGGACTTGCAACCCTCTGCATGCACAGTGCATTCCTCCATCACATGTACAGCTGATTCTCAAGATCTTGCACACTAATGAGATGCTATTGAGCCCACACTACTTCACTGAGACAAGGCTACATGCTTTCTGGTAAATTTTGATTACAATACTGGGTGGGGTGAATATATTTTATATGACTAATTATTTTTTGTTAACTAGTAAATAGTAGCCAACAGCAAAGTGTGTTTAAATCATTTCTAAACTTACTCATTTCAGCTAGTTAGTTTTAGCTTGCTTGAGCCTATATAATAATAATAAATGCCATTTAGCAGACTCTTTTATCCAAAGCGACTTACAGTCATGTGTGCATACATTCTACGTATGGGTGGTCCCGGGAATCGAACCCACTACCCTGGCGTTACAAGCGCCATGCTCTACCAACTGAGCTACAGAAGGACCAGCCTGCTAACTGAGTGGTGTTAATTCACCTGTTTCCATACAGGTTTAATTTTAAAGCATTTATCTTACAAAGGAGTTGTTTAATCTAACTGCTTAACTATTTCTGAACATGGATTTGGTTTGTTTTTTACTATTTTTTTCCTAATCGTCAGAGGAAAATGCCACAGGCACTATGATGTGTGGAGACATTTCAGTGCAGCTAATGTAGAAGGAAAAGCTGTGTACATTTGCAAATACTATGCCAAATAATATGTGAAGAATGCAACAAAGATGAAGAATCATATGGCCAAGTGCATAAAGTTCCCTCGGAGATTTCTGAATGTGCTTCGGCTAGCATACACCCCTTCTACCAGACATGCTGATCTACTCATTTGCTGAATGCAAAGTTCAACAGAGTTCAAGTGAAGGTCAAGCAAATCATAGAGAAAGCAGAATGTATTGCAACAATCCCTGATGGGTGGTCAAATTTTCGTGGGTAAGGAATAATTAACTACATCAATTGCCACCCCTCAAACAGTATTCTACCAGAGCAGACAAGGGACAGACACACCGGTCTCTACATTACAGATGGGCTGAAGGCAGTCAATGACCTTGGACCACAGGAGGTATTTGCACTGGTGACAGACAATGCTGTGAACATGAAGGCTGCTTGGTCGTAAGTGGAGGAGTTCTACCCTCACAACACACATTGGCAGAGCTGCTAATGCATGGAATCTGCTCCTCGAGGACATCATGGCACTGAAAACAATGGATACACTCTACAAGAGCCAAGGCAATGTTTAGTTATGTTAAGGGCCATCAAGTTACAACAGCAATCTACCTCACCAAGCAAAGTGAGAAAAATAAGAGCACCACATTGAAGCTGCCCAGCAACACCCGCTGGGGGGGTGTTGTCATGTTTGACAGTCTCCTGGAGGGGAACTAGTCTCTCCAAGAAAATGGCTATATCAGTCTGCTGAGATTGACAGCCCCCATCAAGAGGATCCTCCTGGATAATGAATTTTGCAAGAGTGGTAAACAGCCTGAAACCTATAGCAGTAGCCATTGCACGGATTGATGGAGACAATGCCATCCTGTCTGATGTTCAGACTCTGCTTGTAGAAGTGAGAAGATATCCGTACTGCCCTGCCCACTTCACTGTTGCTCCAAGCAGAAGAAACTGCAGTTCTGAAATGCATCAAAAAGAGTGAAGAATCATGCCTGAAGCCCATAGACACCGCAGTGTACATGTTGGACACCCAGTATACTGGCAAGAGCATCCTGTCAGATGCAGAGATCAACCAGGCCTATGGTGTCATCACTACCGTGTCTCACCACCTTGGCCTGGATGAGGGCAAGGTTCTTGGCAGTCTGGAACAGGACACTTCCAAGCAAGGGCTTTGGGATGGAGATGTAATGTGGCAGTTGTGCCAACATATCTCATCAGCCACCTGGTGGAAGGGACTGTTGATACTAGGCTCTTTCCCTGTTGCGTCCATCATACTCCAAATCCTCCAAATCCCACCATCATCCGCCTCAGAGCGCAACTGGTCCTCGTTTGGGAACACACACCAAAGCATGCAACAGGCTGACCAATACAAAGGTTGAAAAATTGGTGGCAAGCCGGACAAATTTTGGGCTTTTTGAGCCTGACAACGAGCCATCCTCAACAAGGTTGGAAAGTGACAGTGAAGATGAGGCCTCAGAGTCTGATGTCCAAAAGGTGGACATTGATGAGGTCCAGGGAGAAGACATGGACGCCTGAGAGGAAGGCAACCAAGGCTTTAGTTTCTAGACTATAGTTTTACAGATCTATGTTGAAAACCTTTTTGGGAGATGTGACGGATCATTCAATATTCCCTTTCGTTGTTCAGTGAAATCATCCCATGTGAAGTGTCAACTCATTTAATTAAAAGTTAAAAATTGTAACTAAATTATTCCTCTCTTTCTATTGGAATGGTTTAATAATTTGCAATGATGTCTACTTATGATAAGGTAAAAGGTTTATGTTTGTCTCCATACGATATGGTAAATATATCCAATGCAAAAAACATCTACATTTAAAGGGTTATTAATTCACACACTCACATTAAATCCCACAGAAAGTTTCCTCTGAATATTGCCCAAAATGTGCAACCCTTGTCATGACACACTCATCTTGTCTGCAGTAGTCATTCTGATGGTATGTGCAAAGAACCTATAGATTAACAACTCCAGAAACAGTCTGCTTCGCAATGCATTCCCAGAAATGTTGGTTTGAAAACTGTGGCTTGTGTATTTGAGTTTATGGGTGATTGTACGGGGATGTTAGTCTTCTTACGGGGAGATGGTGATCTTGGTCTCTGTGTCCACTTCAATCTTTTTTAGGTTCCTTCCTTCCTTCCCGATTAGTCGGCCCACAAAGTTGTTGTGAGCCAGAATCTTCAATGGAATCTCCTCAGTACTGTGGATAAAGGAGACACCGAGACAAGAGAGAAGACTGCTCAATGGGTCAAGTTATAGAATAACAATTAAGAATAGAAGTTTGGTATCCTAACATGACTGACTAGGCATGGGCAGTTGAACTCAACATGGTTTTGGAGGCCTGCTGGTTATGTGCGTGTGTATGTATGCGTTCTCCAGCTGAACTCACAACTTGGTGTCGAGGGCCTCCTTCTGCATGATCTCCATGATGGTCCTGCAGGCATTGGAGCAGCCCTCTGGGGTGGAGTGGACCGTGATGGGCTTCTCTGCTGCTCCCGCATTCTCCTTTCTGTGGATGTCGATCCTATAGAGGGGCGAGAGAGAGACTGATTTAGAAGGGAAGAGTCGTTTGCGTTACCCTCTAAACAGTCTATTCTAGCGATTACACTACCGACTGGTCCCGTACTACTCACAACCGGAGACAGTCGTTCAATACCTGTGTCCACCCTCCGTACTGGCTCAATCTCACAGAATCACTAGAGATGGTTGAAAAAGTCAACGTCCATCATTTTCAACTTGAGATGCCTTGAGGGGTTCACATCAATAGGTAGTTAGAGCCAAAATTAACATTTTCTCAGTGAGTAATTTATTCTGTGGGAGTGAGCTTTGTATTGCCAAGCCTCATAAAATGATATTTATGGATATAAATCAAAGCCATGTTCAGTAGCCAAAAATAGCAGATAGAAATGTCATTAAGAGCTAATATGATTCCTTATTCTACATGTAAGAGGGGTGTTTGTTGTACATGCAAAACATTGCATCCTGCTGAATGCACCCCATTAGAATGTTGTGTACATGAATGTGTACATGAATGTGTACATGATCAGGGAAGCAGTCCTACTTTGAGTGTGTTTGTTTTGTGACATTGCGAATTGTGGCTCCTTCCTTGCCGATGATGGCTCCTACGAACTGTGTGGGGACGAGTATGCGCAAAGGGACGTCCGACTGCAGTTTGGGGCGTGCCCCCAGGCCTGGGGAACCCGATCGCAGAGGGCCACGGGGGACAAAGCCCCTCTTACCCCCTCCCAGGGTCGGGGCGACAGCAGCCGCCGTCTCGTCAGGGATGTACGACACCTTCAGGGCAAAGTTCTCCATCAGGAAGCCATTCAGCTTTTCCATCGCCCTGGCAACCACAGAGGAAAAAGCCGTCAGTCACTAGGCAGGTTTCCATTGATGCAGGTTTATTTGAGAAAAGCAATGTGTCAAAAAAAATAAAACGTGTCATGGAAACTTCAGATATAGAATACATTTCTAATAGAGAACTTTTACCCGTTCGATGGGGTTTAATTCTTATTTTGTTGAATGTTTATTATTGTGACAAATGATGGAAACTGCTGTTCAAATAAAATTGCCCTATCATTTTGAAGGTAGGGGGGGGGACATGTTATGGCCCCAGTTGCATCTGCAAACAAATCATTTCTCTGTACGGAATCCATATCCTACATGTTAGCTGTAGGCTAAATAACCAGACGGGAAGTTAACAATGGCTTATTAGGCAAAAATACATTTTGTTTTTTAACCCCCTTAACGCCATATCCAATTAGGATCTTGTCTCATCGCTGCAACTCCTTCGATACATGACCCGCCAAACCGCACAGCTTAACACCCGCCCACTTAACCCGGAAGCCAGCCGTACCAATGTGTCAGAGGAAACACCATTCAACTGACGACCGAAGTCAGCCTGCAGGCGCCCGGCAAGCCACACAAATGTTATTTGTCACATGCGCCACATATACAGTGGGGTAAAAAAGGATTGTCATCCACCAATTGTGAAAGTTCTCCCACTTAAAAAGATAATCCTGTAATTTATCATATGTATACTTCAACTATGACAGACAAAATAAAAGAAACCAGAAAATCACATTGTAGGATTTTTAATCAATTTATTTGCAAATTATGGTGGAAAATAAGTATTTGGTCAATAACCAAAGTTTCTCAATACTTTGTTATATACCCTTTGTTGGCAATGACAGAGGTCAAACGTTTTCTGTAAGTCTTCACAAGGTTTTCACACACTGTTGCTGGTATTTTGGCCCATTCCTCAATGCATATCTCCTCTAGAGCAGTGATGTTTTGGGGCTGTTGCTTGGCAACACGACTTTCAACTCCCTCCAAAGATTTATGGGGTTGAGATCTGGAGACTGGCTTGGCCACTCCAGGACCTTGAAATGCTTCTTACGAAGCCACTCCTTCATTGCCCGGGCGGTGTGTTTGGGATCATTGTCATGCTGAAAGACCCAGCCTCGTTTCATCTTCAATGCCCTTGCTGATGGGAGGTTTTCACTCAAAATCTCACGATGCATGGCCCCATTCATTATTTCCTTTACAAGGATCAGTCGTCCTGGTCCCTTTGCAGAAAAACAGCCCCAAAGCATGATGTTTCCACCCCCATGCTTCACAGTAGGTATGGTGTTCTTTGGATGCAACTCAGCATTCATTGTCCTCCAAACACGACGAGTTGAGTTTTTACCAAAAAGTTTCATCTGACCATATGACGTTCTCCCAATCTTCTTCTGGATCATCCAAATGCTCTCTAGCAAACTTCAGACAGGCCTGGCTTAAGCAGGGGGACACGTCTGGCACTGCAGGATTTGAGTTCCTGGCGGCGTAGTGTGTTACTGATGGTAGGCTTTGTACCTTTTGGTCCCAGCTCTCTGCAGGTCATTCACTAGGTCCCCCCGTGTGGTTCTCGCATTTTTGCTCACCGTTCTTGTGATCATTTTGACCCCACGGGGTGAGATCTTGCGTGGAGCCCCAGATCGAGGGAGATTATCAGTGGTCTTGTATGTCTTCCATTTCCTAATAATTGATCCCACAGTTGATTTCTTCAAACCAAGCTGCTCACCTATTGCAGATTCAGTCTTCCCAGCCTGGTGCAGGTCTACAATTTTGATTCTGGTGTCCTTTGACAGCTCTTTGGTCTTGGCCATAGTGGGGTTTGGAGTGTGACTGTTTGAGGTTGTGGACAGGTGTCTTATACTGATAAGTTCAAACAGGTGCCATTAATACAGGTAACGAGTGGAGGACACAGGAGCCTCTTAAAGAAGTTACAGGTCTGTGAGAGCCAGAAATCTTGCTTGTTTGTAGGTGACCAAATACTTATTTTCCACCATAATTTGCAAATAAATTCATTAAAAATCCTACAATGTGATTTCCTTTCTCCATTTTGTCTGTCATAGTTGAAGTGTATCTATGATGAAAATTACAGGCCTCTCATCTTAAGTGGGAGAACTTGCATAATTGGTGGCTGACTAAATACTTTTTTGCCCCACTGTACATGCACCGAATACAAACTTACCGTGAAATGCTTACTTACAACCAACAAAGCAGTTCTAGAAATAGAGTTAAGAAAATATTTACTAAATAAAAGTAAATTATTTCATAAATTACAAATAAAATAAAAATAAAAAGGTTATGTACAGTGCATTCGGAAAGTATTCAGACCTCGACTTTATTCACATTTTGCTACAATGAGTTTAGAAATGTTGGCAAATTGTTTAAAAAAAAACAGAAATACCTTTACATAAGTATTCAGACCCTCTGCTATGAGAATTGAAATTGAGCTCAGGTGCATCCTGTTTACATTGATCATCCTTGAGATGTTTCTACAACAATTAGAGTCCATCTGTGGTATATTCAATTGATTTGACATGATTTGGAAAGGCACACGCCTGTCTATATAAAGGTCCCACAGTTGACAGTGCATGTCAGAGTGAAAACCAAGCCATGAGGTCGATGTAATTGTCCGTGGATCTCCGAGACAAGATTGTGTCAAGGCACAGATCTGGGGAAGGGTACCAAAAGAAAGGACTGCAATATTGAGGGATCCCAAGAACACAGTGGCCTCCATTCTTTTTCATTTAACTAGGCAAGTCAGTTAAAGAACAAATTCTTATTTACAATTTAAATGTACCTTTATTTAACTAGGGAAGTCAGTTAAGTTAATTCTTATTTTCAAGGATGGCCTAGGAATAGTAGGTTAACTGCCTTGTTCATGGGCAGAACGACAGATTTCTAACTGGAATCGTACTAGGTCTATAGTGACGCCACTCGGGAGCCTTAAATGGAAGAAGTTTGAAACCACCAAGACCTCGTCTTAGAGCTGGCCAGCAGGCTAAACTAAGCAATCGGGGGAGAAGGGCCTTGGTCAGGGTGGTGACCAAGACCCTGATGGTTACTCTGACAAAGCTCCACAGTTCCTCTGTGGAGATGGTTTTTCTTCTGAAAGGTTCTCCCATCTCTGCAGCACTCCACCAATCAGGCCTTTATGGTAGAGTGGCCAGATGGAAGCCAGTCCTAAGTAAAAGGCACATGAAAGCCTGCTTGGAGTTTGCCAAAAGGCACCTGAAGACTGACCATGAGAAACAAGTTTCTCTGGTCTGATGAAACCAATATTAAACTGTTTGACCTGAATGCCAAGCATCACATCTGGAGGAAACCTGGCACTACGTTGAAGCATGGTGGCAGCATCATGATGTCGGGATGTTTTTCAGCATCAGGGACTGGGAGACTAGTAAGGATCGAGGGAAAGTACAGAGATGTCCTTGATGAAAACCTTCTCCAGAGCACTCAGTAAATCAGACTTGGGTGAAGGTTCACCTTCCAACAGGACAATGACCATAAGCACATAGCCAAGACAACACAGGAGTGGCTTCGGGACAGGTCTATGAATGTCCTTGAGTGGCCCAGCCAGAGCTTGTACTTGAACGCGAAAGAACAGTTCTGTAGATACCTGAAAATAGCTGTACAGCGATTCTCCCCATCCAACCTGACAGAGCTTGAGAGGATCTATGGAGAAGAATGGGAGAAACCTCCCCAAACACAGGTATGCCAAGCTCGTAGCATCATACTCCAGGCTGTAATCCCTGCCAAACAAATTCAACAAATTACTGAGTAAAGGGTATGAATACTGAAGTAAATGTAATATTTCAGTTTATACATTTGCTAACATTTCTAAAAACCTGTTTCTGCTTAGTCATTATGGGGTCTTGTGTGTAGATTGATTGGGGGGGGGGAACAATTGAATCCATTTTCCGCAAAACGTGAATAAAGTCAAGGGATGTCTGAATATTTTGAAGGGGGGGGGGGGTTCAATGTAAATAGCCCGGTGGCCATTTTAATAACTGTTTTCAGCCATCTTATGGCTTGGGTGTAGAAGCTGTTAAGGAGCGTTTTGGTCCTAGACTTGGCGCTCAGGTAACGCATGCCATGCGGTAGCAGAGAAAACAGTCTAACTTGGGTTACTTGAGCCTTTGACCATGTTTTGGGCCTTCCTCTGACACCAACTTGTATATAGGTACTCTGTGGAGACTCAAGTCACCCTAGTCATAGACTGTTCTCTCTGCTACCGCATGGCATGCGTTATTAGAGTCCATCTGTGGTATATTGGGGTGGCAGGGTAGCCTAGTGGTTAGAGCGTTGGACTAGTAACCGGAAGGTTGCGAGTTCAAACCCCCGAGCTGACAAGGTACAACTCTGTCGTTCTGCCCCTGAACAGGCAGTTAACCCAATGTTCCCAGGCCGTCATTGAAAATAAGACTGTGTTCTTAACTGACTTGCCTGGTTAAATAAAGGTAAAATATAAAAAAATCTGAGCGCCAAGTCTAGGACCAAAACGCTCCTTAACAGCTTCTATACCCAAGCCATAAGATTGGTGAACAATTATTCAAATGGCCCCCGGACTATTTACATTGAACCCCCCGCTTTGTATATAGTTACTGTATGGCAAGAAACTTGGCCCCAGTGATGTACTGTGCTGTACGCACTACCCTCTAGCATCTCAGGTGCAAAGCAGTTGCCATACCAGGCAGTGATGCAACTGGTCAGGATGCTCTCGATGGTGCAGTTGTAGAACCTTTAAAGGATCTGGGGACCCATGCCAAATCTTTTCAGTCTCCTGAGCGGGAAAAGGTGTTGTCGTGCCCTCTTCACAACTGTCTTGGGACCATGTTAGCTTGTGGGTGATGTGGACACCAAGGAACATCAAACACTCGACCCGCTCCATTATAGCCCTGTTGATGAGAATGGGGGCGTATTCGGGCCCCCCCTTTTCCTGTAGTCCACAAGCATCTCCTTTGTCTTGCTCAAGTTGAGAGAGAGGTGTCTGACCTCCTCCCTATAGGCCGTCTCATCGTTGATCAGGCCTACCACCATTGTGTCGTCAGCAAACTTGATTTGTTAAGAGTTGTGCTTGGCCATGCAGGCATGGGTGAACAGGGAGTACAGGAAGGGACTAAGCACGTTCCCCTGAGGGGCTCCCGTGCTGAGGAACGGAGTGTTAGATGTGTTGTTGACTACCCTTACCACCTGGAGGAGGCCCGTCAGGAAGTCCGGATCCAGTTTCCAAGTTAACATAACCATAGCTACTGTCACAGCACTAATAATATAAAGCTGTCAGTCACAAGAGGAACTTGCTTGCCCCCCCTAGATAGGCTACTGATGCAAAGGTCAGATGTGTTCCAAGGTCAACTGATAATTTTATTTTCTCACTACTGAAACAAGATCTGGATGATAAAAGCATTAGAAGAATCATGTGTATTAGTGCAGGGGTGGAACAAACCCCTGTTGCTCTTCAAGGCCAGGACTGACTGTTCTGTGAACTGCACTAAATGTTCCCATTCATTTTCATACACCGTCCACGCCCACTTTATCAGGAATGGTCAGGGTGCCACACACACCAGAGGGCAGCAGTGAGCTAGCTTCTCTCAGCCAGCATGTTACTCCTATAGCAGCCACTTAGAATGGACTGCTTTGGAGGGTGACGAGGAATGCGCTGCACTAACAAATCAAAGGGGATCAATTCAAATGCAGTGCTGTGAAAAGTGCAAACCACCTAAACAAGTCTCTGCATTCTACAAGAGCAGTCTTAAACTAAGAAAAGGTGTGTGCTTACTGTCTGGCCTGGTCCTTGGCACCGTATCGAACGTTGACCACTGCAGTGTCTGTGTCTGTATTTACTGTGGAGGGAGAACAGACAACACCCACAGGGCAATACAGGTTTATTCACTAAACATGCACTTCAACTGAACAGTCACAGACTTTAACAAAAACCTACTAGAAACAGCAGATACAGAAAGGCTATGGTGTGTGTGTGTGTGTGTGTGTATACCTTGCTCGCAGTTCTCCACTGTGCCGTACTGAGCCAACATGCCATCCAGAACCTGAGTCAGAACCACAGGGGAGAGAATGTGACTTGAACCAGACCAGAGTTCCAGTTAGATACCAATGTCTTTTTCACACTGTCATGGGGACTCAAACTGGCTTTCTAGTGAGTACAGTTTTAGTAAGTCAGCCTTGTGTGAGAGAACGGCCCATCCATCTCCTGTTTCTGTAGCGTGAGGCTGCTTGATGCATCAGTGGACAGGGCAGGACCCTGGACAGGACGTTAGTCTATCGCAGGGGGGGGGCAGTGGACAGGGCAGGACCCTGGACAGGACGTTAGTCTATCGCAGGGGGGGGGGCACAGTTCAGTGCAAAACAGGAAACAGCAGAGCAATTTTAGTTAAATTCTGTAAGATTATACAGGTTAACGCCAACGTTCATAAACACCCAGCAGGTGATCAGGAACACATGCCCTGGGGATACGTTTCCCTTAGGTACACATTTACCTCCCCCAATTCTACATTTAACTACTAGTGGGGGAAATGCAAAACTGACCGAAGGGTCGAGGGGCAACATACTACAGCCGCATCCCAATGACAAGCCCATGGGCCAATCACGATAATAAACATTTACAGTTAAGCCACACATTCATCAATATTTTGTATTTTCTATGGATCCACAGTACGCTTCCTGGGGTCCAGCAAAATTAAAGGCTGTTTATACACTTTTAAAAACAATACATTCACAGACTGTGCCCTCGGACCCCCTACTCCACCACAACTACATATGTACAGTACAAAATCCATGTGCATGTGGATAACAGCAGAGCCCTATACTACGAATCTGGTTTGAGGAATTAGCGAGGTAATTGAGTTTAACTCGGGATAAATCGGTACCACCAATGTGGCTCACCTTTTAGCCAGGTACATTTCTATGGCAACGAATCCTCTAGAACTAACCTACTCCGTGGTAGGCCAACTCAGGTTTAGACTCCAGTTATCCCTGAATGAAGTGTTTGAGAAGTGAGTTGAAGACCAATCAAATTCCTTCATTCTCCGGACCAAATGAGGAAGATGACTGATTAAATATTTTATTCATTAAGTATTTTATTAATTAAAATGAGCTAAAATAGGAATGTTCAAATACATACACATTTGAAACTAAAACGTGCAGTAAAACTTTTGCAAAAAAGGGACTTGTGCATTGATAACAGCTCAACACCAAAAGAATGTAATTTGTTCTGACAAGCACACCAAAGAAAGATATAAGGAACACTGCCCTTCTAATAACCCATTTCACATATCCTGCTGAATCTGCAGGTAAACTTTTCATTTAGATTTCGGAAAAAATTATGTTGTGGCACAGACCATGGGTTGATGTTTCAACATAATCTCATTGACGAGTTTGACGGTCGACTAGCCATGTGCGACGTGAACACGCAGTTACAAGCCCAGATGGAGCAGGCTCCAGGAAGCAACGGGTACACAACCAATATCTACCATCGTAACATGGATGAAGCTTGAGCTGGAATGTGATGCTGAAGCTCGCTAATTTCAAATAAACCCGAGTACATCTAGCTAGACGTCCCTTCTTATTTAACTAGGCAAGTTAGTTAATAGCAAACTCTTCTTTACAATGACAGCCTCCTGCAGGAAGGGGGCTGAGATTAAAAATACAAATATGAGCGCGCGCACACACACACCCCCAGGGATACCTAAGACAACATAGCATGGTATCAACACACCATAGCATCACAGAACATGGTACAAACATTGGGCACAAACAACAGCACAAAGGCAAGAAGGTTGTCATCAGCCCTGTGATCCAACTGGCCCTTCAACACCACCTATCAACCAGGCTTTACGAGTCAAGCAGGAGAGAGCTCTTTCTAAATTTGTGATCTTTAATTTCCCCACATTATCAAGCCGAACTGATCTTTATCCACTTGTGAGTCCATAGAGAAAGACACCAAAAATCTGTAGGAGCCAAACCAATCTGGAAAACTTCAAATAGCTAAATCTAATGTTCCTCTTCAAGTGTAGTCATGGATGAGAAGGTGGGAGAGAGCGAGGGACAGGAGTCCAAACACAGCCTACAGGGAGAGGACCTCCAATCATGCCCAGGCTTACTGAAAGCTTCACCCGAGCACTCACAACCCCCCTTTCTGACCAATCAGAGTCATTCCCAGCCCCCTTTCTTCCAAACCACCAATGCCCTTCCCTCCCGCCCCTGAACTATCTCAAAGACGTCCCATTGGCTGTTCCAGCACTGATCCTACATTCCCTGTGGTGAAGAGCACCTGCATATTCACTGGCTTCCACGTCTGCCCGTCTCCAGGGCTCAGCCAATGAGAATCCAGGCCATTCAGGAAAGGGTGGAGTGCATTCCTGCAGGAAGCAGTGGTTGGGTTGGGGGAGGGGTGGGGTGGGACAGGAGTAATGCTACACATTCTGTGAGTGTCTGTCCATAGCACATGGAGGCAATACAGAGCAGGCCCACCCGCCAACCACGAGCTATCCTAGTGAACAAGCCAGCTCTTTGCCTGCATGGCTGTGTACTGAGGCACCATGTTATCTCCCTGATAAGATACAAGGTCTCCTTTACGTCAAAGACAGTTCTGTGTTCAGTCCCTCCCTCCCCCATTCCAACCCCCCTCCCCCATTCCAACCCCCTCCCCATTCCAACCCCCTCCCCCATTCCAACCCCCTCCCCCATTCCAACCCCCATCCCCCATTCCAACCCCCATCCCCCATTCCAACCCCCATCCCGGTCAAATAACCATCAGCTAACTAACATGCTATAGACTACCACCCATTTACACAGCACAAGACAAGCCAACCAGTGCAAAATGCTTTTTGTCAATTTAGAGCAGTTACATCAAAGGTGGAGAGGCTGAAATCAGTCACACTTTGGCCCATGCACTACGAGTTTAGAATGGAAGAGAACGTTGTCCATTAACTCCTTTCTATTTGGTCAAAATGAGACCTGAAACACCCTTTTCTAAAGTAGATGTTTCCTGTGATACAGACCCAGTCCATTCTCTTTAGACAGCGAGCAGAAAGGATCCAGGATTATCTTAGACAAGTGGAACTAAATGAGCAACCTGTGGGCAATACCGAAGATGACTTAGGGTTGAGCGTTAAATGTTCATACCGTTTCTGTACCATATTGGGATAAAAAGTATTACCAGAAGTGCACACCAGGGGCACTATAAAAAAAACTATAGAAACGTTTTTTGGTGCACAAACAATTTAGACACCAGGAAGCTTGATCCAGGAGGGGTTTGAATGTCTCTGCTGTAAACAAGAAGCTTGAGATTGACATCTAGGCACTTAGATAGCAAGTTAGCAAACCAAATGCATAGCTGGAGCCTAGCGCTGGATATCATTTGACACGTTACATTTCTTATAGTTCTGCTTAACTTAAAGCACCCAACCCTGCTGCAGGGGTACAAAATCATATCGTCAGTAACTGGTAATACTACTGAGAAGGAGTCTGATTCTTGAGAGAAACGACCACTGGTATAAGGTACATCTCCCAGGCCTACTGAGAATGAGTCTGATTCATGAGACAAACGACCACTGGTATAAATTCCTTTCGAAGGCAGTACTGCAGGACAATATCCAATTGATAAATTGAGAATGAATGGCAGTAGGTGGTGTGTAGAAATAACAAGAGATCTGACCATGTCTGCATGAGCAAGGTTTGATCTCTCACAGGCCGGGGATGCGCACACACCGTCATGCGTGTCACACTCTTGTTGCACAACGCACCTTACTGTACACCTGCAGTTCATTAGTAGGTCACTCGCCTAAAAGGTAATCCTCCACAGTTACACAGACTATCACAGCTCCATTGATCACACACGCACACACACACACACACACACGGCATGAGCACAACAACCAACAAGTCTGCAGCAATGAAATAGATGAGGTAATGTAGGCACATTTTAATTATGATACTGTCATTACCACCAATGAAATAGATGAGGTAATGTAGGCACATTTTAATTATGATACTGTCATTACCACCAATGAAATAGATGAGGTAATGTAGGCACATTTTAATTATGATACTGTCATTACCACCAACAATAGCTTGAAAAAGACTGTCCTATGCTTGCACTCACCTCCATATCAAGTTTTTCCGGATGAAATATTCTTACAAAATCAACTGCTAAATTACTACCTGTACTAAAAAAGTAAATTAAGTACCAAAACACAACCTATTCCTTTCATAGTGACCCTATGGGACCTGGTCTAAAGTAGCACACTACATACGGAATAGGGTGCCCTTTGGTGCGTGAGCCTAAATATAAAAGTTCCATAATGAGACAGCCAGAAGAAAATGGCGACCTGCAAGACTAGCCTCTGTTCTAAAGAACTAATGAGTGGATCCAAAACCAAAATGGAACGCAAAGATGGCAAAGAACCTCGTCAGTGGACTCATTAACACCCAATAAAAAGGCTTACATTCACATCCTGTTTCAAAATATTTTTTTAACGTTAGTTCCCATTGAACGGGACCGAGTATAGCTTGTTAGATCCAAAGCTTTACCAATGGACCAATTAACACTTACCTCCCACTGCAGATGAGGCGGGATGTTCCTGATCTGCAGCTTACAGCTCCTAAAAGGAGAGGGGTAGAGAAGGGAAGAGGGAATAAATGAGTGGATCCAAAAGTCAGCATTAAGGGTTCGTTGGGTTAAAGGACAAATTGACCGGTTCAAAAAAAATAAAGTAATAAAACAGAACGTTAGTAGGTGCCTCCTTCCCTCTTACAGTCTTACAGAGCACAGAATGCTGGGAGAGGTGCACAAGCTGTGGACATGACTAATGTTTTAATACACACACACACACACCCCCCCCAAGCCCAGCGGGTGTGCACCAGAGGAGGGAGGAATGGATGGAGAGCGGGAGGGAGAGAGAGGCTGTTACATTGTTGGACTGGTTGCTTGATCGTGTGGAGAAACACTTCAAACCAGCTGATAATGAGAAGCATCGGGTGGGAGAGAGAGAGTGAGGAGAGGGGAGAGCATGGCAAGGAGATGGAGGGAGGAGAGGTAGGGGGAGGAGAGCATGGCAAGGAGATGGAGGGAGGACAGGTAAGGAGGGAGGAAGAGAGATAGGAAGAAAGGAGGGGAGGGGTATGGAGGAGAGGAGCAAAAAGGAGAAAGGCAGAGGAGGAGAGTGAGCGCAGAAAAGGGAGGGATGCCAAGCCCAGGAAAGAGGGAACCTCCACTAGCTGTGTCAAAGCAGAGAGAACAGATGGGGATTCAGAACGAAGGAGCGCTCACATCACAGTCAACAGGAGCACAGTGGCGCAGAACAGACTATCCTACCAATTACTGTTAGTATTCAGAATGTCCTGCATTTCAAACTCCAAACCACATTTTGAAAACGTTTGGTTTCGATGAAAACATTGTGAATACCAAGGACAAATACTTTAGAGGTCATACAGATGCTTGGTTGGAGTAGTGAATTGTAACGAGTCTGGATTTAAACAGTTCAGGTGGTACAGCATGGCGCTTGCAATGCCAGGGTTGTGGGTTTCGATTCTCATGGGGGACCAGTATTGGAAAGTAGTATGAAAAATGTATGCACTCACTACTAAGTCGCTCTGGATAAGAGCATCTACTAAATTACAAAAATGTACAATGTAATTTGGTGTAATTGTGACAAGTTTCATAAAAAGGTGATCGTTTTGACCACGGAGTTAAACGTGGGAACAGTGTCCAGGCTGCTCTAAAGTCCACCACCTGTTCCCACACTAAAGGAACACAATGTACATGCAGCTGGGAGTTCCAGGGCAGACTGTGACCCCTACTCAGTTCTACACAGACCGTACACCCACCCACAACACACATCTATCCAACACTCCTAACCAAAACCAAACCCCTACAATCTCACTGTAAACTTCTCCCACTGACATCTAGTCAAGACAAACGACAACAACAACTTCCAGTAGGACCAGAAAAGAAAAATCCATATCATGGCTAAAAGTACAGTTTTGACCAGGAAATGAAGACCTGGGTGTGTTTACCATGAAATGTCAAAAGACCTTTTGATACGTGACAAAAAATACATTGGAGACGTTGTATTTTGTGGGTCAGGACTAAAGCTTTGCAGAGCAGCAATGAGCAGGCCTCCATTCTTCATCTGTATTATTTGTTCCACGAGTTCAGGATGTCATATCACACTCCTGCTCTTCACGGACTTAAGTTTAAAAGAGTAGAGAAGTCTAATAGACTATTCAATCGAAGTATGATTGGTTCAAATTGAAAACATGATTTCCTACTCAACTGGTCTTAAGCTGTGCAAGTCAATGAGTGAGTCAAATGTTAACGTTTCCACGAACAGGCTGGTTGGTAGCCTTAAAGATGTTTCTCAGCCCGCCACCCACACAGCCCAGCTCACACTTCATTATATGAAGAGAGAAAACAAGCTTTACATTGGAGCATACTAAAACTGTGATGCACAGAAATCCACATCTGCAGTCTAGAAGGTTTGTGGGCGTCCATGCATGCAGGACTAGGCCACAGTGAAAACTTAGTAGGGGAAAGTTCAATGACATTTGCCGTTAGTATTCATTTATTTCCAACCCCCTCACGTACCACAAGAAGATTTACACATTCTTTAACATGCACTCAATCTTTAGGAACTTTCAGCAT
This sequence comes from Oncorhynchus gorbuscha, assembly GCF_021184085.1. Taxonomy (NCBI): domain Eukaryota; kingdom Metazoa; phylum Chordata; class Actinopteri; order Salmoniformes; family Salmonidae; genus Oncorhynchus; species Oncorhynchus gorbuscha. The sequence goes on along the minus strand of NC_060181.1, from coordinate 17,375,340 downwards.
TGTCACACCAACAGGGCCTCAAATTAAATTGTATTAATTTATTTGGACCATAAACATAGATATATTCTAAATGGCGAATTGTAGAAAAAAATACCATTAAGAGTCCGAGAGGAATTGCAGCCCTTTCCGGTCTACTGTGCCATTCCTGGCTGATACAGACCCCTTTCTCCGTGTGCACGTTGCTCTGCATTGCAGTGGGAATGCTGTGCAAAATGTGCAAATGCACCAAGCACTTCAAGCCAGATTAACCTATAGCTCCACACACACGGACAAAGTCAGCCGGGGTATTGGGGGCATTCCCTAGGCCCAGCCTTTGATTTGGGAAAAGGGGTGGTTTGGGGGGGGGACAGACACAAGGGCCCTCTGCCCTGTAGGGGTGGGGCTCACGTTTCCATGGACACAAGTCCACTGACAGAAACATGGAGGGGTGTGGGGACCGTGAGGGCTGAGTTGTGATGCAGTGTGTGTGTGTGTGTAAAACCCATAGGAGGAATCCCATGTCGAGCAACATCAGACTTCACCACATCCAGCCCCGTTTCTCACTACCATGATCATCCATGTCACTACCCCTCCCCCACCATCCATCTTATCATAGAAACAATACAACAGAAACACCGGCACCCACACTATAAATCCATGTCAGGAAACACAAACACATACCCAGGTCTGTGCTCAACGCCCATCCATCCACACTCATTGACTATTCAGTATGCAGGCGTTCTGAATGACTGATCTCAAAAAACTGCTCACTTTCCCCTGCACTCTTACATGGGCCATTCCCCTGCACTCTTACATGGGCCATTCCCCTGCACTCTTACATGGGCCATTCCCCTGCACTCTTACATGGGCCATTCCCCTGCACTCTTACATGGGCCATTCCCCTGCACTCTTACATGGGCCATTCCCCTGCACTCTTACATGGGCCATTCCCCTGCACTCTTACATGGGCCATTCCCCTGCACTCTTACATGGGCCATTCCCTGCACTCTTACATGGGCCATTCCCCTGCACTCTTACATGGGCCATTCCCCTGCACTCTTACATGGGCCATTCCCCTGCACTCTTACATGGGCCATTCCCCTGCACTCTTACATGGGCCATTCCCCTGCACTCTTACATGGGCCATTCCCCTGCACTCTTACATGGGCCATTCCCCTGCACTCTTACATGGGCCATTCCCCTGCACTCTTACATGGGCCATTCCCCTGCACTCTTACATGGGCCATTCCCCTGCACTCTTACATGGGCCATTCACCTGCACTCTTACATGGGCCATTCCCCTGCACTCTTACATGGGCCATTCCCCTGCACAACAAGTGTCCATTCTGCAGTAAAAAAAAAAAGCAAAAATGTAAAGCAAAAAAAATGGCTAAATTGGTTTGAGCTAGAATTGGAATATTTCTAAATTAAATCTGATAATTTGCATGCATAAATAGCTAAAAATTGTACTTCCCTGCAGCATGGTATGCAATGGTTCTGTAGCATAAAACTCCACACTATCACAGTGTCTCTTGCTCCATGATAAGCATGAGTGAGTTGAGGGACCTTTAGTCCCACTAGCTAGATGGGACAAGTGGCCATAGAGAATTTCGGGCACCCCCGTGCTTCTATCCAAAATCCCTTCTTTGCAGGTTGGGCCCCACAGTGACCTCCTGACCCCAAATTCTTTAATAAGAGCTGGGAGCTACTACTCCTCACAAAGCCGCAGTTACTGGGTTAGAATGACCATGGAAGTGGGCTTTGCTTTTACGACTTACGATTTTTTTGTCTGTTGGTTAAATGAATAGGGCAATGGGTGTATTTTTTTGGTTTAAATAACGATGGTTAGGATTTAATGACCTACGCCCTTAGCCATTTGATGAGAATATTGATAATATTTTATCTACATGTGCAGTTTTAGAACGTGTGAGTAAGTTACTATGCCAATACAACTTCAGATTTGTTGTCTGGTATAAAAATGTTTTTTTAAAGGTCCTAGACTAATACTAAACTAGGTTAAAGTTGAACCATCTTCACAAGGCAGACTGGTACGAGTTGTGGAATTTTACATTACTGACATTCAATAACACTGATTCATCAACACTTACACAGCAGCTTCCTACTCGCCCCTTGACCTGCCTGAATGCCTAATGCACCACACACGGGACACCTCTCAAATCATGCAATTCTTTATTTTTTTTAACAGATGGAAGTTATATTTCATTTCAGCGTTCTTCGAAAAACTAATGAATATAGCTTTAATCAGGTCACAGTGTAACATGTTATAGGGTCTGTGTGTGTCCTACAAACTGACTAGTACAGCTAATAGAGCATGAGAGTTAACATGAAATAAACAAATTAGTGAGGAACTATAAGGAGCCAAAATACACCTACAGCCTAAATGTCGGTGGTTGACCGCTGGGCCCAAAACGACCTTAACTTATTGCGTTATTACATTTAACGCCTGTAACCCCTCATGATCAAGCTACAGCGATTACAATGTGTAGGCCAAAGACCAACAATGACTATGGAAAATGTCACGTTGGAGTAGGACTAAGGCAAATGGCACCAAAACTTAGCCCACCCACCCCAACAACCTGCATGCACCCCTCCTGCCACATGCACACCTCGATGTGCTGATCCCACCCAGGCCCCCAGTGTTTGGTCTGGAGTGTGGAGTCACGAGCTCTGCTGGTCGGCTAATGCGTAGCAACCTAGCGGTGCCAAAAGCCCTTGGACCTCATTTAGAAACCATGTGTATGTACAAAATATGACCCTAAACATGGGTGCTCTAGTTCACACGCTATAGTTGCCATTTACTTTTTTTAAAACAACTTGAAGTGAGATTTTGTGGGAAGCTGAGCACACTTTAGACCGTGTGTGCACAGTTTCTAGTGGTGGAACTATTGCATTGCAAGCAGCCAAGTATTTTGATAAAATGGCGGATAAAATGGACGCGTTTGTTCATAACAGGTTAATAACAATATGCAATTGTTTGTCGTTAGTGAGAAGAAAGATCAATTTAGTTTATCTTGGCATTCTAAAATATTTAGAGATAGGGATCTATTTTGCTATATTAATGATATTATTTCCATGATAATTGAGGGCTCCAGAGTGGCACAGCGGTATATGACATTGTATCTCAGTGCTAGAGGCGTTACTACAATTCCAAGCTGTTGACACAAGCGGCCGTGATTCGGAGTCCCATAGGGCGGCGCAAAATTGGTCCAGGTTAGGGTTCGGCCAGGGTAGGCAGCCATTGTAAATAAGAATTTGTTCTTAACAGAACTGCCTGGTTATATTAAAAGGTTAACTAAACTTTAATTCAATTGCTGATTTTTTAAAAACCTTTCTGTGATGTTTTCATACTCACCAGGTAGCCTATAGGCCTACAACAAGTTACAATACCATTCTTCTGATATTTTGTTTAATAGGACACTTGATAGCTTATTTATTTACTACTATTTCAAGTACTTTGATCTATGCTGTCTGGTCAGGAGCTTAGTTTAGCAGTAGAATAGATGATTACACTGCCCTATCACACAAAAAGGCAGTAACTGCTAATTTGGTCAGAAATGTGTTATTTATTGTTGCAAAAATGACTACATGCTTAATCATGTGAACAAGTATCCTGCCTCTATTGTATTGTGTTTTGGAGAACATGGGGGTCGTGTTAGCAGTAACTGCATAAAGTTACTGTAAAACCAAGGTAAATAAAAGCTATTTTTCTCAGTTCCATGCTATGAGCAGTTACTGCCTTCTTGCATGGTAGGGCAGTATAGGCTACTTCCATACGTCTCAACACTGTCACTTCAAATTTCGTGTGTAGACAATATTTCATTTGTAAACATAATATATTTTGATAACCTTTGCAAAATAAATTCCTCACCTTTCTGGCCTTGATAGGTTCATATTCCCGAGGTATCCTACAACAAATAAATTGGGCCCCAGTAGACAAGCTATTTAAGTATTTTGCTCTATGAAAAAGGTAGGGAGCATAGTTTATAACAAATAGTAGAATTTAACAGATGAACAGCTCATCTTCTGCATTGAAGTGCGTATGGCTACCACTAAATAGACATAGTTGGCAGTGAAGCGTATAGGTTCAATAAAAAGTAAATACAAAACGCCTGTTTACAGGTCCACAGCTATTTGCAATTGTGTTTGTCTTTCAATAACGTTGTCTGTCAGGTAGCCTTGGCCTGCAGCAAATGTCATGGCTATCAAACCACCAAAGACCTTTGATCAAGTTCGCCATTGCCATTTCCTTCAGAAAACTGCCTCGGCCCAATTCCAATACTTCCAAAGTTTGTAGAAAATAGGGTTTATTGTTGTCACCATAAAAAGGTGAATGGGCATTTTTCAGGTGGAGAAGTAATGCTTGTTTGTTCGCAGAATTTCAGGACATTCTGATTTATAAATGGGAAACATTCGTGCGCCAAGTTTGGAAATCTTTAGATATTTTTGTACGAGCGCAGTCTTTTCAGAAAGGGCGGCCATAAATGGTGTGAAATTTACGCAACAGTTATGAGGCCCCTTGTTTGCCCTAGAAAGCATATGTAAATTACAATCCCTAAACTCTAAACTTTGTTGATAAGGATCAAGTTCCATTCCAGTGGTGAATCCTTTAAAAGTTTGAGATAAATCAAGATACTTAATTAAATAGTGATCCATTCTGACTACTACATTTGTAGTCATACATGACCACATGCTGACAGATCAATCACGGGACGGCAGGTTACAATGAAGCTCATGCCCTCATCAACTCTGGACCTCAAAGCCAGTTCCACTACCCCCCCTCTCTCTAATTGAGCACTGATTTAGATCTGGGACACCAAGTGGGTGCAATTAATTATCAGGTAGAACTGAAAACCAGCAGGCTCTGGACCTCGTAGAGCAAGACTTGAATACCTCTACCGTCGACATTAAGGTTGACTCTCAGGCAGGATGAAAATGATTATATTGACCACGATCCTTTGCTAGTAAAGGCCACTTTCACCATAATCCTTAAATATTTTTTGGGTGCCATTCAGCAATATGGCGGGTTTCAAATTCAAATAGTTCCGGCTTCACGTGCCATTGGGAGTTTTCCACAGGAATAAGTGGATGACATCAGCGCTATCACCATCTACTGGTTTTAATGTCTACAGTCCCAACCTGGAACACTGGAGGACACCAGGAGCCTCTGCCTTCTTGCTCGCACTTCCCCTTCCCACAAGTTCAAAGGTTAAGTTGTGGTGATTGGCCGAGCCTCCAGCTGACACTCAGCGGGCTGGAATGCAGAGGGGCCCCAGTGCACACCTCAGTGTGTGTGTGATGGGCAGGATACGGTTCCCAGTCGCTCCTATAACCTTTCCTGTGGCAAAGGGGGACTTAATCTTTTTTCTCTCCTTTTTCTGTAGGTGGAGGCCAAAAAGCACCAGGCTTACACTTCACTACATATATTTTATTTTATTTAGCTAGGCAAGTCAGTTAAAAGGCCTACCTACTATAAAGGCCTACCACTACAAATCGCCAGTGTCTGTACACGTCAAAGACTAATTATTTAGCAAAAAATATCTAGCACTTTGGGAGGGGAAAGGTCAACAAATTGACCAGAGTGATTTGGCTTTTCTTTTTAAAAAGGTTAATGATTCCATCCCAATAATGAAGGAGCTAAAAGCAGTAAACGCATTTAGGGGGAGCCCTGCGGAAGTTCATTTTGGCCTTAACCTCGACAATTCAATGCATGGACATTTCAAAGCATGCAAATAAATATGTCCACTATAATAATTCTATATTTGAAATATGTTAACACCATTTTGTGCAGAATGTCAATAAAAACAGATTATTCGATTTAGTAGGCCTACATGGTGGTATCGGCAATTACACAAATCATAATTAGGTTCAACTTGACTTCAATATACATTTTTAAAAGTTGACCAGATGCTTGTTTCTAATTCCTCACAAACATAGCAGTAGCCAAACATAACAGTAGCCTTTATCCACTGCTTTTAGCTCAAATTATTTAAATCATTAAAATTCACATCTAAACACATTAAAGTGCATTTCGGCTCTAAATCCTCTTCCTCCAAATCCTCAAATGATTTCAATAATTACTCATTTCAATGACAGCAATTAAAATCCAAGAAAGGTTTCATGAAGGACTAAATGTTTCATGTGGCGGGTATCCTACATGCCAAGCCAAATTGTTGCATTTTTTTGTCCCTCTTCCACGTAAATGAGGATCAATATCGCCCCAGACTAAAGGCTATAACTCAGCATAGTTTAATCCTGTTGACTGTAGCCTACACGGAGCTACATGGTCTTTAGCAGACCGGGGGTTTTCCGAGTCCATCTCGTGCACCATCACAATGAGCGAGGAGAGCAGAAGCATGGGGCAGCAAGGGAGAATCACGGTCAGATCCTTCTCAAATGGACGACTTCAGAGGGCCTACGCCTTAACACACACATTCATACATGTACACACACCTAAGCAGGCCCAGAATGCTATTGCTGCTTAAAATAGCCCTACAGTTTGCAAGTGTTAAACACTTGGAGATTTGCACTATATAGGTTAACTACTTCCACAGATGGGAATGGTGTCTAAAATAAGGTACATATATTTTTTTTTTAAACAAGTCGCATATTTTAGGTCGCCATAGGCTTGACGGTATGAGATCCTTCATGCCCGTATAATTCGACCTCTACACACACACCCTATGAATTTCTGCTTGCCCCAAATGAACAAACATTCCGTCCCTTCCTGCTGACGCCCCAAACACACTGACTACAAGAGACAATCAGACCACTTCAATCAAATAACGTTACAAAAATAACATGTTTCCAGAAGTGTCGATGGAGATATGTACAATTTGGCTCAGGACAGCAGCAGCCCCTTATAGCGTAAATGGATCAGTTGGACAATAAATGAGTTTATAATCAGAATTTACCTTTGACGTTTAGGGACCGAGTGCTCCACTTCTATGAGTTTTCCATGTAGTTCAACTTTACCTATAGTGAGGAGAATAAATGCAAATTTTAGTTCACAATTAGTTAAGTTCTCTTCAACTGTTCTCATAGGCAGCCAAAAGTAGGCCTCAACTGTAGTTTATGACCAAAAAGGCCTGGCACGAAATAACGTTAATTTCAATCGGAAGCACAATTGTGTGACCATTCAAATGACAGAAATTACTTTATTTTCACCGAACGTAACGTGAATGTCTATTCTAAAAGGTTAAATATGGTATCGATGACAAGTATCCGACACCTGAGCTAAATAAGAGGATATTTCGTAAAATCGTATTTTTTTATTTCTAGATTGTGGCCTGCTAAATGCCACTGTTTGTTCCACATTGCGTACATTTGTTGTCGTTTCTAAATTGTAAATAAAAAGTCGTTTGCATTAGTCTTGCATTTCGTTGGCCTACATTTGACCAATACACAATTAAGCCACCTGGTGTGTCAGCATAGGGCACATGCACTGTGTGCTATAATTTAACAAGTTAGGCCATACTTCCATTAAGACTTTGTTGGTCCACGATGAGAGTGCAAACTCAAAGGCGGCAACAAAAGTAACAATATAGAGTTACCTTTAATCGAAGTGATCCATGTTAGACACAAGCCTGCAATGTGCGACCACTGCCTGTGTGCCCCCTTGCTCTGAATGGCGTTACCTTGGACAGGCGTTTCTTCCTTCATTCACTCAAACAAGTTACTTCAACGTTTTTGTACAACATAAAATTCACACTTTGAATTTATTAAAGGCATGGACTATCCTTCTACCGTGTCAGGAGCCAAGCGTGAGGCAAGGAGACAAGCTTGGATACACCCCCACCCTATTGGACTCCATGCATCCATCTACAGCGGTTAAAGTAAACCCGTAGCCATTTCCGCAATAAAGCACCGTTCGAACGCCTTTTTTATTGTCTCACCTGAAAGAATGTCGATGGCCATCATTGCTATCTTTTCATCGGGGCAATCCACGAACGCATAACCAGTTTTGATGAGAAACGGACCACTGTGCGGAATCTTCCACTGCTCAAAGATAGTTTCCAAGTCCTCGGCACTCGCCTCTTCACTCACGTTTCCAATGTACAGCTTATTCATGGTCTGCGCTGAAATGGACAATCTTTACGCAGAAGGAAATCGTGATTTGCTCTATCGGGTTTGGAGTCGCCAAAATCGCCTTACTACTCAACGGAGTGGCGGTGGCGTGCTTCCCCCCAGTCGTTGAAGCCACAGATATATTTGACGGGCAACCTCGTCGCGTTTGCGCTTACTCGCCTCTTCTCTATCGCGCAAAAAAATATTTATCTTAATTATTTATTCAGTTTCTCCAAAACGATAGCTGACTGAGTGAAAAAGGACACACGACTTTTTTTGTCTTCCTTCAAACCCCTTGGCAAAGAGACAGATAAATTCACACGTTAAGGCTCGTGCCCGCCTCTGAATAAAACCAATATGAAGAAGGGGAAGGAAAAAAAACTAGGATATTCCGGCTTTTTTGAATGAGCCACGTGTTCAAACTACAAATCAACCCCGCACGTGAGGAATCCAAATTGCTCAATTAAGTGTTGGATTGGGAATATGTCACGGGAATCTGGGGTGGGGACCGTAGTCGAGAGAAAATGAGGGGAAGGGTGGATTGGTGTTGGGGGGAAAAACCTGGCGAGCTATGTGAGTTAAGATATTCTGTGAGAACCCAGTGTATCTTTTACTAGAATCACATTTGTGTGCCTTTCTCTGCAAAACCTCGCTTCCCATTGGTCGCTGGTCGAAGTAGTAAAACAGCAGTGCGCGCACGGATATAGCAAGGGGCAACAGTGTTACGCGCACGCGAGACTGCGGTGGGTGTAGGGTAGGCATACTATAGAGAACATTATGGTGGGAGAGGAAGAAGGGGGAGGTGCCATTCATAAATTATAACATCGATCGACATAATTTATGCATGTGAAAGACATTTGAATTGAATCAATGAAAGTTTAGAATGCGTCCTCCTTAGGCCCATGGCCCGGTCAACATGGGAATGACACGCTTACTACCAACCACATGACGGCATCCATCTTCTCTAACAAGATTCAGGTGGTTCCCTGCTTTAGTCTACAATACAGATTTGTCCATGTCCACACGAAATGGCAGAGAGGGGAATAGGGTGTCTTGGGGCGAGATTGCTTGTTTGTTTTCGAAAACCCCCATCTGGAGAAGAAACCTATAGTAGAACCTACTGCATATGGCGAACCGCTTACTATTTCCCGAATGGGTATATATATATATATATGCTTTGTTCAGAGAGGGAAGGTCTCGTCATCCAGAGAAATGCCCCTAGCGAATTGGCGACAACAAGCAAGCAGGTTTCTTTCAAATACAGTCTGGCTGGGCTTAGTACGTTAATTCAGATAATTAATTACACTTGTTAAAATGTATCCATTATAAAAGTGTAGTTTGGGGTAGATGAAATTCACAAACGTGCAACTTCATTGACAAGTACCAAATTACTAGGCTACATTTACCATATGTCAAGTCCGTCAAATATCCATGCTGATATTCCGGCTAAAATTTATAAAAAGATGTTCAGCTAAAGATATTGAGGGAATAATATAATGAAAGTAATTATACTTGGTCTAATTATTCTACGTTATAAAGTGGATTTATATCTGCTCAATAGGCCCACATTCGAAACGCATGCATGGCCCCTGTTGAATTCCGTTTTAGTGATTTTATGCACACATACCTGAGCAGAGTTGGATAGTTCATAGTTTAGCCAGTACCTGTACAACTTGTTTAGTACTACGCAATATGAATGGGAGTGCATATAGTTTATTCAGCTGTTTATTCAACTTTTAAATAATGTGTGTGATCAACATCTAATGCCATATTGATAAAATGCGTTCTTCAAATGTATACTGCAGGAAAAGTTCGTAATTTTGCTTCTAGACAACTTAAGAACAATTGAGGATTTCAGTTTTATGGACATGTTCATGTTAGGCATAAGGAAATAAATTGTGACTTGTCAAAAGCCTCAAAAGGTAGGCCCTCTGCTATGGCACACTGGCAGCATTTTAGTTCACGTACTCTGAGCTGGCCAAACAGAGTGATCTACTATTGGTTGGAAAGACTGACCAATCACAGAGCCCATTCTCACTCCCCTACCACTCTCGCTGGCTCGAGCTCAGCGTGTTCAGTCATTGGCTATTTTGCACCGCTATTCTATATGAATCAGCGCGCGAAAGAAAATGTCGTTTTTCTACTTATGAATAAAGGTGATAATCAATTCTTAATCTAACGAAATAATTCAGATGCAACTAGATACATGTTAGGCTACGCCACAAAAGCAGTCCCATTATTTGAGTTGGTAAAGTGAGTTAAATTTGGAGATGGAAATTATCTTATATAAAATGAAAATATAATTACAAGGAAGTCCTAAATGAAAGGGTTTCAAACAAACCACTATTAGGCCTATACGTTCTTCTGCTTCGCAAATTCACCTGTAATTGTTTAAATGGTGAACATTAAGATATGTGTAATCTTTCCCTAATCATGTTAAAGCCTATTAAACTTTAAACAACAAACAACCGCGTTATGAATTCGTTACAGTTCAATAGCCTATATTGATTTAAATTTATTAAATGAGCCCAACTCTAATTACATGCGTTGTGAAATAACGAAATGTTTATATGAGACCGTTTTCTATAAATGTGTAATAGGCTATGTGTTCATATAGATAAAAGATTGGACTATCAGTGTTACTTAAAGTCTACACGTTGTTCACGTCCAACAAAAGTCGCAGTCCTGGTTTACGATTCCAGGCTTGTACAAGGCGCTCAGGAACTGCGAAAGGGTGAATATATCCGTGAGGAATGTACATAATTAGTCCCCGCCCCCATTCTTTGGGGGGAAACTTCGGTATGGCTGTATTCCATAGGGGTAAACAGGCTTCCATAAAGAAAGTTTCATATCCGAGACTACGTCTTGTGTGGAATGATTAAAGATAGTTATGAATGGAAAGCACACGGGAAACATCGGTGAGATTTTAAGATCAAATAGGATGATATTTCTTTCCATATGGAAGTTTAAACAATATATATATAGTAAGTGATATATCGTGTTGTGGGGAACAATGTCTCATTCGTTCCGGTTGTTAAGTGAAACAAGGGAAACCTTTATGGAAACAAGGGATACCGTTTTGGGTGAATCTACAATCGAACCCTTAAAAACTACAATCGAACCCTTATCTATTTATTTATACTTCAGTCGACTATCTCTAATCATCTCTTTGTTAGTCACAATTGCATTCCAATGGTTGACTGCTTGAGCTAGAACGTATGGAACATTCTTGTAGTGAACGCCATGTTGTAGTGAATGTCGAAAAACGTGTTTGAGAACTTTTCTCTAAGGATTTTTATAATTGATGTGATATTGGATAAATTGCTATTTGAAACCGACATTCATATATGGCACTTAAATTGCATTAAATGTACCTTAAAATGTTTTGTTTTTTAATAATTGTATTTGTCTTTTCCCCTGTGATGTCCCCCTATAGACTTCCACACAGAAAATGGCGGTGTTCTGCCTAAGCCAATTTCAATAATCATTCTAGAAAACAAAGTCAATTGGTAATGAAAGTTTTTAAGCAAATGACAAAATATGAAATTCATTAACATTAACTTTCTAAACATTGTTTGTTCCCTTTACATAGTCCTTAAAAAACGTGTGATGTTAAAGACTGTTTTTGAAGTGATTTGCATTGGACTATGCAGTCAAATAGTTGTTCGAGAGCCGTTTTGTCAGCCTCTGGATCTAGGCCTACTTTTATGTGAATGTAAGTGTGATCGTTTTAATTAGTGATTCATAGTATTGCTGGTGAAGATGTAAAATGTTTCTGGTAATGAACTTTAGAAATAGCTTAGGAATGTTTTAATAATTCAATATTTGTTTGATAACAGCAATTAACTTGTCAGAAACCTGTCCAGAAATAGATGTTGATACATTACACTGTACAATATTACATGAAACAATAAATCAACTGATTTATAAATGTCAGCTAATTGTTTTCTTGATAGAAATGGTCTAATATCAAGTTGCAGTATATCGCCATTTCATGGTACATTTTATTTACTCCAATTCAATACAAAAAACACATTTATGAATGATAACCTCAGGGAATATTATGCAGTTGAATTATATTTCAGTAAACCTCATGATTTGAAAATGTATCTGGTTTTTATATATTAAATGATATCAAATTAGTTTCCTGAATGGTCTTCAGGTAAAATGGAACTGACCCAAGCTCTGATGCAAACTACTCTTCAAGTCACTTCATTTGAACACCTCCATGCATACATTAGCCTATGTTAATTTAATAACACATTTCCAATTTGCTTTGGAATTGATGTATAATGAAGTTGTGATCAATGGTTGATTATGGTGTTATGCAATCATATTTGAAACGGTTATTTATTGGTGTTGTATTGAAGCAACTGTACAAAGAAAAAATAGGTTTTACAGGGTCAGATATAGTAGTACAGCACCCCTGGATACAATTATGGTTAAGGGCCTTGCTCAAGGGAACATCAACATATTTGTTGCACCTTGTCTGCTCAGGTATTCGAACCACCAGCCTTCTGGTTACTAGCCTAATGCTCTAACCTCTAGACTAGCTGCTGCCCTTAGTGCCAATGGTAAGATCATTCATAAGAAGACAACAAAATATACTTAAGTTCAGACCTAGCCTCTGCAAGTTTGAAAACCAAACAGATTAAAACACCTCTCACCAATAAAATAAAAAACAATACTGGCATGCAAGCTGGCAGCCGGTATAGGTTTTTAAATGAATAAAAAACAAATACATTTTAATTAACAGGTGAAAAATTAGCTGAGTGCAACATTCAGAATGTTGCAGATAGAAGTGTGATGAATCGAGTATAATGACTTATGTATTACATGATAAAGTATCATGTCTGTTCTATATTCTGGACATCATATTTTCATCTGCCATGGTGGGAACTTGACACCCAGAATCAGAATAACATATATTGTCCTACAAGAGGAAAATCTTTAAAGTAAGCCTTTGGTCACTGGAAAAGAGATCTTGCCTGATTAATTTAGATACTACATTATCATACCAACTGAATAATAACTCCGCTAAAGTAGGTCTATAGACAGTCATGATAGATCAGGGATGATGAACAGTGATCATCTCAGTCCAAAAACCACCCCTAGACCCTTACCTACTCATTTGGTGTTTGCAGATCTGAAAGAGACCGAGAGGTATAAGCAACATGTTGATAGACCTCTAAAGTTGTCTCTGCCATATTGCTCAAACCTATCTGGTCCTTTCAAATCTGCAGATACAGAAGTGATAGGTGCTAGGGTTGTTTTGGAACCGGGCGGAACTAGTCATTAGTAATCCACTATTTAGGGAATAGGGTGCCCTTTGGGGGACACATCGTGTTTCTGCTCATGAGGTCAGGGAATAGGCTATCAGCTCATCTTGACTGCGAGGAAGAGGATATCCTTGTGCCACTGTTTCTCCTTGCAGACATATAGCAGAGATAGCCGTGCAGTTGTGTCGGGCTTCAACGTCAAGGGCCACTCATCTGGTTTCCACACATGTGAAAGTCACTTTTACATTTCCTAACACAACTTTGTTTTATTGGTTTAACTGGTGAATGTTTGATTCACCAATGTTTGGATATGATTTAGTTGATTATGTTTTTTCAGTCTCATCCAGTGAAAAGCAGGTGAAGCTTACTGTTCTGAAGTCATCTGCATTTTAAATGCTAAATACTTGTGATCAATAAGTATGTATGATCAATTTTCAATGAGTATGTATGTATGTATCCACGATCAATGTTCTAGAATGTTTACATTACTATTCACCAACAAGCCTCTGTAACAGATGGTGATGCTGATTTAAAGGTGGTCAGAGAAAGGTGAAAGTGGTCTTTTGAGTCGTTTACCCTCTTTCAAACATGTGCTACTCTACTTTAATTCAACCATTATTTTCAAAGATAGTTACGAAACGTGGCAACGTCTTCAAATTATGTAGACAATGCCACGCACAATTACGTAGAAAACTTCTTAGCATCCCTTGTCTGTCACGAATATTGAGTAATATTATATCCTGAACAAAAAGATAAAACACAACATGCAATAATTTCAAAGATTTTACTGAGTTACAGTTCATACAAGGAAATCATTCAATTTAAATAATTGAATTATGCTCTAATCTATAGATTTCACATGACTGGGAATACAGATATGTACCTGTGGTGGTCACAGGTGCATTTTCAGAAAACCAGTCAGTATCTGGTGTGACCACCATTTGCCTCATGCAGTGCGACACATCTCCTTCGCATGGAGTTGATCAGACTGTTGATTGTAGGTGTGGAATGTTGTCCCACTCCGTTTCAATGGTTGCGTGAAGTTGCTGGATATTGTCGGGAACTGGAACTCGTCAACCCAGAGCATCCCAAACATGCTCATTGGGTGACATATCTGGGGAGTATGCAGGCCATGGAAGAACTAGGACATTTTCAGATTCCAGATCCTTGCGACATGGGGCCATGCATTATCATGCTGAAACATGAGGTGATGGCGCGGGATGAATGGCACGACAATGGGCCACAGGATCTTGTCACAGTATCTCTGTGTATTCAAATTGCCATCAATAAAATGCAATTGTGTTTGTGGTCCGTAGCTTATGCCTGCCCATACCATAACCCCACCATGGGGCACATCATGTTTATAACATTCACTTCAGCAAACCGCTCGCCCACACAATGCCATCCACATGGTCTGAGGTTGAGGCCGGTTGGCCGTACTGTCAAATTCTAGAACAACGTTGGAGGCGGCTTATGGTAGAGAAACAAACATTGCATTCACTGGCAACAGCATTGTGCGAGAACTGCACATTTTAGTGTGGCCTTTTATTGTAACCAGCACAAGGTGCACCTGTGTAATGATAATGCTGTTCAATCAGCTTCTTGATATGACATACCTGTCAGGTGGACGGATTATCTTGGCAAAGGAGAAATGCTCACTTCCAGGAATGTAAACAAACTTGTGCTCAAAATTTGAGAGAAATACGATTTTTGTGCATATGGAACATTTGAGATATTTTAGTTCAGCTCATGAAACATGGGACCAAGACTTTACATCTTGCATTTTATATTTTTGTTCTGTGTATTTAAACTTACTCTGCCAATTGTCTGTGGTTTTGGTCCCACATCTGGTTGAAATTTGAGAGAAAATACCCACAGGAAAGTATTATAAAACCGGGATCTATTTATGTGACAATCAAGATTGTCTTTTGCTCATGACCGAATGCATGAGCACAAGATGGAAGTACACACATGCAAACCAAGCATACTAACCAAAGTCTTGCAGGTGTTTACATGGTTTTGCGCATGTGCCAGGTGATATACATTTCTACTTCTGTACCGGTTCTCTAAAAAGTCTGGAAAATAATACTTTCCTGTGAATATTGTGTCTCAAATTTTGAGCAGTTGAAACCAATAAATCCAAATATAATTGTATTCAACAATCCGGCTTGTAGAGGACCTGAGAGGCCCATTTCCAGAATCAAACACTCATGTTCCAGACCATGAATTAAGATATTCACTGTCTGGTCCCCAGGAAACCTCAAAGTACGACCTCTTTCACTGTAGTTATTCCTCTTTACATGAGGAAGATGAAACTATAGGTCAACATCAGTGGTGTAACGTACTTAAGTAGTACTTTCAAGTATTTTTACTTAAGTAGTTTATTTTGGGTATCTGTACTTTACTATTTATATTTTGGACAACCTTTACTTTACTAGATTCCTAAAGACATACATTCCTAAAGACAATAATGTACTTTTTACTCCATACATTTTCCCTGACAACCCAAAGTACTCGTTCCATTTTGAATGCTTAGCAGAACAGTAAAATTGTGAAATTCCCACACTTATCAAGATAACACATGGTCATCCCTACTGCCTACGTTGTGCCAGACTCACTTAACACAACAGCATCTTTTGTAAATAATGTCTGAGTGTTGGAGTGTGCCCCTGGCTATCCATACATTTAAAAAAAGAAAATGGTGCTTGTCTGCTTTGCTTAATATAAGGAATTTGAAATTATTTATAATTTTACTTTTGATAGTTCAGTATATTTTAGCAATTCAATTTTTATACTTAGTTGAAGTCGGAAGTTTACATACACCTTAGCCAAATACATTTAAACTCAGTTTTTCACAATTCCTGACATTTAATATTAGTAAAATTCCCTGTCTTAGGTCAGTTAGGATCACCACTTTATTTTAAGAATGTGAAATGTCAAAATAATAGTAGAGAGAATGATTTATTTCAGCTTTTATTTATTTCATCATATGGTGTCAGAAGTTTACATGCTACAAAATACTAATTGAGTGCATTGCCTTTTAAATTGTTTAACTTTGGTCAAACGTTTCAGGTAACCTTCCACGAGCTTCCCACAATAAGTTGGGCCAAAATGTACATATTCCTCCTGACAGAGCTGGTGTAACTGAGTCAGGATTGTAGGCCTCCTTGCTCACACACGCTTTTTCAGTTCTGCCCACAAATTTTCAATAGAATTGAGGTCAGGGCTTTGTGATGGCCCCTCCAATACCTTGACTTTCTTGTCCTTAAGCCATTTTGCCACAACTTTGGAAACATGCTTGGGATCATTGTCCATTCGGAAGAACCATTTGCGACCAAGCTTTAACTTCCTGACTGATGTCTTGAGATGTTGCTTCAATATATCCACGTAATTTTCCTTCCTCATGAAGCCATCTATTTTGTGAAGTGCACCAGTCCTGCAGCAACGCACCCCCACAACATGATGCTGCCACCCCGTGCTTCACGGTTGGAATGGTGTTTTTCGGCTTGCAAGCCTCCCCCTTTTTCCTCCAAACATAATGATGGTCATTATGGCCAAACATTTCTATTTTAGTTTCATCAGACCAGGGGATATTTCTCCAAAAAGTACAATCTTTGTCCCCATGAGCAGTTGCAAACCGTAGTCTGGCTTTTTAATAGCGGTTTTGGAGCAGTGGCTTCTTCCTTGCCGAGCGGCCTTGCAGGTTATGTCGATATAGGACTTGTTTTACTGTGGATATAGATATTTTCGTACCTGTTTCCTCCAGCATTTTCACAGGGTCCTTTGCTGTTGTTCTGGGATTGATTTGCATTTTTCACACCAAAGTACGTTCATCTCTAGGAGACAGAACACGTCTCCTTCCTGGGCGGTATGACGGCTGCATGGTCCCATGGTGTTGATACCTGCGGACTATTTTTTTCAAATTATGTCAATTGGCCTATCAGAAGCTTCTAAGGCCATGATATAATTTTCTGGAATTTTCCAAGCTGTTTAAAAGCACAGTCAACTTAGTGTATGTAAACTTCTGACCCACTGGAATTGTGATACAGTGAATTATACGTGAAATAATCTGTCTGTAAACAATTGTTGGAAAAATGACTTGTGTCATGCACAAAGTAGATGTCCTAACCGACTTGCCAAAACTATAGTTTGTTAACAAGAAATGTGTGGAGTGGTTGAAAAACGAGTTTTAATGACTCCAACCTAAGTGTTTGTAAACCTCCGACTTCAACTGTATTTTTAGCAAATTTAACATGTGTAAATATTTACATGAACATAAGATTCAACAACTGAGACAAACTGAACAAGTTCCACAGACAGTTGACTTACTGAAATTGAATAATGTGTCCCTGAACCTTTGGGAGGGTCAACATCAAAAGTAACAGTCAGTATCTGGTGTGGCCACAAGCTGCATTAAGTACTGCAGTGCATCTCCTCCTCATGGACTGCACCAGATTTGCCAGTTCTTGCTGTGAGCTATTACCCCACTCTTGCACCAAGGCGAGATCTGGGCTCTTTGCTAGCCATGGCAGAACACTGATATTTCCTGTCTTGCAGGAAATCACGCACAGAACGAGCAGTATGGCTGGTGGCATTGTCATGCTGGAGGGTCATGTCAGGATGAGCCTACAGGAAGGGTACCACATGAGGGAGGAGGATATTTTCCCTGTAACGCACAGCGTTGAGATTGCCTGCAATGACAACAAGCTAGAGTCCGATGATGCTATGACACACCGCCCCAAACCATGATGGACCTTTCACATCTAAATTGATCCCACTCAAGAGAACAGGCCTCGGTGTAACGCTCATTCCTTCGACGATAAACGCAAATCCGAACATCACCCCTGGTGAGGCAAAACCACGACTCGTCAGTGAAGAACACTTTTGTCAGTCCTGTCTGGTCCAGCGACGGTGGGTTTGTGCCCATAGGCGACGTTGTTGCCCGTTATGTCTTGTGAGGACCTGCCTCATAACAGGCCTACAAGCCCTCAGTCCAGCCTCTCTCAGCCTATTGCGGACAGTCTGAGCACAAACTATGTTCATCTCTGAGACAGAACGTGTCTCCTTCCTGAGCGGTATGACGGCTGCGTGGTCCCATGGTGTTTATACTTGCATACTATTGTTTGTACAGATGAACTTGTACCTTCAAGCGTTTGAAATTGCTCCCAAGGATGAACAAGACTTGTGGAGGTCTACGCTTTTTTTTCTGAGGTCTTGGCTGATTTCTTTTGATTTTCCCATGATGTCAAGCAAAGAGGCACGGAGTTTGAAGGTAGGCCTTGAAATACATCCACAGGTAAACCTCCAATTGACACAAATTATGTCAATTAGCCTATCAGAAGCTTCTAAAGCCATGACATAATTTTCTGGATTTTCCAAGCTGTTTAAAGGCACAGTCAGCTTAGTTTATGTAAACTTCTGACCCACTGAAATTGTGATACAGAGAGATATAAGTGAAATAATATTTTTGTAATTTTTATTTATTTAAATTACTTGTGTCATGCACAAAGTAGATGTCCTAACCGACTATAATTGTTAACAAGAAATTTGTGGAGTGGTTGAAAAACAAGTTTTAATGACTCCAACCTAAGTGTATGTAAACCTCCAACTTCAACTGTGCGCGTGTCTGTGCCTGTGTGTCTCTTCACAGTACTCTGTTCCACAAGGTGTATTTTATCTGTTTTTAAATTGTGATTCTACTGCTTGCATCAGTTACTTGATGTGGAATAGAGTTCCATGTAGCCATGGCTCTGTGTAGTACTGTGCACCTCCCATAGTCTGTTCTTCACTTGGGGATTGTGAAATCACTACGCCCCTGCACATAAACTCACACACACACTTTACAACACCACGACAGTTGATAACAAGTTCATTATACATAAACAAAAAGTGAATAACACATGAAATAGGCTGAAATAGGCTAGGGTGTACTACATTCTGTGAATTGACTGTAATTCTCCCCTCCACTGCCCGATTCAAGCTAACAGTCAGCTTAAATCTGGCTATGTATTTAACTGGACCTCCTGGCTAAATGACTACGGCTTTGGAAAGTGTACTGACCTGAAGAGATGTAACGTCTTCCCAGATGGGAAACCTTTCCCTCAGAGCAATGACTGGAGACACAAGGGCTACGTCTATGTATGGCACTCCATGGGTAAGAGTCTCACTCAAACACAGTCATAAACACACATATACATATACATGCACCATGTCCCTCTCCCTGTCCTCCCGGAGGACCTGAGCCCCAGGACCATACCTCAGGACGACCTGGCCTGATGACTCCTGAATGTCCCCAGTCCACCTGGTCGTGCTGCTATGGAACCCTGACCTGTTCACCGGACTCTCTCTCTCTCTACCACACCTGCTGTTTCGACCTCTGAATGCTCGGCTATGAAAAGCCAACTGACATTTACTCTTGAGGTGCTGACCTGTTGCACCCTCTACAACCACTGTGATTATTATTATTTGATCCGGCAGATCATCTATGAACATTTGCACATCTTGGCCATGTTCTGTTATAATGTCCACTCGGTACAGCCAGAAGAGGACTGGCCACCCCCTATAAACTTCAGACTTCATCTGTAAGTATACTTAAACCAAATACTTTTAGACTTTTACTCAAGTAGTATTTTACTGGGTGACTTTCACTTTTACTTGAGTCATTTTCTATGACAGTATCTATACTTTGATAGTATGTATGACAATTGGGAACTTTTTGACCACTGGTCAACATAGACTAGTAGAGTAGGTGTACTTATATGTTCCGTAGTAAGTGTATCTTGGAATAAAAATGGTTTTGTTCTTGAGAAAAGACTTTGAACCTTGTACTAAAACTAATGGTTTCTTAAGAATCTGTAGCATTATCTTCTATAGTTTATGTTCCTGGCCACAGTAGTGTGATGGTAGCCATTACCCAGGTGGCTCCACTGTCATTAGTGCCAAGGTCTCCAGATAAACATTTGTTTTCTCCCTTCTATTACACCATTGCCTCTGATCAGTCACCGAACCTGCCTGATCTTCATTGGTACTTTTATTACTCAGCGTTTTCTTTTCTTAACTCTTGGACTGATTGGATTATCCAGCATGGCAGAAATGCAATGCATAGAGCTGACAATCCCGGTGGTCTTCTATGATCTGCTCTTCTACACCACATTTATCTGAACGCTATGTCCTCTTGAGTGGAGTGTGCCAGCCCCCTTGAGGAATGCACATAGAAAAATAGAGCTGTAATTCGCATTTTATGTGGAGAACAGGTTCTTTCTATAGTATTTAGTGTATTGCTATCTGCAGTGTTGGGTATGGTTCCCCATGCTGAACACACACTATGAAGGAGTGTCTGACTAGTGTAAACATTAACAGGTATTGTCAAAAACAGAAGAGAAAAGAGGTGTGAATTTAGCTTGTTTGATCAGAGATGGGCTGAATACAATACTAGTCAGTCGGGGATAATTAGCTTGAGAAGTAGGCACATTTCAGTGAAGGGATGAATGTCAAAAGCAGCGGTTTCATTTATCAATCATGTGTGCTTATACTGTTCTAACGAGCAAGTCATTGGCAAATACAATAAACAAAAATATAAATGCAACATGTAAAGTGTTGGTCCCATGTTTTATGAGCTGAAATAAAAGATCCCATACATTTGACATATGCACAGAAGGTTTATTTCTGTCATTGTGTACACAATTTTGTTTACATCCCTGTTAGTGAGCATTTCTCCTTTGCCAAGATAATCCATCCACCTGACAGGTGTGGCATGAAACTGATTAAACAGAATGATCATTACACAGGTCCACATTACAGTGGGGACAATAAAAGCCCCCTCTAAAATGTGAAGTTTTGTCACACACAATGCCACAGATGTCTCAAGTTGAGGGAGCGTGCAATTGGCATGCTGACTGCGGAAATGTCCACCAGAGCAGTTGCCAGAAGATTGAATGTTAATTTCTCTACCATAAGCCACCGCCATCATTATAGAAAATTTGGGAGTAAATCCAACCATCCTCACAATTGCAGAACACGTGTAACCATGCCAGCCCAGGACCTCCACATCCGGCTTCTTCACCTGCGGGATCGTCTTGAGACCAGGCACCCAACAGCTGATGAAACTGTGGGTTTGCACAACCAAAGAATTTCTGCACAAACTGTCAGAAACCATCTCAGGGAAGCTCATCTGCATACCAGTTGTCCTCACCAGGGTCTTGACCTGACTACAGTTGGGTGTTGTAACAGACTTCGGTGGGCAAATGCTCACCTTCAATTGCCACTGGAGTAGTGTGCTCTTCACGGATTAATCCAGGTTTCAACTATACTGGGCAGATGGCAGCGTGTGGGTGACCGGTTAGTTGATGTCAACATTGTGCCCCAAGGTGGGGTTATGGTATGGGCAGGCACAAGCTACGAACAACAAACAATTGCATTTTATCAATGGCAATTTGAATACAGAGATGCTGTGATGAGATCCTGAGGCCCACTGTCGTGCTATTTACCCATCACCATGGTGAAGGATGATAATGCACAGCCTCATGTTGCAAGGATCTATACACAATTCATGGCAGCTGAGAATGTCCCAGTCCTTCCATGGCAGACATGTCACCACCCATCGAGCATGTTTGGGATCCATGTGTACTAACTCCTGCCAATATTCAGCAACCTGACCCCTACTTTTTATTTTGTTGGGGCATCTAATCCGTCATGTGAAATCTATAGATTAGAGCCTAATTTATTTCAATTGACTGATTTCCTTATATGAACTGTAACTCAGTGAAATTGCTTTTATATTTTTGTTCAGTGTATTTCACCACTTATCTTTATTGCTCAAACAGGTAAAACAAGTACATAAAATCAATCAAAACTTTCGTTCAAAGATCTGTATTGCCATTCGGATCCCAGAGACAACTCTTCTGAATGATACCATCACACAGCGCAACTTTGAATTCAGAACTAAAATACATTTTACATTAGGGATTCAGTTGTATTATTTCCATAAAAACATCAAAATAAACATCTCTGGAGGATATCCCAATAACAACTTAATAACAAAGACCCTCCTCAAACCAATGATACTTGATCAATTTCACATTTACTGTCAAAACCAATAAGCCCGTTTGAATACTTTTAATATTGAACATCCTTCTTTCCTTCCTTGAGGTACCCACTGATCTGACAAGGCTGGATTGGTGAAAGCAACACAGCAATTCAATTTATCCAGTCACTTATAGATCAGTGACAAGCTGAAGAGAAGGGAGTGTTTTAAAAGATACTCAAACGGGCACAATGAGTTTCATTACTCCCCTCGGTCTTCAGCACAGACACTACATGGATGCAGCAAAGTAAAAAAATAAAGACATCTACAGCACGTAAACAAGACTTCTTACAAACTGACTTTCTTGCAGAGGCGCTTCGTCTGTTGACATACACTTCAGTTGGCTTGACAACGCTCCCGATCCGCTCTGTTCCAATGTGCTTAACGAAAAAAAAAAAAAAACTTGACCTTGATGAAAGTTTGTTAGTATCGTCCTGTAAAGAGACAAGGATCAATGTTAGTGTGATAGGCTTCATGTAATTGTGAGTCCCTCAGACAAACCGAGTATATTTAAGAGTTGAACAATGGCTTTTGAAGTGTGTGTGGACATGCGTACTTACGTGGGCTGTATGAGCGAGACCTGGAGCGTGACCTGTATCTACTGTAGTAGGGTGAGGGAGAGCGCCTGCGACTGAAGGACAGAGAGAACAGATTTATGCTAGTGTGAGGAATAACTCACAATACCCCAACAGGACTTGTAAGCCCATTCATCCCCTCATATTTAACCCGAAGAACACCAACAGTGTTAACGAGTTCAATATGTTCATTTGTATTCCAAATACAGGACCAGTCAAAAGTTGACACCTACTCATTCCAGGGTTTTTATTTTTACTATGCCAAGAGTGCAAATCTGTCAAAGGCAGGCTACTTTGAAGAATCAAAAATATATTTTGATTCATTTAACACCTTTGGTTACTACATGATTCCATGTGTTATTTCATAGTTGATGTTTTCACTATTATTCTACAATGTGGAAAACAGTAAAAAAATAAAAACCTTGAATTAGTAGGTGTCCAAACTTTTGACTGGTACTATATAGTCATAGCTAACCGAGGTGAATGTGAATCTATTGAAAGAAGTTAACATCTTGAGTATCACCCACCTGTACTTGTCATACTCGTCATATCGGTCATATCCCCGGTCGTATCCACGATCATATCCACGGTCGTACCCGCCACCGCGTCGATCGTCGTATCGGTCGTACGAGTCCCGCCCCCTCCTCCCTCCACCACCGCTGCTGCCACCGCCATTGTTTCGCTCCCCACCACCATTACTGAGGAAAGGGACAACAAGTATTAAGATTTCCTCAAACACTGGCTGCGTCCAAATGGCACCAGATTCCAAATGGCACCAGCTCATAACTCCCAATAAATTCACCCCCAGTATCACCACTTCACACCAGGGGACTTCACACCAGGCCAATAAACTAAGTCACCCCCAGTATCACCACTTCAACCAGACCAATAAACTAAGGGGCCAATAAACTAAGTCAGACCCCCACAGCTCATAACTCCCAATAAACTAAGTCACCCCCCAGTATCACCACTTCACACCAGGCCAATAAACTAAGTCACCCCCCAGTATCACCACTTCACACCAGGCCAATAAACTAAGTCACCCCCCAGTATCACCACTTCACACCAGGCCAATAAACTAAGTCACCCCCCAGTATCACCACTTCACACCAGGCCAATAAACTAAGTCACCCCCCAGTATCACCACTTCACACCAGGCCAATAAACTAAGTCATACCCCAGTATCACCACTTCACACCAGGCCAATAAATTAAGTCATCCCCCAGTATCACCACTTCACACCAGACCAATAAACTAAGTCACCCCCCAGTATCACCACTTCACACCAGACCATCCAAGAAGATAAAACAGCAATACACACAGGAGACAGTTACAGCAAGACAGGTGGAAATCTGCATAAAACCACACTATGAGCAGGGATTCGCCATCCTATACTTACTGCGTGGGTCGGCCCATGTAGATGCCAGGCGTAGGGGTGTGGGCCCTCTTTGTGATAGAGAAGTCCACTCTAATGCGTCTCCCATCCAGCTCCATACCGTTGGCCCGCTCCATTGCCTAGGAAAACAAAGAGGCACAAAAAGACAGCAGTTTAAAAATACATCACTGAAAATAAGCTCCATTTCATGGGTTTTACAAGTACAGGGAAAGAATTGAGGTAAAGAAAAATAGAGAATAGGTTTGTATTTTAATACTGAGCACAGCTTGAGCCATCCCATTGGGCCAACGCTGAACGAAAGATGGTTCAGAGTGAAGATATGCAGAAACTGCTTCTGCAATAGGAGTGTAGACGACGTCAAGGCAACAGTGGCTAGCTAAGCCCACGTGTTGAAACAAGTCATCGGGGCAAACGGCCGTCTCACACCGAACTGCGCACGCTGTCAAATCAAAGGCACCCAAGAAAGTCATATTTGATGACAGTTTGTCACTTTTAGGAGGTTGGAGTAATAACATGTTCAGCTACTTAAGACATTGTCTCAAACATAGGGTTTGTGCCTTTAAATGGGGAAAATGAACAACCATGGAAACATTTCATGTCTCAAACCCCAGTCTGCTTCACAAGCATTGCCGGAAGTCTCGCGATGTTGGGCCTCTGGGATTAGACTGAACCTTCATTACAGTGATGAGTTCTCCGTGTCACTTGTACCACTTCATGTGAGTGGCAAGACTGACACCTGGTGGTGCTTACGAGTAATCACAACCACGAGTCACAATATGAAAACGAAACTACAGACTAGTCCGTGTAGAATATCAATGGTTCCAGGTGAATTAGCATAACATGCTATTGAACATTTTACACCTTTAAGAACCGAGGAATAAGGCCATTGATGGCACCAAAAGAAAAGTTACCATCAGTTCTTAGGTGTATCACAACATGATCAACAACATTACTTCTTATAACAAAATACATTTTAAATAGGACCCATCATGTGATTCTTAATCCATGGCTCTTTCTCAATGAATCTTTTCTTGATTCCTGGCATTCTCACCTTCTCAAAAACCCACTGGATAAGTTCTGAGGGGAAGGGCCTTTGAGAAAGATGCCCAGACTGCTCTGTTTGTCCCATACCTCCTTGGAATCGGCGATCCTCTCGAAGTAGACGAAGGCGAAGCCACGGGAGCGCCCGGTACGCTGGTCATAGACCACATTAACCCCAGCCAAAGGGCCGTAACGGCCAAATACCTCCCTCAGGTCCTTCTCCGTGGTGTACAAGCTCAGTCCAAACACCCCCAGACACTGGTTGGGGTCAGGGTTCGCCTGGAGGTCAAAGGGATCAGAGTTCACAGCAGCTGATATGAACATTACATTACCACTAGGTGTAGCATGCAATCCGGTATTCCGGGCCTCACACTCTTCGTCTCAGTCACACACGAGAGGCATAAATGTGACCATACTGCCAAACCACAGACATTGCATGCTGTGGCCCACTGCGTTAAAACACTATGTAGAAGGCATCATGGTAAGAAGATGTACATACCCTGGCATCCTCACCACCGCCCGCTCCTTGACTGAATGTCTCTTTTCTGAAGTCATGGCTCTATTGACAAAGAGGGAGGGTTAATAAGAGGGGTTATTAAATATGCCACATTCGGTTACCTGTAACAAACGATATACGAGGGGTCAGGACAGGAGCAGCATAGGAATACTAACTGGTAAATGAACGTGCTACCTATACATCAAACTGTCTCAAACATTCCTATCATAAACTACGTACACACACCGTAATCAAATCTCAACACAGCGGTCCCTCTACCACAGAGTTTCCCAACGGTCTTCTTGGTAACCATCAGATGTTTAACATATCTGTTGTATCCCTAAACTGGCCCACCTGGTTTAACTAGTTAACTTATTCAACAAGCCCTTAACGAGTTGAATAAGGTGTTCCAGTTTAGGGCTACAACAAATACCTGAAACATCAGGTGGTTACCGAGGAGAAGGTACTGATCTACCCCCATCAGCAGCCAGACCCTGACCTGTAAATGATGCGTCACTCACCCTGCTGCTGGGGTGGCGGCGGTTAGGCGATGCACTCTGGCTCTTCTTCTTCCGGTATTCCGGGCTGTAGGAGCGGGACTTCTTCCGGTTGGAGGGGGAGCGAGAGCGGCTGTACCGGCGGTTAGAGTGCCTACGAGAGTGAGACCTGGAGAAAGGATTTACTGTCAAGTTAAGCCAAAGCACAATTTGACATTACCCTCCACAAAGAGAATGGAATCAATGAGATAGAAAGTGGGGGTTCCAATAACAGGAGGACAGACTCACCTGGACTTAGAGCGGGACCGAGACTCTGAGTGTTTGGCGACCCGGGATGGGCTCGGCGACCCGGATCTGCTCTCCGACTTGACCCGAGCAGGACTGCCACGGTCCGATTTGGATGGGGAGCGAGAGTCCTAATGTCACAGTAACCGAGTGTTAAAAAGGGCCCTTCTTACTTACACACACAGGAACAGACAAGCAACTGTTCAAAGTCAGACATACACAACTAGAGCGCATACACTGTGGAGGAAAAGGTTAGCGCTCCACCACGTCCATTACATGTGATAGAGAAGGGAAAAAAATCCTTCAATTGGAATAATAATTTGCTAGAACCCTGTCATAATGTTAACAAATGCCATGTCTCGTTTCTTCTACCTGGGTCAAACTAGTCATCATGCATGTTTTATCTATAGAAAGGGAGCATAGTAGTGTAAAGACACTTGGAACATACACCATACATTTACTTAACCTAGGGACACATTCATTCTTTCTTCCAGTTTCTTTATATACTCTACTTCCTTCTCTCAGGAATTCTACTGTTCTTCGTCGTTCTTCTTTTTTCAGTTTTCATTTTCTGATTCCGGGTTCTCTTCCCCAAATAGAAACAATTTCCACCTTTAGTCATACATACTGCAAGCGCTTCTATATCTGACCACCAATCTTCCAGTTTCATTGATTTTTCCCCTTCCCACATCTATGTTCTGCTCTGTAACTGTTTTTCATAAGGCTTCGTTTATTCTTGGATATTTTCTTCCACATTCTTGGATAAAACTCTTCAAATCCTTCACGATCATTAACCTTAATGAAAAAAGAACATTTAATAAAATTAAAGATCATGAATTTATAGAAAAATAAGATCTTTCGTTAAATAATAATGTATACAGTATCTGTAGCAGGACAAGTACTTGACTTGCAGAAATGTTGTATTACCCTACAACTCATAAGGGTTCAGTGATGATGACTACAACACATTGTTTTTTTCTTCTTTCTGCACACAGTAAATTAACATTGTGAGATAACAGTTATGTCTCACCACACTTGCTACCTCTGATGTAACTACACTACAGGAAGTGGCTTAAAGCTCCGATTGCTTGACTGCAACTTACTATTGCGACAAAGGCTTCCACCAAACTTACCTGTGAGCTAGCTAGAACCTAGCAACAGCTAACGTTAGTTAGCGTATCTGTGTAACGTGTATAACCTTGCATTTACGATACCGGTAGCGTCATGTCCGATAACGCCGTTAGCCACTTAGCTAGGTAAATTAGCTTGCTAGCTCTTGTATTATTCAGCTGGCAACAAATAGCGAATGGTAACGTTAGTTAGCTAATCTGTTTCATTTAGAATAATAATGTTGAGTTCATCTCGTTAACCCAGCAATCTTACAATTGTGTGAGGAACATTTTAAATTGCAATCTAACTACTTTTTATTTTAAATTACAAACTCGAAAATTAGCTAGCAAGCCACAGCGTTAACTTACTAACGAATCAATTGATAACAACCGTAACTAGCTAACGTTAGCTAGCTATGTCAGCAAAAGAGAGCAACGATAAGACATTATTTTGGTTTCCGTTGCCCGTTAACACTTACTCGTCCATCAAAGTGTCCGTCCTCTAGGTCACTCATTTTGTAATTAGAATAGCTAACGATATAGCTCGCTACGTGTTCGGACAAAATAACCGCGTCCTCCTTTGTGCTGCTCTTTCTCGCGGTGTAACAAGATGGCGGACACTGCAATTTGTTTATAAACTGAAGACAGTGCCGACGTCATCGTGATTCCTACCACGCCTTTTTGATACTGATGGCAGTTCCATAGTAGTCCATCCAAATGGAAGTGAAGATCTTGTAGGCCTATGAATGACAATCAACTGAGAATCTTGACTAGCCAAGTTATCGTTAATCATTGTGTACTAATTCCTCGTGTTATTATTTTTCTATTATTTCAACAACAAAAAAAATCCCTCAGTATTGTTGGGAAGGGCCCGTAAGTAAGTATAGCACTGTTAGTCTAAACCGGTTGTTTATGAAGCAAAATCAAATCAAATTGTATTAGTCACAAGCGCCGACTACAACAGGTGTAGACCTTACAGTGAAATGCTTATTATGAGCCCCTAACAAAGCAGTTAATAATAAATAAAAAACAAGTACTTTTTTTTAAGCATGTGACAATTTGATTTGAGATGTAGCTATGATATTACAATAGTGTTCCATTGCTGTATGACCCAAATGGTCATCAAATGTGTACCATAGTAAGCCATTTCAACTCTACCTATTTGACCATTAATGGATATTTGTCTCTCAGTTGTGAGTAGAAAACCCAAGAAATATGAAGAGGAAAATAGTACACAATGCAAACATCAGTCAGATAAGACACATTTCAGATAAGTATTTTCCTAAGCATTTCATGTCACCTCATTTGATTCTCGGGGTCTAATGAATACGTGAAATAATTAATAGGGATCAAATTATCACATGGATTGACTGAACAAGGTTGCAACCAGTTGGGAATCTCATCCCTACAGTGTGCTCTTGTGAATGACTGTGTTAGCCCATTAGCTAAATGGGCTAACAGTCTTGAGACATGTAGGAGACCTGGTTCGAACCCAGTCAATCACAAGAGCAAGATTAAATAGGGAGTGGAATAGCTATCCGTAGAAGTGCTATTCAACTATACTGTTATGGGGTCAATTTACATTTTTGTCACACTCCCTTCTAACATAGAGGGGAACAGAAGGCACGGCCATGTTCCAGAGAGTATTCACTTTCAGGAGTTGGACATAATAGCTTATAGCCCAATTGGCAGAGCCAAATTCATATTAAGAAATTTAATTCAACATGCCACATTGGCTTCAGAAAACACCCAAAACATGTTTAACAGAGTCAAATCAAATTTGTCACATGTGCCAAATACAACATATGTATTGCCGTGAAATGCTTACTTACAAGCCCTTAACCAACAATGCAGTTCAATAAATAGTTAAGAAAATATGAACTACATATTAATATGTGCTACATGCTAATATGGCTCAAATTCGCTAGCGAGCTAACCAACAACTGTAACTATGCATTTGAGAGACAAGTGCTCATTGTTCAAATTTATTTATGCATTTAATAGACATTGTAAACTATTGTGCACGTGCCAGTTTTGTTAAACTACAAACCCATATATTAAAAATATAATTTGAGATCTCATGTATCCATCCTCCTGGGTTCCAGTCGGTTTCTGCTTTGGTCAACTTGCCATTGTCTTGTCAAACAAGGGTGCTGTGTGAAGTTGCCCCTGAATGCTGATCTTGGGTTTTGCTTAAACCAATCCAATGCTTTTAAATCCACGACAGGGAGTGTTCATGTGCACGCTTCTGAAACAGTGGAGAATCTGGAGGCAGCCCATGGTTTGTATTAAAGGGTTAAGTAAGCGTGTGCCATAGAAAGGCACTCCAATAAGTAAAAAACACAAAGATTGGTCTAGCCCACTATCTTTTAGGGCTTCCCCAAACAGTCACTGTGTAATGTGATCTCAGACTAAAGTAACTGATATGTGTAAGCAATAGGCAAGCAACTTCCTCAGGGGGCTAAATTGAGACAAAAGCAGGTTGTACATTGATTGGGATAGGAGTTTTTACTGGTCAGGTCAGAAAACCCTAACCATTCGGATCCGCAAAGGGAAATCGACAAGGATTAACAGTCTGGGTAGTGACGAAGAGGAAAGTTGGAGTTGGAATTGGGCAATAGCAATCACTTGGTCATCATCCGCTTATTGAGTTACATTGGACATGTTATACACTCTAAAATCATCACCCAATCAACGTAAAAGTACATTTCTCAAGCTTTCAAGGAGAGTGCAAATAACATTCTTTGGATCATCACTTTATCCGTTTGAAGTCTACTGTACAACGGCTAAATTATTATTATTTAAATTTTATTTCATTTCAAACACATATATACACACACACACACACACCAGGAGCTGCGGTAAACTACAAAATATATCCCAAACTACCATGAGAACATTTTACAGTTCAGCATTCTGATATGGATGGGATTAGAAGCAGTATTGCAAATCCGCAGGCAGTATGTCCGAGGTAAGTCATATCCGGGTGGGAGTGCCATTCACATTCAGCATCATCAGCCCTCCTTGAAGACACTACAGAGTATAGAAGTTTGTCTATTTCCTCTACTATTGTTGATGCTATGTTGTTGCCTACAGACATCCTCAAAGACATCCGCAGTGTGTAGACCCATCCATGATGAAACCATTAAAAAAGGGAAGCTAAAATAGCACCTTTTTTAATACTTTCAGTCATGGACTAAAATGTCTTCGTATAAAAATGGAAATCAGCCATGTAGTTATTGGAAATGAACAGGCAGTCAGTCCTTTCTCAGGGTTAGGTTTAAATATATATATATATATATATATATCTTTCCTTGCTCCCTTGAGATAATCACTGATCTGTAAATTAATAAACAAGTGAAATGAGAGTTACCACCCTACCGACCTTATTAGATCAGTGACCAACTTAGGAAGAAAGGATGCACTTGTAACAGGGCCTCAGGCCCTACTATACCCCTGGCAGAGGTCTGCTGGGTGTGTATGGAGGGATGCGAGCGGTTTCCAGGTGGTGGTTGCCTGGCGTGTCTTCCTTGGTGGCTTTGTGTAAGGCAACTGGAGCTGAGGCCAAGGCACCCACAGCAAGATGGGAGGAGTTAGTGACTGAAGTGTTGGCCACCAGCTCAATCTTCCCCTCCAACTTGACCAGGCGCGTCAGGATGTCATCCAACAACACCGCTATGGTCCTCTTCAGATCAGCTGTGTTTGTGTGTGTGTGTGCACGTACGTGAGAGAGAGAAAGAGAGAATAAAAATCTTAAACAATTTGTTTGGTTCAAGTAAAATGTGGTAAGTAGTTTTGTTTAAGTAGTAGATGAGTGTTTCCTCATTTCCAGTGCCACAACAAAATACTAAATGGTGGCTTCTGGACTTTTCTCTAGCTCTAAAGCAACCCTTACCGTAACCAGCCATGGAGGTGCCCTGCGGTCCTCCAGGTGCGTTCTGGTTCTCCTCGGTTAGCACCTTGACATAGCGCCGGCTCAGCTCCAGGATCTGTTGATGCAGCTCGCCACTGCTCTGGTGGTGTTGCTGCTGCCCGGTGTAGAGTAGCAACATGAGCCCCCACGCCAGCCCCATGATGATCAGCAGCACGCTCAGCTTCTGGGACATGTTCCTCCCCAGCATGGTACTGGGGCTGGATGTGGGGCTGGGCCAGGGGAGAGGGGTAGGGGTCTGGGGGAATAGAGGGTGGGACTGGAAGAACAGGGTTGGGGAGAGGGGCTTGGGGCTGGTACTGGGTCTGGAGGTGGCTGGTGTTAGGAAAGAAAGGAGAGGGATCTGGAGGCAAAGGGTTAAGGGTTTGGGGCTAGAAGTGTGTGGAGCTCGGGCTAGTCAGGCAAAATAATGACACAGGGCTAAGGGGTTAGGACTGGGGGATATAGGGCTTGGGTTGGGTTTGGAGGAGTAGAACACTTTACAAACCTAGCAGCCAATCATGGGGCCCAAACCTGGCAGTCAACCTTGAGACCCAAACACATACATAGCCGCCTGAGTCATTCGGAAAGGGAGGATCTGAAAGAGAGAGAGACAGACAGAAACACATGAGTCATCCGTGTCATGTTTCAATCTGTGGAGAATCTATGACACCAAGACACAATCAATCAGAAATCTGGGCCGGGTTCAGAAGGGCACATCAATGTTGTGGAACGTACTTCAGAAAGAAAGCACTGTGTAGAACAGACATCTTTGACAGGGAGGTAGCCTAGTGGTTAAGAGCGTTGAGCCAGTAACCGAAAGGGTAGCTGTTTTGAATCCCTGAGCCGACTGGGTGAAAAATCTGTCCAGAAAGGAACTTAACCCTAATTGCCACTGTAAATCGCTCTGGATTAAAGCGTCTGCTAAATGACTAAAATGTAAGAAATCATGAGCATTGAAGAAACAACTATGTTAATGGCATTTTTATCTGTATTTCACCACTCATGAGGCTGTTTAGAAATAAATGAATGTAGTAGAACTTAAATAATGCTCTGTTGTGAGGACTTGGAATTCATGACAGCCGCTCTATACATTATATGTAGCCTACATTCTAAATGTTTCTCCCCATTGCATAAACACCTGGCCTAGATCTATGGATTATGAACAGGGCAAAATCCCCTCTCTCTGTTGTAGGTCTATTATTTTGTATTGTAATCTTTACCCCCTTTTTCTTCCCAGTTTCTTGATTGTCTCATCACTGAAATTCTCCAATTGGCTCGGGGGAGGCAAAGTTTGGGTCAAGCGTAGGGCTGTTGCTGTGACCGTATTTCTGCCACACCGGCAGTCACGAGTCATGAAGGCAGTCAAATTCCAAGTGACCATTTAGTCACAGTAATTAGGCTTCTCCAAGCTCTGATAATGCAAATGGTCATTAGTAGCCTACCAAACATGCTAACTGCCTGGTACTGCCTTGGGTTGTGCCGTGGCGGAGATTTTTGTGGGCTATTGTCTCAGGATGGTAAGTTGAAGATATCCCTCTAGTGGTGTGGGGGCTGTGCTTTGGCAAAGTGGGTGGGGTTATATCCTTCCTGTTTGGCCCTGTCCAGGGGTGTCATCGGATGGGGCCAGTGTCTCCTGATCCCTCCTGTCTCAGCCTCCAGTATTTATGCTGCAGTAGTTTGTGTCAAGGGGTCAGTTTGTTATATCTGCAGTACTTCTCCTATCCGGTGTCCTGTGTGAATTTAAGTATGCTCTCTCTAATTCCCTCTTTCTTTCTCTCTCTAGGAGGACCTGAGCCCTAGGACCATGCCACAGGACTACCTGACATGATGACTCCTTGCTGTCCCCAGTCCACCTGGCCGTGCTGCTGCTCCAGTTTCAACTGTTCAGCCTGTGATTATTATTATTTGACCATGCTGGTCATTTATGAACATTTGAACATCTTGGCCATGTTCTGTTATAATCTCTACCCGGCACAGCCAGAAGAGGACTGGCCACCCCACATAGCCTGGTTCCTCTAGGTTTCTTCCTAGGTTTTGGCCTTTCTAGGGAGTTTTTCCTAGCCACCGTGCTTCTACACCTGCATTGCTTGCCGTTTGGGGTTTTAGGCTGGGTTTCTGTACAGCACTTTGAAATATCAGCTGATGTACGAAAGGGCTATATAAATACATTTGATTTGATTTTTGGTACTCAGCACTTTATTGTCCCGCTAAATCACTCTGACATCAATGCAAATGTCTTCAAAAAAATAGAATCAAACACTTCATGAGAGCCCATGAGCTTGTTGCACAACATTCCAATAGGCTATGCAATTGCAGGAAACAACAGAATGATGGCCTCTACTAAAAATAGGAGGTTCAGCTTTATATAGGCTAGGCCTACTATATTTAATTCTCAACTTTCCAATTAAGCACATTGCTTATATTCACAACAGGAGTATAGCCTACCTGGCTGGCATGAAAATAAATCACGGGGAAAAGCGCCCACCAGTCGCTATATAAGTGCATAGATGACATGCATTTTTCCCCCGCTGATCCCGTTTCGATACAGGTGCATGATAATGGTCAATTCTAAATCAAGACTAATTTCACATATACTGTATATTTAGTATATGTAAAGACTCCACAGCCCTAGTCATGTGTCCTTCCGAAACATGACCCGTCAAACCAAGCTTCTTGACACCCGCTCGCTTAACCCAGACGCCAGGCGCACCAATGTGTCGGAGGAAACCCAGTTCAACTGACGACAGAGGTCAGCCTGCAGGCGCCTGGTCTGCCACAAGGAGTCGCTAGAGCGTGATGAGCCAAGTAAAGCCCCCCTGGCCAAACACTCCCCAAACCTGGACAACGCAGGGCGTGGTTAGAGCGTTGGACTAGTAACCGGAAGGTTGCGAGTTCAAACCCCCGAGCTGACAAGGTAACAGGCAGTTATCCCACTGTTCCCAGGCAGTCATTGAAAATAAGAATTTGTTCTTAACTGACTTGCCTGGTTAAAGATTTTTTTATTATTATATATATATATATATTTTAAACGCTGTGCCAAATGTGTGCCGCCCTATAGCACTCCCAGTCATGGCCGGTAATGTCACAGCCTGGGATCGAACCCGAGTTTGTAGTGATGCCTTACACCGCTGCGCCACTCAGGAAGCCCAGTAGGCCTATTTTCTAATACAGACATAGGTTACTTTCATTTTCTAAATCAAGAAGTTGGCAGCAACTGTTTTAAAACAGTTTTTATTTAGCATTTGTGAAATTATTTGTATGTGATATGAAAGGATTCATGTTTCTAGAACTGTACAGCAATTGAGAATCATCCACGTTTAAATGGAGTATTTGGCTGTTTTGGCTTCGAGAGCCGATTCACCATTTATACAGAACATGTAAGGTCCTTGGGACTGACGTTTGGCTCCTTTACTCCAATATTGGGCTAGGAAAGGCAATACATTGGAATAGCCATGTTATAAGCCCTAGAGCCACAAAATGCTAGGAGACTAACTAGCATTTTTTGACTTTATGACATGGCTATCTTATTGCATGACGTTCCTTATGACAATAGATGAGAGTGCAAAGGTCCTTATCCATCTCTTACTGCTTTCATGGGAATATGTGGTTTCCTGGATGAAGGAGGGAACTTCATGATGATATCTAGGCATAATAAATTGTAATCATGCACTGTAGTAGTAAATTAATTCAGAAACAAACGAGGGGTGGGCGGTATACCAGTATCAACGTGAATACCGGGATGACGTTGTGCCATGATATGGATTTTGCCAGGACGGCAGAGAATTGGTTCTAGAAAAGGGGGCCTCCTCTGTCGTTTGGAACTGGTTTGGCTTTAAGATATCCGACCTCGACCAACAAACAGTACTGTGTAAATTGTGTCGATGCATTGTGCTAGCCAAAGGTGGAAACAGCAATCTTTTTCACCACTTGAAAACCTTGCATGTGCGCGAATATGACGAATCTACCAGAATACATGCAACAAACCCCAGAACAGTGGAGCAAGTCCAAAGACATCTTCAAGCCAGACCTGCACTCAGCTACCACTCAACGCATCATTCATTAGTGGTAGTCCCGATGACAAGAAGAGCAACAAGTGGAATGAGATAACGAGTGCAATTACATATCACACTGCGAAAGACATGGAATCGATTCAAACAGTGGATTAAGACAATTTCAGAAAGTTGATTCGAACTCTAGACCCAAGATTCGAGATCCCGAGCCGTAAATACTTCAGCAAAACATGTCTACCAGAACTCTACACAGAATGTTGTGACAGAGTTGCCAACGGAATCGATAATGCGGCATTCTTCTCCATCACTGCCAATTTATGGTCAAGCCGGACCACAGAGCCATACGTTAGCCTCACAATTCATTACATTGACGACAACTGGAAGCTGCAAAGAAAATGCCTTCAGACCTCTTATTTCCCAGATGACCACACCTGAGAAATAATTGCAGCTGAGCTGAGGGAGGCACTTTCATCCTCGGCCTTAAAAAGAGTTGCGTCAAGTATGCATGACTACCAACAGCGGATCGAACATGGTCAAAGCATTGGAGCTGAACAAATGGACAAGACTAGGGTGTTTGGGGCACAGGCTACATTGTTATTGGTAAGTTTCAATGTCCAAAACACAGAGCTAGGTAGAAAAATAACAGAACTTAAAAACAACAACTTAAATGCAGAATAAACTATTGTATTCCTTACCTCTGTTTAAAGTTATAGCTGGGGCAGCAGGAAGCCTAGTGGTTAGAGCGTTGGACTAGTAACCTATAATATTTTGTAAATGTGTGCCATACCCAAACATTACATGGATTACATTGCTTTTGTCACGTTCTGACCATAGTTCTTGTGTGTTTTCCTTGTTTTAGTGTTGGTCAGGACGTGAGCTGGGTGGGCGTTATATGTTATGTGTCTAGTTGGTCTGTTTCTGTGTTTGGCCTGATATGGTTCTCAGAGGCAGGTATTAGTCATTGTCTCTGATTGGGAACCATATTTAGGTTGCCTGTTTTGTGTTGGGATTTTGTGGGTGATTATTTCCGTGTCTGTGTTTGTTTCACCACACAGGACTGTTTTCACATTTATTGTTTTGTATATTTGTAGTGTTCTCGGTATTAGTCTTTATTTAGAATTGATACATTGGCCTATGGTTTCCATATATGAATCTATCCTCTTTCAATAATAAATAGCCTACTCAATAAATGATCCCATTTTCTAAAGGAACATTCTCTCTTAATCACAAGAGTTGTATGTAAATCTATAGATGGATTAAATTTGTAATCACGCCAAGTGTCCATTCTGTAAATGGTAATTACAGCAGATGCCAAGTTATTTCTATTGAATAATTGTGATTCATATGTAATAATTGTTCACCTTTTTATTTTTTAGAGAGGAGTGTCCAAAATGAACCTCCGGTTTCCACAGGACTGTGCAAGAAAGTGGTCAGCACATTTTCCTATAGTTGGAAGAAGCAGAAGGCCCTGATAAGTGTACAGGATCAACTGAGCCTGCCCCTCCACAAGCCCATCACAGAATCTCCGACAAGGTGGGGATCTCACCTGCCAATGATGGAGAGAGTCCTGTAGCAGAAAAAAGGCCCTCACACAAGTCCTGGCAGCAGACAAAAAAACACAGTAACTTGCACACTCCTGGCAAAACATTGAGGTCTTAGAATCTGTCACGGCAGCACTTACGCCTCTCCAGGATTTCACAGATGCCCTGTCAGGAGAGACATACATGAGTGTGTCCTATCTGAAGCCCGTCCTCCATATCGTCAAGAGGGAGGTTCTGAAATCAAATGAGGGCGAAGCCAAACTGATCCGAGAGATTAAGATGATGGTCCTCAATTACCTGAATGACAAATACACCGACCCTGAAACAGTAGAGCTGCTCACCATGGCAACCTTTCTGGACCCAAGGTTCATGACCACCTACATGACCACTGAGAAGCTGGTGGAGGTGAATGTGAGAGCTGCCTCCGAGACAGAAGCCCTCCTGGTAGGGAACACAGCCGTGGGAGACTTCTCTCTTGAAGAGGACCAGAGTGAGAAAGAAGCTGCCACTGCTCCACAATCAGTAAATAAGTCCAAGAGCCGTGGTGCCTTTTTTAAGAAAACCAGTAGTGCACCTGCCTTAAGAACATTGAGACAGGTCATTGAGCAAGAGCTGGACAGCTACACTTTGATAATGGCAGCAGATAGTGAGGCTGATCCATTGGAGTGGTGGCGAGTCCACGTATCCAACTTCTCACAAGTGAGTTGTCAGACAAAGAAATATCTATGCATGCCTGCCACAAATTGGCCCTCAGAGAGCATTTAGAACTGGGGGCAATGTGTTCACATGCCATAGGGCAACTGAAGCAAGAAACTGTCAACAGGCTGGTGTTCCTGACACGGCACTGAATTGCAGTGAATTGTTACATGGTGAACTGAGAAACATACAGACTCTCTGGTTAATGCTTGAAGAAGTTCGTTTGAAAAGGTTTATAACTTGAATTCATAATGACCAGTGTTATGCTGAAAAAAAGACTGCACTTTTCATATTTGCCCTGAAAGGGTAAAAAATGTTTTCATTTTCTTTACATCCTAAGTACTTTAAATATTTTTGTATTTAATTTTACTCCATGTACCTTTGTTTATGTTTCATGTTTGAACAGTTTTAACCCGGGAAGTAAAAACACGTGCAATGCCCCCTTTCTGTTTCTATATGGTTAAAAGCAATATTTTGTCATTCTTTAAAATTTGAAAGGCTCATAAAAGGTTTGGTACGGTATAGAGTGATATATCGTTATCGTCCGGAAGTCTATCCTACATTGTTCTTTACAAAAGCACAATATTAACTTCGGACAGCAAGTCCGCTTGTCAATTCGCTCCATTTTCCATTGATATTTTCAACAGCTCACTGTCTATGAGTTACAGATGAACATACAAGTGTATTGGGTTCCTCGACCTCTCTCATCAAAAGGTACAGCTTTTATTTTTTCAAAATTCCTCACCTGTGATTTATATTTAAAAAATATTTCCCCTAGTACAGCTGTGGTTATTAATTAATGTACAGATCTAATTTAATAGCTGCCAATCCAAATGACATATACATCTAAAATAACATAGTTGGTCACTGACGTCCCTCCTCCATAGTACACCCATTAGAATTGCTGTTTTTCATTTCACAGATTTTTACATTATTTCCTGTAGTAGGTCTAGTTTGCAATAGTTCACTGTCGATATGATCTACAGACAAGTGCGGTGGGTTCCTTGACCTCTCTTAAAAGGTAAAAACATAGTTGATCTCTAGATAATTTAATTGAGACAAAAATGTAGTTTCTCAGGTTTGGCTGATTGCACTTTTAAGACGGACCCTTAGGCACCAGTGTGTAAAATTCAACCATTGAAACTAACAGTCACTTTGAAAACGAAGTAAACAACATTTTGGCTGTACCTTGCTCTCTATTGTCATCTGATTCTAGATGTATCACCCTAATCATCCTTGGACTTCCTGTCAAATAGGTATTGATGAGAAAAATAAACATCAAACCAATATCCAAACTGAAAACAAATTTCCTGTGGTCTTTAACCCTGCATTGTTGTAAAAGGAACAGTAAGTAAGCATTTCACTGTTAGTCTACAAAGCATGTGACAAATACAATTTGATGTCTGTCAAGCATTGTTATCAGAGCTGCCAACTCTCACTCATTGGCCGTGAGACACGCATTTGACCCTCTTCTTATGCATTGAAAAGTAATGCTTTTATTTTTCTAATGTGTCCATTTGTATAGTGTGTTAACATTTCAACTGTGCTCCAAATAATTTTTGAAATCGGAGCATCTGCGAATGCAATTTAACACCACGAGTGGAACCTCTTATCATTGTCCTGTCTTGCCATAGCACTATGAACTGGAGGTTGAACGATTATGATTTTTCAACGCCGATACCGATTATTGGAGGACAAAAAAGCCAATACCGATAATAATGACAATTACAACAATACATAAAGATTTAAAACTGTATTTTTTTGTGAAGAATCAACAACAAGGGGGACACAATCATGAAGTGGAACAACATTTATTGGATATTTCAAACTTTTTTAACAAATCAAAAACTGAAACATTGGGCGTGCAAAATTATTCAGCCCCTTTACTTTCAGTGCAGCAAACTCTCTCCAGAAGTTCAGTGAGGATCTCTGAATGATCCAATGTTGACCTAAATGACTAATGATGATAAATACAATCCACCTGTGTGTAATCAAGTCTCCGTATAAATGCACCTGCACTGTGATAGTCTCAGAGGTCCGTTAAAAGCTCAGAGAGCATCATGAAGAACAAGGATAAATGTTGTTCCACTTCATGATTGTGTCCCACTTGTTGATTCTTCACAAAAAAATACAGTTTTATAACTTTATGTTTGAAGCCTGAAATGTGGCAAAAGGTCGCAAAGTTCAAGGGGGCCGAATACTTTCGCAAGGCACTGTACATATACATATGAGATGAATAATGTAGGGTATGTAAACATTATATTAAGTAGCATTGTTTAAAGTGTGAGTCTCAGAGCGAGTGATGTTTGAAACGCTATTAGCGCACACCCCGCTAACTAGCTAGCTATTTCACATCACATCGTTACACCAGCCTAATCTCGGGAGTTGATAGGCTTGAAGTCATAAACAGCAGAGTTGCTGGCAAAGCGCATTAAATTGCTGTTTGAATGAATGCTTATGAGCCTGCTGGTGCCTACCATCATTCAGCCAGACTGCTCTATCAAATCATAGACTTAATTATAATATAATAACACACAGAAAATCGAATCTTAGGTCATTAATATGGTCAAATCCGGAAACTATCATCTCGAAAACAAGACGTTTATTCTTTCAGTGAAATATGGAGCCGTTCTGTATTTTATCTAATGGGTGGCATCCATCAGTCTAAATATTCCTGTTACATTGCACAACCTTCAATGTTATGTCATAATTACGTAAAATTCTGGCAAATTAGTTCGCAATGAGCCAGGCGGCCCAAACTGTTGCATATACCCCGACTCTGCGTGCAATGAACGCAAGAGAAGTGACACAATTTCACCTGGTTAATATTGCCTGCTAACCTGGATTTATTTTAGCTCAATATGCAGGTTTAAAAATATATACTTCTGTGTATTGATTTTAAGAAAGGCATTGGTGTTTATGGTTATGTACACGTTGGAGCAATGACAGTCCTTTTTCGTGAATGCGCACTGCATCGATTATATGCAAAGCAGGACACGCTAGATAAACTAGTAATATCATCAACCATGTGTAGTTATAAGTAGTGATTATGATTCAGTTTAATGCTAGCTAGCAATTTAGCTTGGCTTCTTACTGCATTTGCGTAACAGGCGGGCTCCTCGTGAGGCAGGTGGTTAGAGCGTTGGACTAGTTAACCGTAAGGTTGCAAGATTGAATCCCTGAGCTGACAAGGTAAAAATCTGTCATTCTGCCCCTTAACCCACCATTCCTAGGCAGTCATTGAAAATAAGAATGTGTTCTTAACTGACTTGCCTCGTTAAATAAAGATTAAATAAAGGTGTAAAAAAAAAAAAATGCCGCCCAAAATTACCGAGTGTTATGAAAACTTGAAATCGGCCATTCCGATTAATCGGTCGACCTCTACTATGTACATGAAGGTTATGATTGGTCTAGTTATGTAAGGGATCAATGGGATTGATTGTGCGTTTTAAAGAAACACCCCTCAAGATTAGAGTGGAGCTGAATGGAGAGAGAGAGAAAGTCCACACTAAAGTCCCTTCGTTTGGTGATTGCCATTTAGACTGACAATGAAAAAGCAGCAGACAGACCTACAGTCTGTTTTAGCAGGGAAGTTTGGTAGCGTGACCTGATTTGGAACTATGGAAATCCAACAGATTGTGAACCCAAAAGTGTAAGTTTGATTCTAGAGGGGGGCAATAACTAGAAAAATTATTTGATTAGGGCGTAGGGGCAGATTTGTCATCTTCAGGAGCTTCTATTAACAATTTACTTTATTTAGTCTGATCTGTGGACAATTCTCATTCTTAACAATGGGCTACAATAAAAATGGCAATTAGGGTGCTTGTCAGCAATAACACGTATTACCTACACTTACACTATTTGTATTTTATTATTCCCCTTCTTCCCAATTTAGCTAGTGTAATCACATATTTGAAATCTGATATGCCAACTTGTCTGTGAAAATGAATTACACGAGGCTATGTATTTTTGCAGCCATTCACAGACAGTT
The DNA here is from genome assembly GCF_021184085.1 of Oncorhynchus gorbuscha. NCBI lineage: Eukaryota > Metazoa > Chordata > Actinopteri > Salmoniformes > Salmonidae > Oncorhynchus > Oncorhynchus gorbuscha. The sequence continues at coordinate 17,333,365 of NC_060181.1, read as the reverse complement.
TTGAATAAGTTCTACAAATAAGCATTGGATATTAAATGCCACAGCCCTCAAATATAATTTGACATTTTAATAGTGTGCACATGCTAGGTAGAGATGGTAGGTGGACTCAACTCATAAACACATCATACTTGGTCTATGTAGAGTCAGATGATGGCAAGGATCTTCAACTAGTAGGCATAAACCACCTGAATATTGATATTCATTAGATTTTTCTTTAAGGATGGGTGATTTTGACAAATTAATTATTATAACAAGAACATTTTCAAACACCCAGCACTAGAAACATATATCAGGGTTGGCCAACCCCCTGGAGAGCAAGCAGGATTTTCTTCCAGATCTATTCTAAAGAGAGAGTAAAGAAAGTATTTGTGTCCTTACCTTGAAAGCAGTTTATGGACAAGGAGACTGCAATCTATTAGTTTGGTTTCCCACTGCCATCATCCATAATATTAGTAATATTAGTATTTCCCAGAGCTGTGGACTCGAGTCACATGACTTGGACTCGAGTCACAAATTTGATGACTGATTTGATATAAAATAACTTGACTTGGAGCCTCAAGACTCAACTTTGAGCCCAAATACATACTAATAACTCATACTTTATAACCGTTTGACAAAGACATGCATTTCAGCTTGATATTAGTAGCGATAGCTATATTGTTATCTTAACCGTTAGTCAAGCAGTTTTCTAGAAATCTAGCTATATATAACTAGCTTCCAGTGCTCAGGCAGTTAGTTAGCTGCTAGCCTAGCTTGTTGATATCGTGCATGACGTAAATATGGCTCGCGCTAGCTAGTCTTGACAGATATCGAACATGGATAGCTGCCCCAGTGTCAAATCAGACACCCACAAAGTTGTCTCACACCTCAAACAGTATTTAATTGCATTTTATCAAACCGTTATAAAAACAAATGAACGTTATATTACCTGGATTTGTTCGTTTGAGTCACTGCTGTTCAAAACGTCAGTCTGCAATCCCATTCCAAAACTGAGAACAGATGAGTGCACAGGGCAGATACCGAAATTCTGCTAGTACGGCTTCTAACTATTCAATACTCTTCATAAGTAATGTAATTGAAACAAATCGGCAATTCGGAAGTAAAATTTGCATTGTATAATTGTTTGCATGTCTAGGATTTATTTTTTATTTGTTCGCGAGTTCAGCCGGTTTCTCCTCGTGTTGTGTTTTGCGTCATTACGATTCACTGTTTGCCGTAGGGATTTGTGGGAAATGTATTGCTCATAAACATACATGCAAGTGTTTTGGTCAATGAGTACAGTGTGCTCATTCTTCCTTATCATCACTGTAATAGTCATATGTGTAAACATACTGAATTGTAATTGGATGCATTTTACCGCCATATCATACTGTGCTATGATTGGTTAAGACCACCCAAATGGTTAAGTCATGGTCAGTTTGATCCTGGTTGGCGATACGTAAATATGTCAGTTATAGCTAGCTAATAAAGAGCTACGTTAAGAAATATCCTGTAGTACTGCATTTGATTATTTTGTACAAAGTGTGCAAAACAAGACAATCACGGCGCTAAATTGAGAAGAAAAAAAAACATTAAACAAGTTCAAATTCAAAACAGTGTAAGCGTTTTGGAAATTAATTATTAGATGGCTTATTTGACCGACAGGTAGATGAGGTATAGGTAAATCAAGGTACCTGCGCCTGCAATCCTAAATCAATGGCGGGAGAAATGAAAGGGGGGGGGGGGGTGCAGAGACCATTGGTAGAGACCGTTCCCATTGCTTAGCTACGTGGACGCCATGTGCTGAACCGTATGTGAGCACAGGACTTCAATCGAGGAGCAGAGGGATTTTACAACAAAATGTAGTTTAAACAGTATCTAAAAACTTGAGTGATGGAGATGATGTCTTGACAAGACTCCATTGAAGAGTACAGAATGTTTGTTTTGCCAAATAAAATGTATTCTAGGATTATATTCATCCTGGATTACTGCTGGAATTTCCCTATTGAGTCACCTCACTGACTTTGAACTCCTATTTGCTTTGTTATGTTTGCCTTCAGTTCAGACAACTTAGACAGTGCACACACATCCCTTGTATGTCAAATTTCACCAAGTCCATTTTGTTTGGAGTCAGTGTATTTTACAGCCTTCATCACTCCATTCCTTGTTTCCTTCCCTTCATTAGCAGATCAATCTAATTGGACTACATAGGTGAATAACGGCTCATAAATGGCCATTCGCATGAGCCACTCTCCCCTCAGCAGCCTCCTGTGGTGTGAATGTCTAATAGTCTACCCTATATTTTACCTTTAATTAACTAGGCAAGTCAGTTAAGAAGAAATTCTTATTTTCAAAGACAGCCTAGGAACAGTGGGTTAACTGCCTTGTTCAGGGGCAGAACGACAGATTTTTATCTGGTCACCTCTGAGATTCGATCTTGCAACCCTTCGTTACCAGTCCAACGCTCTAACCACTAGGCTACCTATTGGCTATATTGAATACTCCTTTTGTATCAGTATTTTATTTGAGGAGGGAAGGCATACTTTGCAGAATCTGGGTACTCAATGATCAGAACTAGTAATCATACCCCAGTGCTGTGGCAGCTGTTGTTGTGTTTTAGGATTGTGGGTGAAGACGATGGCGGCAGACTATATTCTCCCCCAGAGGAATATGATGAGTATAAAAGAACAGTGTTTCCCCATCGACTACACAGCAGGCTGTATGTGAGCTTTGGAAGGCCAGGGGGAATAGACTAAACTGATCGGCCCAGAGACACCTTGCTTCTGCACACACAGGTACACTTTAACAACATCATCCATCTCTAATACAACACTGATTCGTTCACTAAGAATTGTGCAGCCTCGAAAATGTAATAGCGCTATGGCCTCCTCAAAGAGGTCTGAATCTTTATGGCTGAGGAGGAGGTATGGTTACCCAGGAATTGCATGGTCAGTGGTTCAAGCATCACTCCAGCTATCCCTCTTAATCGCTGCACTTGGGTTGAACCCCTCCAGATACAAACCACATCAGACAGACTTTGAGGAGGTTCCTTTTGGAAAGACCGATTGCGCTACCATGCTGGGTTTAAGGGTGACAGTGTTCCACCTACCAGTACGCTCACCTGAACGGGTCGCAGCATGTACACTGCAGCTGCAAGTTGCACAGTGAGACCACAGAACAAATGTGTGGGAATGAGTGTCTCTGTTGTCCCTCGCTGAGGCACCGAGGCATTGTTATAATCTTCCTTCTATTCACCCAGCCTTCCAATTTGCTGTGTTAAAAGTAGTTGCTGAGTGTTGTATAGGATGAGGGTGAGGCTACATTGACCTACCTCTCATCTCTTTGTCCTCTCCTCTCCTGTCCTCGGGGTCGGCAGGGACTTTGCATACGCAGCCATGGGGGTATAATGGGGTTCAGCTCGCTGGCTGACAGGTACACTGGATGACAGCGGGGCAGGTGAGACCTCCAGGCAGCATCACAGACTCATTGACAAGAGACAGGCACATGATGAATTACAGCATAGACATCTCAGTCTATCTAGGAGTATAATCTCAGCCGTAGATACAGTATATGAGATGTCTAATTGTTACTCTTGACTAACTATGTGTGTGAGTGCGTGTGAGTGCGTCTGTGTGTGTGTGTCTGTGTGCGTGTGTGTCTGTGTGCGTGTTTTCCCCACTTCTTTCTGTCCTGTTGTCTCAACATCCTGGAGCCTTCCTAGAGCATGTGTATGAGAAAGCCTGTGGCCCTACAGTACAGGTCAGAACCCAACCTAGCTATAGGAGACATCATTACGACTGTTTCCTTTGGAATGTCGAGCCTCTGAAATCTATAGATCAGTGTTTCCCAACCCTCTCCTCGGGCCTCCCCCAGACATTTCACATTATTTTTTTACCCCTAAACTGGCACACCTCATTTAATTAGTCAAAGTCTTGATGATTAGTTGACTAATTGAATCAGGTATGCCAGTTTAGGGTTTAAAAATAATTGTGTCCGAGGGGGCCCGAGGAGAGGGTTGGGAAACTCTGTTATAGATCATATATATCCTATAGAGATCTTAAACAGATATTAAATTAGTCTCATTATAGATGTATTCCGTTCATTTAATGGTGCATGTTTCCCTCTGATGTGTAGAGTGTAGAGCTCTGTGACCAGGGCTCTCTGTGACCTGAGGACCAGAGAGGAGGAACACATGGCCTACTTCGAGAGAGCTACCAGGAGAGGGAGAGTACAATTCTCTAATGAAACACTGGAGTGCAGCAGAGAACTGTAGAACAGTTGTAGAAGATGTAGAAAATAGTAAAAATAAAGAAAAACCCTTGAATGAGTAGGTGTGTCCACATTTTTGACTGGTACTGTATGTAGTTGAATTTAGAGTGAGCAGTGCAAAACAGCAAATAACGGAACAATTCATTGACAATCTATTAACTATAGATGTCACTTTTTGTTGTACAACAGATATCTTGTGATGCTGAATTACTCAGGCCTTGTTACCCTGACAAATAGAAAATACTACTTATTTTTAAAAGTGGCACTCAAATAAGCACATGACATGTAAATGAATGACTGAAAAATTGAATGTGATACTCATCCGGTTTCTGTATCCAGTGGTGATTTTATCAAGCAAACTAAAACATTTATTTTTAGATGAATGCCAGCAAAGCCACTACACAACACTAAACAGTACATTCATTTCACTATAACGGTGACAAACGGTGCCCACAAACTGTTAAGGCATACATAAAGCTGTACAAACAGCAGAATCCCAACAGCAGTCCCAACATATTACCACTGCTACACCTGGCTCTCAGCGGAGCCTAGCCTGGCAACAAAACAGTTAATTCAGCCTCATTTTCTGCCTTTAAAAAAGCCCACAGCTGATGTGTCTAATTTCTTTAAACAAATGTGGTATCTACTGACAATTGAGATGTACAAACTATGGCATAAGGGGACAACGAGCGGACAAGAGGCAATCCGTAATTTCGATTAAGCTTTTAATGAGCGAGCTAGGACGGACGTAGTCAATATAACTATTTGTTCAGCACATTTGAAATGTACAGCGACAGAATTCAGAACATGGGCCGTTCTTACAGTATTCTCACTGTACACCAAGTCAGAACCATATGATAAATAAAGGGGGAAAATAAGCAGACAATGAAAGCTCTTACAATATTTGATTATTACATTTATCTAAAACAGGCTATAGACTACATGTGCACCACCAATTGAGAACAGTAGGCGAAATTAAGAGGTGAAAAAGGGACCAAATTATTATGGTAAGGTACCTGGGCTACTAACAGCATACTACACAACATAGAGTGTCGTTGGAAAATACTCAGACCCCTTTACTTTTACTGTCATGATCGTCGTAAGAAGCAGACCAAAGCGCAGCGTGGTGTGAATCCATTCTTTTATTGAATGACGAAAAACACAAAGAACACTAAAACAAACCAACAACCATGACACTATTATAACAAGTGCTGACACAGGCAACTACACATAGACAATAACCCATGAAATACCCAAATAAGATGGCTGCCTAAATATGGTTCCCAATCAGAGACAACGATAAACACTTGCCTCTAATTGAGAACCAATCTAGGCAACCATAGACCAACATAAACACCTAGATGAAAACAACCCCATAAATCTACAAAAAACCCTAGACAGTATAAACACCCTAGAATAAGACAAAAACACACATATAACCCATGTCACACCCTGACCTAAACAAAAGAATAAAGAAAAAAAAGAATACTAAGGTCAGGGCGTGACAGGTACAGCCTCATTATAAAACATATTAAAACATATCCCATAAGGCAGCGCACAATTGGCCCAGCGTCGTCCGGGTTTGGCAGGTGTAGGCCGTCATTGTAAATAAGAATTTGTTCTTAATTGACTTGCCTAGTGAAATAAAGGTTAAATAAATAAATAAATAAAAACAAAAAACAACACCTGAGAAGAACACCATTCTTCTCTGCAGATCCTTTCAAGCTTTGTCAGGTTGGATGGGGAGCATTGCTGCACAGCTATTTTCAGGTCTATCCGGAGATGTTCGATGGGGTTCAAGTCCGGGCTCTGACTGGGCCACTCAGGGACATTCAGAGACTTGTCCCGAAGCCACTCCTGCGTTGTCTTGGCTGTGTGCTTAGGGTCATTGTTCTGTTTGAAGGTGAACCTTTGCCCCAGTCTGAGGTCATGACGGCTCTGGAGCAGGTTTTCATCAAGGATCTCTCTGTAGAGTGCTCTGTTAATCTTTCCCTTGATCCTGACTAGTCTCACGGTCCCTGCTGCTGAAAAACATCCCCACAGCATGATGCTGCCACCACCAGGCTTCACCGTAGGGACGGTGCCAGGTTTCCTCCAGATTTGAAGCTTGGCATTCAGGCCAAAGATTTGAATGTTGGTTTCATCAGACCAGACCATCTTGTTTCTCATGGTCTGAGAGTCTTTGGGTGACTTGTGGGAAACTCCAAGCGGGCTGTCATGTGCCTTTTACTGAGGAGTGGCTTCCGTTTGGCCACTCTACCATAAAGGCCTGATTGGTGGAGTCCTGCAGAGATCGTTTTCCTTCTGGAAGGTTTCTGGAGCTCTGTCAGAGTTACCGTCGGGTTATTGGTCTCTTCTCTGACCAAGGCCCTTCTCCCTCTGATTGCTCAGTTTGGCGGGGCGGCCAGATCTAGAAAGAGTCTTGGTGGTTCCAAGCTTCTTCCATTTAAGAATGATGGAGGCCACTGTGTTCTTGGGGTCCTTCAATGCTACAGAATGTTTTTGGTACCCTTCCCCAGATCTGTACCTCAACACAATCCTATCTCTGAACTCTACGGACAATTCCTTCAACCTAATGGCTTTGTTTTTTCTCTGACATGCATTGTCAACTGTGGGACCTTATATAGACAGGTGTGTGTCTTTTCAAATCATGTCCAATCATTTGAATTTACCATAGGTGGACTCAAATCAAGTTGTCGGAACATCTCAAGGAGGATCAATGGAAACATCATGTGCCTGAGCTCAATTTCGAGTCTCGTAACAAAGGGTCTGAATACTTATGTAAATAAGGTATTTCATTTTTTTTAATTGGTGAATTTGCAAAAATGTCTATAAACCTGTTTTCGCTTTGTCATTACGAGGTACTGTCTGTAGATAGCTGAGGACATTTTTTTATTTAATCCGTTTTAGAATAAGGCTTTAACTTAACAAAATGTGGAAAAAGTAAAGGTTCCTGAATACTTTCCAAAGGCACTGTACTGTACACTTAGTATTACTTTCTTAGCTACAGTATACATATCTCCCTGGCATATAACATAATTTTTGGACTCATCTTGTTGTGCTGTGCTCACTTGAACAGGAAGGTGGCATGGCGGTCCTTCGTGAGCAAATTTGTCATCAAAGTCTGGCATTCTCTGGATTTTTGGTGTTTTCAAGACAACTGGGAACTTGGAATTAAACAAGGTCGAATCATGATGATGTTAGTGATTTTCTGGTCAGAGGTCTAGAAAGAGGCCCGAGTTCCCGACTTGCAATTCCGAGTTTGATGACCATTCAAAACGTATTTTCCCAGTCAGAGCTAGTTTTTTTCAGAGTTCATGCTGGATTGACAGCATGGACAATGTTGAATGTTTATCCTTTTAGGCTTTGAAAAGAGACCCTTAACCCAGACTTCGAACCATAACCCCATTCCACTGAATAGCAGGCTAGTGATTGCTTTGCAATGTTTGCAGTTAGCCACTAATTCCTTCCAAACCACTCATTGTTGAATTTGCGATTTCCAACTCGTTGTGTAATGTTTATGTCCAATTGCCAAGGAGCATCGATACGTTTTATATATAATTTCTCAAATTATTTCACTTCATATGACAAGGATTAAAAAGCAATTGCCAGTAGATTGTCGACTTTATTCATGATGATGACTGCTAGCTTGCTAGCTAAGATTTTGAAAGTATGATGTTGACATGATCAGTCCAATCAAAGCTACTGTAGATATAACGTGATTTGACGTCATTTTATCTGTGGTCAATGACCTTGAGCCTTCTTGGACGGACACTTCAAATGGTCCTGTAGCTCAGTTGGTAGAGCATGGCGCTTGTAACGCCAGGGTAGTGGGTTCGATCCCCGGGACCACCCATACGTAGAATGTATGCACACATGACTGTAAGTCGCTTTGGATAAAAGCGTCTGCTAAATGGCATATATTATTATTATTATTATTAACTCTATGGCAGCACCCAAGGGACTTGGATTTTAGAGCTCTACCCTTAAATTTGGCGGTGACGTAGTGTCCCCATGAGTGACAGAACATTGAGCCAATCATGGCGCAACAAGAGAACATTAACCAATCACGGCGCAACTAGAGATCATTACCAACCCCTGCACTCCTTATTTTCCTCTGGCTGCCCCACCACAGAAAGCACTGAACTAGACTGAAACACCTGCATTTTGGAGCTGCTTAAGCAAAAAAGTTCAGTTTGTATGTGGCTTTATTAACTACATTAACTCAAGAAAAGAGCTGTGTAACAGAAAGCATCTGTCACGCCTAATCTGTTTCACCTGTCCTTGTGCTTGTTTCCACCCCCATTTAGGTACTGCTCATCTTCCCCATTATCCCCTGGGTACTTGTACCTGTGTTTTCCGTCTGTCTATGCCAGTTCGTTTTGTTCGTTCAAACCTACCAACGGTTTCCCTTGCGCCTGTCTTTGCTATTGTCCCTGTTTTCTAGTTTCCTGTTTAAAAACAAAACATTCCTGCCTACCCTGACCCTGCCTGCTGGCCTGTACCTTTGCCTCTACTCTGGATTACCGACCTCTGCCTGACCTGACCCCGAGCTCGCCTGTCTGCACCTAGGTCATACCTGAATAGTGATAATAGGAACTGGCCATGACTGACCCAGCAGACTTGGACCAGCTCTGCTATGCTATCTCCTCCAAAGGAGCCACCATTGGTGGGCATGAGGAGTTGCTTCTAGACAGTGGGTTGTCTACTAGACAGTCTACCACAACGGTAATCTACCAGCCCTTCAGTAACCCTGCTGGTAGCAGCACCATCACGCCGGTTTCCCAAGAAACCCCGCTTACCTCCCCCGGAGCGCTTCGACGGGGAGTCTGGCACCTATCAGGAGTTTCTCGCTCAGTGTTCCCTCGTTACGGAGCTTCACCTTTCCTCCCCTGCGGGCCGCTATAAGATAGCATACCTCATCACACTGATGTCCGGGAAGTCCCTCGCCTAGGCTACGGCCGTTTGGGAACAAGAGTCAGCATTATGCTTCAGTCTGGAGAGTTTTGTGGCGGAGGTGAAAAAAGTTTGAGGCTCTGGTGTCCGGGAGGGAGACTACCCGGAAGCTACTCCAGCTTCAGCAGAACTCCTTCAATGTGGCAGACTATGCGGTAGATTTCCACACGCTAGCAGTGGAGGGTGCCTGGAACCCGGAAGTGCTGTTCAACACGTTCCTGCATGGATTATCGGAGGAAGTAAAGGATGAGCTTGCAGCCCGCAAACTACCAATTGATCTCGACTCACTCATTTCCTTAACCATCCGGATCAATGGAAGGCTACGGGAAAGTAGGAGGGAGAAGAGGTCTGATTGCGGTCACTCAAGGATCCCACCTTGCATCTGATGCACTCCGGAAGTCCCTGACATCTATGTCCCCGAGAGGATCCGAGCTTACCCGAGTACCTCCGAGAGCCTCCAAAGACTGCCGATTTACTTCTTCCCAAGCCGATGCAGCTCGGGCAGGGTTAGGCTGTCTACCGCCGAACGCGTACGCGGACTTAACCCCTAGAGTGGTCTGTATTGCAGTACTGCCGGTCATTGTGTCTACCTGTCTCTTCAAGAGACCTAGCCCATTTGAAGGAATGAGTACTCTGGTGGGTCCTAAGGACAATTTTGCTTCTCCCCTTACTCTCCACCCTGCTGTGGGGCGACCAGTCAAAGTACTCATCGACTCGGGGGCCGATATGAGTCTTATGGATGTTACCCTGGCATCCGAACTGGGCATCCCCACTCAACCTCTCTCCATTCCCTTGGATGTTAGAGCGCTAGACGGGCGGTCTATAGGCCGGGTCACCCACCATACCACTCCCATCAACCTACGAGTGTCAGGGAACCACAGTGAGATGATCCAGTTCCTGCTAATTGAGTCTTGGTATTCTCTTGGCTCCAGCGACACAATCCCTCACTTGACTGGTCTACTGGTGCCATCGTGGGCTGGAGCCCGTTCTGGTACACTCATTGCCTGAAGTCAGCTCTGCCTGCCCCGGGACGTCTTCCCGGGGGCTTGAAAATTGCCCCGGACACAGCCGGGGCAACACAAACTCCACAGCCCTTTGTCTTGTGTTTCCAGGCCCACCTCTCTCTCCCGTCACATCGATGGCCAACCGGCATACATGGTGAGACGCCTCCTGAAGGTTCGACCTCGGGGCAGGGGTTTCCATTACCTAGTTGAATGGGAGGGTTATGGCCCGGAGGAGAGGTGCTGGGTCTCCGCTAGGGACATCCTGGACCCAGGCCTCATCTCTGAGTTACAACGCTGGCACCCCGCTCAACCAGGAATGCCCAGGAAGGACGCCAGGTGGCATCCCTAGAGGGTGGGGTACTGTCACTCCCTGATCTTTCAGATGTTCTCGTGCTTGTCTCCATCTTCCCCATTATCCCCTGGGTACTTACAGTGGGGCAAAAAAGTATTTAGTCAGCCACCAATTGTGCAAGTTCTCCCACTTAAAAAGATGAGAGAGGCCTTTAATTTTCATCATAGGTACACTTCAACTATGACAGACAAAATGAGGGAAAAAAATCCAGAAAATCACATTGTAGGATTTTTTATGAATTTATTTGCAAATTATGGTGGAAATTAAGTATTTGGTCACCTACAAACAATCAAGATTTCTGGTTCTCACAGACCTGCAACTTCTTCTTTAAGAGGCTCCTCTGTCCTCCACTCGTTACCTGTATTAATGGCACCTGTTTGAACTTGTTATCAATATAAAAGACACCTGTCCACAACCTCAAACAGTCACACTCCAAACCCCACTATGGCCAAAACCAAAGAGCTGTCAAAGGACACCAGAAACAAAATTGTAGACCTGCACCAGGCTGGGAAGACTGAATCTGCAATAGGTAAGCAGCTTGGTTTGAAGAAATCAACTGTGGGAGCAATTATTAGGAAATGGAAGACATACAAGACCACTGATAATCTCCCTCGATCTGGGGCTCCACGCAAGATCTCACCCCATTGGGTCAAAATGATCACAAGAACGGTGAGTAAAAATCCCAGAACCACACGGGGGGACCTAGTGAATGACCTGCAGAGAGCTGGGACCAAAGTAACAAAGCCTACCATCAGTAACACACTACGCCGCCAGGGACTCAAATCCTGCAGTGCCAGACGTGTCCCTATGCTTAAGCCAGTACATGTCCAGGCCGTCTGAAGTTTGCTAGAGAGCATTTGGATGATCCAGAAGAAGATTGGGAGAATGTCATATGGTCAGATGAAACCAAAATATAACTTTTTGGTAAAAACTCAACTCGTCGTGTTTGGAGGACAAAGAATGCTGAGTTGCATCCAAAGAACACCATACCTACTGTAAAGCATGGGGGTGGAAACATCATGCTTTGTTGCTGTTGTTCTGCAAAGGGACCAGGACGACTGATCCGTGTAAAGGAAAGAATGAATGGGGCCATGTATCGTGAGATGTTGCCCAGCAACAGCCCCAAAACATCACTGCTCTAGAGGAGATCTGCATGGAGGAATGGGCCAAAATACCAGCAGCAGTGTGTGAAAACCTTGTGAAGACTTACAGAAAATGTTTAACCTCTGTCATTGCCAACAAAGGGTATATAACAAAGTATTGAGATAAACTTTTGTTATTGACCAAATACTTATTTTCCACCATAATTTGCAAATAAATTGATTAAAAATCCTACAATGTGATTTTCTGGATTTTTTTCCCCTCATTTTGTCTGTCATAGTTGAAGTGTACCTATGATGAAGATTACAGGCCTCTCTCATGTTTTTAAGTGGGAGAACTTGTACAATTGGTGGCTGACTAATATTTTTTTGCCCCACTGTATACCTGTGTTTTATGTTTGTGCCAGTTAATTTTGTTAATTCAAACCTACCAGCATTTCCCTTGCTCCTGTCTTTGCTACAGTCCCTGTTTCCTAGTTTCCCAGTTTTTGACTGTTCCTGCCTGCCGGCCTGTACCTTTGCCACTACTCTAGATTACCGACCTCTGCCTGACCTGACTCTGAGCCCAACCTGCTGTTCCGCTGCCTTACACCCTTCTCTGGATTATTGACCCCTGCCTGCCTTGAGCTGTCGTTTGCCTGCCCCTGTTTAAAGAATAAACTTTTGGTTCTTTAACACTGTCTGCACCTGGGAAATACCTGAAACGTGATAGCATCATCAAGAGGAAGCTCATCCACCAAACCAACCAGCCCACCAACCACTTCCCTATCCAGTAAGAAAACAAATAATAATCAAACAAACTGGAAAGAACTAACCGTAAGCTAACACACAACGTCCTTAGTTTGAGGCACTATTCCAAATAGATAATAATATAATTGTAATAGATAATGAATAACCATTATGACCAAACAGTCTCATCTGGGGATAATGATCTCAAGATCATCACAAGGTGTTTCTGATGTTTCCAAGTTCGATTCAGAATAAAGTTTGAAAGCCATGTTTAGTCTTAAACTTACCCGCCTCCCACTTCAGCCTCATTCTCCGTTTTTTTCTTGTTGTTTTCATTTGATAGTTTGACCTTACAAAATAACACTGTATCTACCTGCACCACAGGGGGTTGGTGGCACCTTATTTGGGGAGGATGGGCTCATGTTAATGAGTGGAATGGTATCAAATGGTTTGATGCCATTCCATTTGTTCCGTTCCAGCCATTATTAAGAGCCGTCATACCCCTCAGCAGCCTCCACTGACCTGCGCTGTACTGTTCAAAACCAGGATATGGAGAATGCATTCATTTTATTGATCATGGTTATCACGATGCCGTACTCCAGTCCATAGGGGCGGTAATTGTCTACTCAATATCCCAAGATTTGTGTCCCAAATGTCACCCTATTCCCTATATAGATCACTACTAATGAACAAAGCCCATAGCCTTACATAGGGCCCTATGGGCTCTGGTTAAAAGTAGTGCACTATATAGGGTGCCATTTGGGACACAAATCTTGGGATATTGATTTGGTCATTACTTTGGAATCTACACTATATAGAAAAGTTTCTACATAAAATGTAGAATTCCTACAGTTTGCCGCTGTATAAACATTAGGTAGGCCATATGCATACTCTACATACAAAATATCTCATACTGTTTCTCTAAATAGATCACACAGACCAGTTGATGACGAATCCACACACAGCTCTGGAAATATTTCAAAGATTCAATGACACACAAATGTGATAAACAGAATAAAATGAAAATTATACTGTATTTCAGAAGAGCCACCGTGACAATACAGTTAATTTCAATATGCAGATAGATGTTAGGATTAATGAATCTAATTATTCTCGGCAGATCAGTGTTAATGAAAATAGGTTTAATCCAAAGTTTAAATGGAGAAATAATCAATGTTCCTTTGCAGGCAACATTTAAGGTTTTAGTAAAGATTCAGATTAACGAGGATCTCAACAACACAGACGCCCACTGAAATGTTCTCTACTTTTCAGGCGTGGGGCCAAGTCACACTGGATCAATTTCTGATTGGTGCGGCTGTAACACTGAACATGGTCACGTGTCCGTGTGTCGTCATCCTGGCAGTCACCTGTTTAGTTGTGTCTCTCGTGTGTGTGTGTGTGTTGAACAGGTGTTAGTGGAGGGTAGTGGGGTGGGGGTGTTAGTGGGATGGTATGGTTGCACCTGTGTCCTCCTGGTGTGGGACCGAAGAGGAAGCCGGTGGAAGGGATCCTGTCTGAAAGCTGCCACTTTGATTTAATGTGTGTGATGACAGGAATATCCACCACACACACACACACACACACACACACACACACACACACACACACACACACACACACACACACACACACACACACACACACACACACACACACACACACACACACACACACACACACACACACACACACACACACACACACACACACACACACACACACACACACACACACACACACACACAGACAGACAGAGAGAGAGAGAGAGAAAGAGATATTTATCTTCTTACGAATAAAAATCACAGGATAAGACTACTTGACAAAACATCAACATAATGTGCCTGTCCACATCACAAGCTTAAGGGAAAGAGCGAGAGAGAGAAAAAGAGATACCCAAGTTATTTTGGAACAGGGGAGGAGCTACAAAATTAGTCTGGCATGGCTAGGCCTACCCTGTTAAGTGTAATTGTCTCGCCATAGCAACCCTTCTCGTGGATGAAAGCTAATTGGTGAGTATTGACTTTGGTCATCAACTGAAGAAGAGGATGACTACTTCTACTCCCCTATTGCCATGGGAACCACAACCATTTTTGATTGACAAGGTCCTTCACCTGGAAACAGACAGCAACAATAAAAGATTAAGAGGGTAATTACTCAGAAGTTAAACACTCCATAGAACACGACACGCCGTAACATGCAGGTTTAATTGGAGACATTTTAACATGGAGGAGAGAAAGGAGAGGAAAAGCTCAGGGAAATAATTGTGACGTGTTGTTTGGATGGTTCGAAGAGTGTAACATCAATTCTAAGAACAGTTAAGACTAGACAGTCAGCATAAAACAGGTCATAATACGTGAAACATCCACCATCTCTCTAACCAATGATCATCAACTACAATGTTCCACTCTTACAGAATTAAAGAACCTCGTGAGGTGAGGCAACACACAACTAATCAAGGCATTGCTTTGAACATTTCAGCCCATATCCCAAATCTTAGGAGGGACTGGTCCATTTTCTGTCCTAATCTATTTCCTATTCTGAGGAAACAGACCAACATGGCCATCTCAACATTGTAGGGACAGGATGATTTTAAGTTTTACAATGCTTTCTCTGTCTAAGAAACATCAACAATGCTGTAATTTCATGGGTAGCTGTTTGTCTTTAGTTTGTTGTTCACCGCCTCTGTTTTCAGGATCTTTGAAGGATATGAGAATAGATGGACTAGAGAGGGTAGAGATAGGGGGTGGAGGATCGGGTTGCAGGTATCCTAGCGGTTAAGAACGTTGATCAACAACCAATTTGACAGTGCTTGAAGAATTTTGAAGAGAGTAATGGGCCAATGTTGCACAATCCAGATGTGGAAAGCTCTTAGAGACTTACCCAGAAAGACTCACAGCTGGAATTATTGACAAGGGAGTGTGAATACTTATGTAAATGAGATATTTCTGTATTTCACTTCCAATAAATGATCAAAAATGTCTAAAAACATGTTCTCACTTTGTCATTACGGGGTATTGAATGTAAGATGGGTGAGAGAAAAAAAATGATTTAATCTATTTTGAATTCAGGCTGTAACACAACAAAATGTGGAATCAGTCAAGGGGTATGCATACTTTCTGAAGGCAATGTAACCCTAATTGCTCCTGTAAATCGCTCTGAATAAGAGCGTCTGCTAAATGACTCAAATGTAGATGTAAAAAAAATGGAGGGATGGAGGAAAAGAGTGAAGGAATGATGAGGACTAAAGGAGTGTATCGTTTATTCACTGCGTTCTGGAGTTAAAGAGAACGCTACATCGTCCAGCTGTGTAAAAACAGTGGCTGACTACCAAAGATAATTTCTTCCCCTGCGCTTCATCAAACTGCACACACACACACACACACACACACACACACACACACACACACACACACACACACACACACACACACACACACACACACACACACACACACACACACACACACACACACACACACACACACACACACACACACACACACACACACACACACACAGCTCCCCCAAAACTCCCACCCACCCACAACACTCCTAGTATGCACAGCCAGGTCGTTCAAGACTGACTTAAGAATTGGACATCTATCCATGTCTTGAGGATGTCGGGAAATGCCTTAAAAACTGGCCGCTAGGGGCAACCGTGGCTTGGGCTTTGGTGGTGGATAGGCGTAATCCCATGAATCTGGATCTCATGACTCTGGATCAGAAGGTTGCGTTTTCGATCCCAGTCGTGGACACTGGTTTTAACCCTATCCCACACCTTAACCCTTATCATAACCATTCAGAATGACTGCCTAAACTTAACATTTTAACCTTTTCCGAACTTTAACCCTTACCTTAACCATTCAGAATCAATGCCTAAACTTAACCCTTAACTTAAAAATGTTACATTTGGAGAAATGTAAATACAGATACAGATACATTTTGCATTTTGAGAGTGGCAGCAGGAGCAACAAAAACACTTTGGAATTTGATCTTAGGAGAATGTGGATGAGAATTCTGCAGTGAGACTGTGAGAGCTTGTTGAAGATGGAAAAACTGTGTATGACTGAAGGCCAAAACCAACATACACCCTTCAGTTCTACTCAGACAATCAAGGTAGCATCTCAACAGTTGGAAAACAAGGACCAGGTAGAAACATTAAAGTAGCAGGAAGGAAGTATGATTATGCAACCTCTGATTGGAGGTGATACTCAAATGTGTAGACACAAAATCAAGGGATGAGATGCTCTCTGACTTGAGATAGAGAAAAATGATAGAGAGGGAGACAGAGGGAGAGAGAGAGAGAATCTAAGGTAAAGGGAGAGGCAGAGTTGTGGTGAGAGAGAGAGACATAGAGAGGGAGAAAAAGAGACAGAGAGAGAGTCAGCGCTAGACAGAAAGAGAGAGAGAGAGAAAAGGTGAAAGACAGACAGAGTGAGAGAGAGAGAGGACAGGCACTGTGGTGTTTCCTTAGTGCCAGACTGAGCCTGTAGATTAGTAGCCAGCTGATCCACTGCTATCTCTGTCGATTCTCTACCTCCTCATGATCACACAGAAGGTCTGCATCACAAATGACACCCTATTCCCTATAAAGTGCAACATTGATGGCCAGGGCCGTATACGGCCCATAGGGCTCTGATCAAAAGTAGAGCACTATGTAGGGAATAGGGAGCCATTTGAGACGCACACTAAGCCCTCTCTCTCCTAAAAAACCTTTTACATTTTTTTTTAAATAACATGAAAGGAGAGTAACAGGAACAGGAAGAGATATGGACATGAATAATTAAAAATACACAGTAACACACAAAGGAGAGAGGCGAGAATGAGGACAGGAATATGTAGAAGAGAAGAAGGAGACTTGAGAGAGTGATAAAGGTGTGAGTCACAGCATAAGGTTCTGTGTGTTTGTGCAGTCAAGTATAATAATGTTAGTGTTGGGAAGGACTAATGATTAGACCTCAATGTCAGCATCAGTGTGTGTGTGTGTGTGTGTGTGTGTGTGTGTGTGTGTGTGTGTGTGTGTGTGTGTGTGTGTGTGTGTGTGTGCGTGCGTGCGTGTGTGTGTGTGTGTGTGCGTGCGTGCGTGCGTCTGTCTGTCTGTCTGTGTACGTTTTGTCAAGATTAAGGGCAGAGTTGTGGAAACTCAACTCAACCTTACGTCTTATGTTGCAACAGTCTGAAAATAAGAATGTTGTTAAAAAAACGGTGCAAGATGTCTTGGTTCTTCCATGTCAATCAAGGCTCAAACCAACAGCCCCCTGGCATGATGCCCCCAGCTGCTGGTTCCCTGTCCAGCAACACACAACATCACGAGCAACACACTGGAAACAGCTAACACTGCTGGGCAGGGTTAGCTCTGCACACAGTCCAGCTCGTCTTCACCCAGCCTGGCAGACTTTCTGTCAGTACCACAGGGTTCAGTGCCTCCCAGCTTGGAGAACCTATCTTGTACCTATCTGAACTCAGTGGCAGGCAGAGAGCCCCTGACACTCTCAAAATGCTACAGGTTAAGGACTGCCCACCAAATATCTTTGAGTGCCTTCTGCGCCTCTGGACCCAATGGTTTGAGTCATGGAGTGAGGAGGAGACGAACAGTTTCCTGCACATTCTAGAAGAGAGGGACAGATCTTTGTTGTCCGCTTCTGCAGAGGAGTAGCTGGGACAGCAGGCAGGGATGGAGGGATACGGGAGAAGAGGGTGTAGAATGGATAGACAATGAGTGGGTAGAAGACAGACAGAAACAAGTCAAGTTGATGTAGTGGAGTAACTTTAAAAGTATATGTGTGGAGACAGTGAAGAACGGGGCGGCAGGTAGTCTAGAGGTTAAGAGCATTGGGCCAGTAACTGAATGGTCGCTGGTTAAAATTCCCAAGCTGACTGGGTGAAGAATCTGTCGATATGCACCTGAGCAAGGCACTGAAATGTAAAATGTTTGGACGCGAACACGAGCCTTCCGATCTCACACAATGGAGTGTTGAGAGACCCACTGGAACTTCCGTGTAGTAGTTAAATCTCCAACACGAACCAATCACTTCCTTCAAGCCCCTTGGAGACTGACGCACATAACAAAGTGCTTTTTAATGCTTTGATTCAGAGTGAATAACTCTGTAAAAAGATGCATTAACCTTCAAATAAACGCTGTTCAGGTGTAATGTGACTGTCATTATTGGACCAAGTGGCTGGCATGTACTTTACTGTCTAGAGTCTAGACCTATGTGTCCACACATTCATTTACTGTCTAGTGTTTAGACCTATGTGTCCACACATTCATTTACTGTCTAGTGTCTAGACCTATGTGTCCACACATTCATTTACTGTCTAGTGTTTAGACCTATGTGTCCACACATTCATTTACTGTCTAGTGTCTAGACCTATGTGTCCACACATTCATTTACTGTCTAGTGTCTAGACCTATGTGTCCACACATTCATTTACTGTCTAGTGTTTAGACCTATGTGTCCACACATTCATTTACTGTCTAGTGTTTAGACCTATGTGTCCACACATTCATTTACTGTCTAGTGTCTAGACCTATGTGTCCACACATTAATTTACTGTCTAGTGTTTAGACCTATGTGTCCACACATTCATTTACTGTCTAGTGTTTAGACCTATGTGTCCACACATTCATTTACTGTCTAGTGTCTAGACCTATGTGTCTACACATTCATTTACTGTCTAGAGTCTATACCTATGTGTCCACACATTCATTTACTGTCTAGAGTCTAGACCTATGTGTCTACACATTAATTTACTGTCTAGTGTTTAGACCTATGTGTCCACACATTCATTTACTGTCTAGAGTCTAGACCTATGTGTCTACACATTCATTTACTGTCTAGAGTCTAGACCTATGTGTCTACACATTAATTTACTGTCTAGTGTCTAGACCTATGTGTCCACACATTCATTTACTGTCTAGAGTCTAGACCTATGTGTCTACACATTCATTTACTGTCTAGAGTCTACACATTCATTTCAAAAGAGACATACAGGTTGGAATATTCACACACATAAAACATAGACACACGTAGGTCTGCATGCACACACCATACCCCTATACATCAACCTCTGA
The DNA here is from genome assembly GCF_021184085.1 of Oncorhynchus gorbuscha. NCBI lineage: Eukaryota > Metazoa > Chordata > Actinopteri > Salmoniformes > Salmonidae > Oncorhynchus > Oncorhynchus gorbuscha. Next base: position 17,313,901 of record NC_060181.1, on the reverse strand, counting down.
ACCCCTCAGTGTTCCCTGTGTGTCTCACTGGCAGATATAGTGGTCCGTTAAAAAAATTCAATAATAATAATAATATTTTTAGGGAGTCAGTTACATTGCAGCTTCTTCCTGCAGTCAAATGACCTAGTGGCCTCATTGGTGGAATGTTATTCATATTTTTCATAATTTCATAATTAATCAACGTTATCTTAAAACAAAAGCAAAAGCAAAAGTGTTTCTCTGTCAAACGTTTGATATAAAGTGCAATATTGGGATGCAAAATTAAAATGTAATACATTTCAACTCTACATATGACATGGTACAAGTCTCTTCTTTTTTGAAGCCCATAACCATGTGTGTGAGGTAGTAGATTTGTTTGAAACTACCAATAAACACCGTGCCACTCTGATTTAGCCAACTGCAGTAAAAGGTTAACGTTTTATTGGCCCTCAATGATGTTCAATGGTTGAAGTGACAACTTTCATTAGATCTCTCAGTATTTGTGGTACTGACAACTAATGTATGACCCCTGACCTATGTGTCACGAATCCCGCTTCCTGAGTCTGTGTTTGCCTGTGTTTCTGTCCTGGAGTGTGTTTCCGGTGTCCTGGAACGCACCCTGTCTGGTTGCTGGGCGAATTAGCTTGTTGGGAGATCGATGTTCACCCGCACCTGTATCCCATCAGTAATCTGCACACCTGTCCTGATCATCACCTCTCCCCTTCAAAAGCTCTGACCTGACATCCATTCCCTGCCGGATCGTTAGCCATGAACAGTATGTTGTGCCCACGAACCAGCCTCCAGTTTATAGAGTTTGTTTTATTGTTTTGTACGTCTTGCTTGCCTTTAACTTACCTCCATTTGTTTTGTCTACAGCCATTCACCCGGAACCCATACCCCATCCCTGTCTGCTCGTCGCCAGTGTGTTGTTATCCATTGGATCCACCTCCGCTGCCCGCTCCTCCACCCAGAACCCATACCCCATCCCTGTCTGCTCGTCGCCAGTGTGTTGTTATCCATTGGATCCACCTCCGCTGCCCGCTCCTCCACCCAGAACCCATACCCCATCCCTGTCTGCTCGTCGCCAGTGTGTTGTTATCCATTACCCCATCCCTGTCAGTGTGTTGTTATCCATTGGATCTGCCTATCCACTCCCATCAACCCACCTCCGCTGCCCGCTCCTCCACCCAGAACCCATACCCCATCCCTGTCTGCTCGTCGCCAGTGTGTTGTTATCCATTGGATCTGCCTATCCACTCCCATCAACCCACCTCCGCTGCCCGCTCCTCCACCCAGAACCCACACCCCATCCCTGTCTGCTCGTCACCAGTGTGTTGTTACCCAGAACCAACCCACCGCTGCCCGCTCCTCCACCCAGAACCCATACCCCATCCCTGTCTGCTCGTCGCCAGTGTGTTGTTATCCATTGGATCTGCCTATCCACTCCCATCAACCCACCTAAGCTGCCCGCTCCTCCACCCGGAACTATCTACCTCCACGTTCTCATTGATTAATAAATACTCACCATCTTTATACTCACCTTGTCCTGGTCTGCTTCTGGGTCCAATTCTGGTAAACCCTGACACTATGAGGTAACAGGTGTCGCATCATTGTCAGCATCCTCTGTTTTTGTTATGTCAGTCAAAATGTTCTTGTCTGTTTTAAAGGTTATCATAATGGTGAATTTGATTTGTAAGGTCCTCATCCACATCTAATGAACTTGTTCTGTTCTCAAAAATAATAAGGTCAGATATAGAAGCAGAGTGCACGCACACAAACACACACACACCACAAACGCACACAAGCATGCACACACACCACACACGAGCACATGCACTCACACACGTACGCTAAATAGAATTGTACACAAGCAAGCGTTTCTAATAATTATCACTGTAAAAACAGCACAATTGGAAGAGAATTACAAAATACATTAATTTCCTGAAAGCCTTAACTTCGAATAGCTAAAGCACTGTAATCTCAAACATGATTTCAATAAATAATTGGCCTCAAAAGCTATTTACCTTTTGAGGGAAAATAAGGATAGTATCTTTAATGGGGGCTACAGGTAGCCTAACCGTTAAAGTGTTGGGACAGTAACCGAATGGTTGCCTGGTTTGAATCAAATCAAATGTATTTATATAGCCCTTCGTACATCAGCTGATATCTCAAAGTGCTGTACAGAAACCCAGCCTAAAACCCCAAACAGCAAGCAATGCAGGTGTAGAAGCACGGTGGCTAGGAAAAACTCCCTAGAAAGACCGAAACCTAGAGAGGAACCAGGCTATGAGGGGTGGCCAGTCCTCTTCTGGCTGTGCCGGGTGGAGATAACAGAACATGGCCAAGATGAATCCCCAACCGACGAGATGAAAAATCAGTCGATGTACCTTCGAGCAAGGCATTTAACCCTAATTGCTTCTGTAAGTAGTTCTGGATAAGAGCGTCTGCTAAGTGACTAAAACCTAAATGAAATGTCTATCTCAAGTTGGCTGCAGTAAGCACGTTCCATTGTCATTGGGTTTTTCCTGGTAGTAATCATTGATGTATAGGGGGTGGTAATAGTAGGGGGTGGTAATAGCAGGAGTTAGAAGATACTGTGTTCTCTGTTCTCCCTCCCTATCACACACATGGGGTATAAGCAGGCAGTGCAAGCAGGAAGTATAAGCAGACAGTGTAAGCAGGAACTATAAGCAGGCAGTATAAGCAGGAAGTATACGCATATAAGCAGGCAGTGTAAGCAGGAAGTATAAGCAGGCAGTGTAAGCAGGAACTATAAGCAGGCAGTATAAGCAGGAAGTATAAGCATATAAGCAGGAAGTGTAAGCAGGAAGTATAAGCAGGCAGTGTTAGCAGGAACTACAAGCAGGCATTATAAGCAGGAAGTATAAGCAGGCAGTATAAGCAGGAAGTATAAGCATATAAGCAGGCAGTGTAAGCAGGAAGTATAAGCAGGCAGTGTAAGCAGGAGGTATAAGCAGGCAGTATAAGCAGGAAGTATAAGCATATAAGCAGGCAGTGTAAGCAGGAAGTATAAGCAGGCAGTGTAAGCAGGAACTATAAGCAGGCAGTATAAGCAGGAAGTATACGCATATAAGCAGGCAGTGTAAGCAGGAAGTATAAGCAGGCAGTGTAAGCAGGAACTATAAGCAGGCAGTATAAGCAGGAAGTATAAGCAGGCAGTATAAGCAGGAAGTATAAGCAGGCAGTATAAGCAGGCAGTATAAGCAGGAAGTATAAGCAGGAAGTATAAGCAGGAACTATAAGCAATGGCAGGAAGTATAAAGGCAGTGAAGAACTATAAGCAGGCAGTATAAGCAGGAAGTATAAGCAGGCATATAAGCAGGCAGTATAAGCAGGAAGTATAAGCAGGCAGTGTAAGCAGGAAGTATAAGCAGGCAGTGTTAGCAGGAACTATAAGCAGGCAGTATAAGCAGGAAGTATAAGCAGGCAGTATAAGCAGGAAGTATAAGCATATAAGCAGGCAGTATAAGCAGGAAGTATAAGCAGGAAGTATAAGCAGGCAGTGTTAGCAGGAAGTATAAGCAGGCATTATAAGCAGGAAGTATAAGCAGGGCAGTTAGCAGGAAGTATAAGCATACAAGCAGGCATTATAAGCAGGAAGTATAAGCATATAAGCAGGCAGTGTAAGCAGGAAGTATAAAGGCAGTGTAAGCAGGAAGTATAAGCAGGCAGTGTTAGCACTACAAGCAGGCATTATAAGCAGGAAGTATAAGCAGGCAGTATAAGCAGGAAGTATAAGCATATAAGCAGGCAGTATAAGCAGGAAGTATAAGCATATAAGCAGGCAGTGTAAGCAGGAAGTATAAGCAGGCAGTGTAAGCAGGAAGTATAAGCAGGCAGTATAAGCAGGAAGTATAAGCAGGCAGTGTAAGCAGGAAGTATAAGCAGGCAGTGTAAGCAGGAACTATAAGCAGGAAGTATAAGCAGGAAGTATAAGCAGGAAGTATAAGCAGGAAGTATAAGCAGGCAGTATAAGCAGGAAGTATAAGCAGGCAGTATAAGCAGGAAGTATAAGCAGGAACTATAAGCAGGCAGTATAAGCAGGAAGTATAAGCAGGCAGTATAAGCAGGAAGTATAAGCATATAAGCAGGCAGTGTTAGCAGGAACTACAAGCAGGCATTATAAGCAGGAAGTATAAGCAGGCAGTGTTAGCAGGAACTACAAGCAGGCATTATAAGCAGGAAGTATAAGCAGGCAGTATAAGCAGGAAGTATAAGCATATAAGCAGGCAGTGTAAGCAGGAAGTATAAGCAGGCAGTGTTAGCAGGAACTACAAGCAGGCATTATAAGCAGGAAGTATAAGCAGGCAGTATAAGCAGGAAGTATAAGCATATAAGCAGGCAGTATAAGCAGGAAGTATAAGCATATAAGCAGGCAGTGTAAGCAGGAAGTATAAGCAGGCAGTGTAAGCAGGAAGTATAAGCAGGCAGTGTTAGCAGGAACTACAAGCAGGCATTATAAGCAGGAAGTATAAGCAGGCAGTATAAGCAGGAAGTATAAGCATATAAGCAGGCAGTGTAAGCAGGAAGTATAAGCAGGCAGTGTAAGCAGGAAGTATAAGCAGGCAGTGTAAGCAGGAACTATAAGCAGGCAGTATAAGCAGGAAGTATACGCATATAAGCAGGCAGTGTAAGCAGGAAGTATAAGCAGGCAGTGTAAGCAGGAACTATAAGCAGGCAGTATAAGCAGGAAGTATAAGCAGGCAGTATAAGCAGGAAGTATAAGCTGGCAGTATAAGCAGGCAGTATAAGCAGGAAGTATAAGCAGGCAGTATAAGCAGGAAGTATAAGCATATAAGTAGGCAGTGTAAGCAGGAACTATAAGCAGGCAGTATAAGCAGGAACTATAAGCAGGCAGTATAAGCAGGAAGTATAAGCAGGCAGTATAAGCAGGAAGTATAAGCATATAAGCAGGCAGTGTAAGCAGGAAGTATACGCATATAAGCAGGCAGTGTAAGCAGGAACTATAAGCAGGCAGTATAAGCAGGAAGTATAAGCATATAAGCAGGCAGTGTAAGAAGGAAGTATAAGCAGGCAGTGTAAGCAGGAACTATAAGCAGGCAGTATAAGCAGGAAGTATAAGCAGGCAGTGTAAGCAGGAACTATAAGCAGGCAGTATAAGCAGGAAGTATAAGCAGGAAGTATAAGCAGGCAGTATAAGCAGGAAGTATAAGCATATAAGCAGGCAGTGTAAGCAGGAAGTATATGCAGGCAGTGTAAGCAGGAAGTATAAGGCAGTGTAAGCAGGAAGTACAAGGCGGTGTAAGCAGGAAGTATAAGCAGGCAGTATAAGCAGGAAGTATAAGCAGGAAGTATTAGCAGGCAGTATAAGCATATAAGCAGGCAGTGTAAGCAGGAAGTATAAGCAGGCAGTGTAAGCAGGAACTATAAGCAGGCAGTATAAGCAGGAAGTATAAGCAGGAAGTATAAGCAGGAACTATAAGCAGGCAGTATAAGCAGGAAGTATAAGCAGGCAGTATAAGCAGGAAGTATAAGCATATAAGCAGGCAGTGTAAGCAGGAAGTATAAGCAGGCAGTGTAAGCAGGAAGTATAAGGCAGTGTAAGCAGGAAGTATAAGCAGGCAGTATAAGTAGGGAGCATTAGCAGGCAGTGTAAGCAGGCAGTATAAGCAGACAGTATACGCAGGCAGTATAAGCAGAAAGAATAAGCAGGCAGTATAAGTAGGGAGTATTAGCAGGCAGTGTAAGCAGACAGTATAAGCAGACAATATACGCAGGCAGTATAAGCAGAAAGAATAAGCAGGCAGTGTAATCAGGCAGGAGAGGGAGGCGAATATAAGCAGCAAGAGCATCAGACACAAAGAGAGACGAGATAGTGAGAGTCTGACACTCAATTTTCTGCTGGCCTCAATACGACTCCACTCAGACGAATGCCGCAATTCACCAAACAGCAAATTATCAACAAAGAAACATTGTTGTATCTGTAAAGTATTATTCTGACATCTACAATACATCTTGAAGTGATAGAGAATACATTCTGGAGAAAGAAGAAGAAGAAGAAGAAGCAATTAAACATAAGAAGCTATAAAAATGTGTGCACTACAAAAACGTAAAGTTATCTCTTGCTTTCAGGGACACATTTTGAAAAACGTCACTTATAACTTATCCTTTCCCCCAAGGATATGCTCTTTCTTTTCTCTGACGGTTGTTAGGTTGAATTGTCTATCTGTCTTCATGTCTGTATGTCTGTGTGTCTGTCTTTATGTCTGTGGGCCTGTCTGTCTCTCTCCTCCCACCAACCCTGACTCCTCCTCTCTCTCTCTCCCGCTTTCTTCTCTCAGACTCTCATATATAGTCTAGTGCCCACTGACCTGGCTCAGCCTATAACCATGTAGTCTAGTGTCCACTGACCTGGCTCAGCCTATAACCATGTAGTCTAGTGTCCACTGACCTGGCTCAGCCTATAACCATGTAGTCTAGTGTCCACTGACCTGGCTCAGCCTATAACCATGTAGTCTAGTGTCCACTGACCTGGCTCAGCCTATAACCATGTAGTCTAGTGTCCACTGACCTGGCTCAGCCTATAACCATGTAGTCTAGTGTCCACTGACCTGGCTCAGCCTATAACCATGTAGTCTAGTGTCCACTGACCTGGCTCAGCCTGTAACCATGTAGTGTAGTGTCCACTGACCTGGCTCAGCCTATAACCATGTAGTCTAGTGTCCACTGACCTGGCTCAGCCTATAACCATGTAGTGTAGTGTCCACTGACCTGGCTCAGCCTATAACCATGTAGTCTAGTGTCCACTGACCTGGCTCAGCCTATAACCATGTAGTCTAGTGTCCACTGACCTGGCTCAGCCTATAACCATGTAGTCTAGTGTCCACTGACCTGGCTCAGCCTATAACCATGTAGTCTAGTGTCCACTGACCTGGCTCAGCCTGTAACCATGTAGTGTAGTGTCCACTGACCTGGCTCAGCCTATAACCATGTAGTCTAGTGTCCACTGACCTGGCTCAGCCTATAACCATGTAGTCTAGTGTCCACTGACCTGGCTCAGCCCTAATTTCCTTTGGAACATGTTGTTTACAACTTCGGCCATCGGGGGAATAAGAAAATACGTGGGGGAAATGTAGTGAAATGCATTGTTCTCATTTTGCTTTCTACTTTGAATAAGGAGGAGGAAAGTAAAAGGAATCATAGTGGATGAATCATGTGAAATATTTATTCATTGGGAACAGATGTCTTGTTCCAGCACCAAGACGGAGAAGAGAAGAGAAAGAATAAGAGGGCTTCTTCAACAGAAATCTACACAGGCATTACATCTTACTGGTCGTGAGATTCTTAGAGAATTCCCCTCATTATTGAGTAGCATAGACTATGACCCCTGCTGTGTCTGAGAGACATCGGCTCTGTAAATCTGATATGGGAGACATATAGGTAATAATGTTTGTAATAATATGTCTGACATTTAATAATGTTTCACTATCCACCAACTCTGGACCAGTACATACAGATATGAGTTCAATGTTCTGCCACTCCAGTTATACAAGTCACACACGCACGCACGCACACACACACACACACACACACGCACGCACGCACGCACACACACGCACGCACACACGCACGCACGCACGCACGCACGCACGCACGCACGCACGCACGCACGCACGCACACACACACACACACACACACACACACACACACACACACACACACACACACACACACACACACACACACACACACACACACACACGCACGCACACACACGCACGCACGCACGCACGCACACACGCACGCACGCACACATACACACGCACGCACACACGCACGCACGCACGCACGCACACACGCACACATGCACACACACACACATACACACGCACGCACACACACACACATGCACACACACACACATACACACGCACACGCACACACACACACATACACACGCACACACACACACACGCACACACACGCACACATGCACACACCATGTGAACTTGACTGAGTAGCAGTTCTTTACCCTTCATATTCCTACAAGTCAGACAGAAAGAAAAGAGAGCGCTCTTACACAGTTACAACAAAAGACGGTAACTCAAGAGTGATGTGATAGCTTGGCACGTCATCCAAGCATCCACCGAGCTGACGCACAAACCTCTTACTGTAATAACACTTTAAATAGCATTCAATAGAAGTTTATCTATGATTTGAGAGCGTCATTCAATATCCACACAAAATTCCTTTAAAATCTGTATGAGACTCAATGGTAGCTTTTCTATAAAAATGATTTGGGATTCGGTGCTCTGAAGTGCTGCCCATCCTAAAGTTAGAATTAGGAGGATGTGTTTTGTGCTGTCATGACGTGTGAAGCGTTGGAGGGCGTAGGATGGGGATGATGCTCAGGCTATCAAGGATAAGTGGAGCAAGAAGCATGACCAGAATATAAGTTGGAAGTTTACATATACTTAGGTTGGAGTCATTAAAACAGTCGGTTAGGACATCTAGTCATTTTTTCTAAAATCGTTTACAGAAAGATGATTTCACTTATATCTCACTGTATCACAATTTCAGTGGGTTAAAAGTTTACATACACTAAGATGACTGTGCCTTTAAACAGCTTGGAAAATTCAAGAAAATGATGTCATGGCTTTATAAGCTTCTGATAGGCTAATTGACGTCATTTGAGTCAATTGGAAGTGTACCTGTGGATGTATTTCAAGGCCTACCTTCAAACTCAGTGCCTCTTTGCTTGACATCATGGGAAAATCAAAAGAAATCAGCCAAGACCTCAGAAAAAAAATGTAGACCTTCACAAGTCTGGTTCATCCTTGGGAGCAATTTCCAATTGCCTGAAGGTACCATGTTCATCTGTACAAACAATAGTACGCAAGTATAAAGACCATGGGACCACGCAGCCGTCATACTTCTCAAGAAGGAGACTCATTCTGTCTCCTAGAGATGAATGTACTTTGGTGCGAAAAGTGCAAATCAATTCCAGAACAACAGCAAAGGACCTTGTGAAGATGCTGGATGAAACAGGTACAAAAGTATCTATATCCACAGTAAAACGAGTCCTATATCGACATAACCTGAAAGGCTGCTCAGCAAGGAAGAAGCCACTGCTCCAAAACCGCCATAAAAAAGCACGACCACGGTTTGCAACTGCACACGGGGACTTTTTGGAGAAATATCCTCAGGTCTGATGAAACAAAAATAGAACTGTTTGTCCATAATGACCATCGTTATGTTTGGAGGAAAAAGGTGTATGCTTGCAAGCCGAAGAACACCATCTCAACCGGGAAGCGCGAGGGTGGCAGCATCATGTTGTGGGGGTGCTTTGCTGCAGGAGTCTGGTGCACTTCACAAAATAGATGGCATCATGAGGGGGGGGATTATGTGGATATATTGAAGCAACATCTCAAGACATCAGTCAGGAAGTTAAACTCTTTTGGGATAGGGGGCAGAATTTTTACTTTTGGATGAATAGCGTGCCCAGAGTGAACTGCCTCCTACTCTGTCCCAGATGCTAATATATGCATATTATTATTAGTATTGGACAGAAAACACTCTGAAGTTTCTAAAACAGTTTGAATGATGTCTGTGAGTATAACAGAACTCATATGGCAGTTGAAAACCTGAGAAAAATCCAACCAGGAAGTGGGAAATCTGAGGTTTGCCGTTTTCAAAGCTTGGCCTACCGAATACACAGTGTCTATGGAGTCAAGTTGCACTTCCTACGGCTTCCAATAGATATCAACCGTCTTTAGAAACTTGTTTCAGGCTTCTGCCATAAAGGAGGGGCTCATGAGACCTGTTTGAGTCAGTGGTATGGCAGAGTGTCTCAGGCTCGTGACGCGCACTCCCGACAGAGTTAGCCCTCGTTCCATTGCTTTTCTTCAGACAAAGGAATTCTCCAGTTGGAACATTATTGATGTTTTATGTTAAAAACATCCTAAAGATTGATTCCATACATTGTTTGACTTGTTTCTACGACCTGTAACGGAACTTTTAGAGTTTGTCTGGACGAAGTGCTCGCTCCTCATGAAGATGGATTACTGGGCTGAACACGCTAACAACAAGTGGCTATTTGGACATAAATTATGGACTTTATGGAAGAAATCAGTCATTTATTGTCGAACTGGGATTCCTGGGAGTGCCTTCTGATGAAGATCATCAAAGGTAAGTGAATATATATAGTAACTTCTGTTGACTCCAAAATGGCAGATATTTCTCTGGCTGGATTGGGCTCTGAGCGCCGTTCTCAGATTATGCTTTTTCAGTAAAGTTAAAAAAAAATCTGACACAGTGGTTGCATTAAGGAGAAGTCTATCCTTAATTCTGTGAATAACAATTGTATCTTTTATCAATGTTTATTATGAGTATTTCTGCAAAATCACCGGATGTTTGGAATCAAAACATTACTGCACGTAACGCGCCAATGTAAACTGAGATTTTTGGATATAAATATGCACATTATCGAACAAAACATACATGTATTGTGTAACATGATGTCCTATGAGTGTCATCTGATGAAGATCATCAAAGGTTAGTGATTAATTGTATCTATATTTCTGCTTTTTGTGACTCCTCTCTTTGGCTGGAAAAATATTTTTTTGACTTCCATAATCACATGTTGTGCTTTTGCTGTAAAGCATTTTTTAAATTGGACATTATGGGTAGATTAACAAGAAGTTTATCTTTCATTTGCTGTATTGGACTTGTTAATGTGTGAAAGTTACATATTTCAAAAAAATATTTTTGAATTTCGTGCGCTGCCTTTTCAGCGGAATGTTGTCGAAAGGTTCAAGCTTGGTCGCAAATGGGTCTCCCAAATGAACAATGACATACTTCCAAAGTTGTGGCAAAATGGCTTAAGGACAGCAAAATCAGTGCATTGCAGTGGCCTTCACAAAGCCCTGACTTCAATCCTATAGAAAATTTGTGGGCAGAACTGAAAAAGCGTATGCGAAGGGAAGCTTGTGGAAGGCTACCCGAAATGTTTGACCCAAGTTAAACAATTTCAAAGGCAATACTAACAAATACTAATTGAGTATATGTAAACTTCTGATCCACTGGGAATGTGATGAAAGAAATATAAGCTGAAATAAATCATTCTCTCTACTATTTTTCTGACATTTCACATTCTTAAAATAAAGTGGTGATCCTAACTGACCTAAAACAGGGACTGTTTATATATATATGTGTATATATTATTTTTTTAAAATGTTTTTTTTATTAATCTGAACAATAACTGATCTTTCTGTTCATTGGAAATACTTCATATTTTCCCCACATTCCAGTTTAGGGTTTTAGAGTAGCATGAAAACACATTCAGAAAACATCTAGGAGAGAAAAAAAGGATGCTAATGAGATCTAATTAATTCCTATCACATTTGTAATTTGATTGACAGTAAAACATAAAAGAGAGAGGAGGAAAACAAAGAGATGCCCTGACCTCCAGGGGGCCCCATTGAATGTGTTTGTCACTCTCACTCAGATATCATAGTAAGATGTTATAAGTCATTGCAAAATATGTAGAATTGGAGGAAATTAGCTTTAAAACTGCAACAATTTCTCAACACCCCATGAAAAAATATGTATAATTGCAGGAAATTTGCTATAAAACTGCATAAAAGAATGTGTTCTGTCAAGCAAACTCATTTGTTTACTTTTTGTTAATAAAATATGTTTTCTGCTAACAGATCCCTCTGTAAGTATTAAATTATAGTTTTTAATCTCGGTCCTGAGTTAATGTAATTGTATAGCTACTAGGCTATGTGTTTGTAGATGGACTGAGGTGAAGGAAGCTACAGCATCTAATGGCTGGGGTCATTTTTGGTTGTTTTTGCTGTTCTCCAAATAGCATTTTAGAGTTTTAAATTGCATAGAAATGAAGCAAATGAAGTTCAACTTTCTTAACCCAAACCCCTTCCCCCGTTACGGACCTCACTAGAACTCACTAGACCCTGGTTAGGGCCTTGTGCTTGTGTACATGCGTGTGTTACTGTGTGTGTGCAGCGTGTGTGTGTGTGTGTGCGTGTGTTTAAGTGGGTGTGTGCGTGCGTGCTTGTGGCAATTAATGGAGGTTTTTAAAATAATAAACACATTTTTCAATCAGACGTTGTCCCCAAGTGAGACAATTCTGTCGATATTGACAACCCAGTCATCATAATCATCACATACACTTGTCTTGGATCTGCGCCAGGTCTCTTCAGCCAATTTTATTCGTCTCCAGAGTGAGGTTGTTAATTCGTTTGAGAGGGGGAAATTTTTTATTAATTTCCACCACTATTGACATTTTTTAAAAAGCAATCATTTTTTTAACGCATTAATTAATATAGTTTAAAATGGGCGATGACAGCTTGCGGTGACGCGTCTGTCCGCGCACATTTTCAGAATCGTGATTTGGAGACTTACGTTCAATGGAGCGCATCTTGTGATGTGCCCTCCCCACCCAGTATTGTGCGCAGAATTATAAAAATCGCGCCCTAGAGTGGGTACCCTATGCAGAACGCACAGCAGCAGAAAGACACCAGAGAACAACTTCTACCAAACTATAATTTAAACCCTCAAGTCAATGTAAGTAGCATAACTCTATTACATCTATAGACACGATTTAAACAAGATTAGATATTGATTTCGTAACCTTTTTATCTAATGTACCTGCCGGTTTTATAGGGTTTTTCTATACAGCTTGTAGCCTATCTACTAATTGCATTGCCTTCACTGAAACTGACATTTTTAAACAATTAATCTGAGGAAGTCAATACATATATATCAATTTAATTTGAAACAACAAATATAGATAAACATGAGGAATCCTCCAGTTGATGTAGACTACGGTTTGTGGTGTAGTAGTAGGGAACAGACATAATTATCGTCTTGAACATACACAACTTCTAAAAGTTTTTCCCAGGTAAACTAACTTTGATAAGACTGCGTAGCCTAAGCAATTCAGACCCTGATATTTTTATTGATTTGTAAACATTAAAGATGCATCCTAACTTGGGTACCTGGCTGGGCGCAGTGACGCTCCTCGTCTGGACCTTCATATGCATCGGGACCCTTGCGGAAGGCTACCCGGTCAAACCCGAAAATCCCGGCGAAGATGCGCCCGCGGAGGAACTGGCCAAGTATTACTCCGCTCTCAGACATTACATCAACCTCATCACAAGGCAGAGGTGAGTGCTGTGATCCGGGTGTGATACATTGCTGATTTAATTAAAGGGCTGAAGTTCGGATTTGTGATTATCCAATTGAAATATCTGATTAGTGAGCCACAGGCTATTGATTCATAATGACAGTATCATATGATAACGTATATGTTATCACCTTTAATACAAACGAATGGGCTACAGCCCCAAATGAGCACTTAAAAGAAACAACAATACAAATTGTGCAGGTAGGCTAATCAAATGAATAATATCAGACTATAGATGACTGTACCATAGGCTAAACCTTTCAATGACTAGCGTTACTAACCAACTAACTCATTATATGGAGTGGGACACTATGAACTCAGCTACTAGTAGCTAAAATTACACTTAGGTTTTTAGCTTAATATTTGTGTTATTACTGGCTCTAGTCCAAATACCAACTAATCCAATCATTCAGGTGGCTAAAATAATAAAGATGAGTCACATGAACTTTTCACTAATTACTCTGTGTGTTGTCTATATGAAAGAACCTCTTTATTTCAACAGCTGCACCCCCCTGATTCTTAATTAGCAACATCCCTCACATCTCTTTACAGATGAAGCCAGTCACCCTGCATCCACTCACACTCTGTTCACTAACCTCAGTGTAAAATTAGTTTTACATTTATTTGCTGGTGTGCCCCTGGCTACAATCATTTAAATGTCCAGATTTAATTGTGAATGTGTTTCTTCTGTTAGAGTGTTGGTGTTAAGAGTGGAAAAGGGTCCTAACCAATAGGGCTTATCTTCAGAGGAGCAGACTTGACAACCAACAAAACAGTCCTCTCTTTTTATACAGAAGGGCTCTCAGGACAAGTCTTTATTTGAACAGACATATATTCTTATTGACTCTAGAACAGTTGGGATAAATTATCTTATGGGGGCAGCACACATGGTCTAGTTCCTGAAGTTAAGTCTATGCAAATAGGAATTCCTGAAATTCCTGTCTCACCCTTTCCCATTTCTCTCTCTCTCTCTCTCTCTCTCTCTCTCTCTCTCTCTCTCTCTCTCTCTCTCTCTCTCTCTCTCTCTCTCTCTCTCTCTTCTCTTCTCTTTCTTTCTTTCTTTCTTTCTCTCTTTCTTTCTTCTTTCTTTCTTTTCTTTCTTTCTTTCTTTCTTTCTTTCTTTCTTTCTTTCTTTCTTTCTTTCTTTCTTTCTTTCTTACAGGTATGGGAAGAGGTCCAGCCCTGACACACTGGACACACTGATCTCAGAATTGCTGCTGAAGGAGAGCACAGACATGCTCCCACAGTCCAGGTAGTGTGTGTGTGTGTGTGTGCGACTGGTCCAGGAGGACTCATATTGATAAAGTGTCTCAGAGTAGGAGTGCAGGTTCCCTCTGTCGAACTGATCCTAGATCAGCACTCCTACTCTGAGACACAGTATAAATAGGTGCCCTGGTCCTCTGGTCTCAACAGAAGAAAGTACTGTGGTAGGTTGGACATCATTTCTTATTTGATACTTTATATATTTTGTCTCTTCCCAGATATGATGAACCATCGTTGTGGTAATAGTGTCTGTCCCGGCCCAACACCCGGGCTCATCGTCGCGGCTACAAGCAACTGATCTCACCAACATGGCCGCCTCACCATGGCTGATGTCCCATCCTAACAACCCCAATGGGTTTCATGAGTATGCATCCCCCTCTCTCCCCATCCTCCATCCAGAGGCCAGATAACTGTTCAGGGTCTTATGAAAGTCGTTATCTGTGCATTGATGTTCTAAATCAGGGGAGAGAATTATTGATTGTATGGTCAAAACTGTGCTATTAAATATGAATTATATAACGGATCTACTTATCTTCTGTAGTTATACACTTATTTGAAATGAGTCTTTAGCCAAGAGCATAAATTAAGGTTCTTTCTGGCAATTTACATTATACTGGGGAGATTGTACGTCTTTAAATACATGTGTATGCGGACTCTCACATCACAACACATTTTTGCAATCCCCGGAGAGCTTAGAATCATTGAACTCAACTCTTTTCAGGGCAATGGCAATTTGGTGGCTAAGGGCGCACTCTTGTGGTTGATATGTTTTACTGCATTGAACAAAATATGGCGTTTCCAGGCCTGAAGTCCGAGTAGCTACTGTGTAGGTAGTCTCCCTGTAGAAAGCATTACGCTTCTTTCACATAGGTGTTAATGCAAAAAAGTTATACAAAATATTATACTATAACGTGGGACATTTGTAATAAACCGTCCATTGCAATGGAATAACCTTGTTAACACTTTGTCATATTACCCAACATCGAGTCATCATCGAATTATTGTCATGCCAACAAGTGTAGAATGTAAATGAATAGAATGAGTATACTGCTATTGGAGGAATATAGACATAAAATAGGACAAGGTAAGGGAGATAGGGGAGAGAGCAGATAAAACGTAATTCAAAATGTTGTGCATTTTGATTACTGAATGTTCCTGATTAATATGCTTGTTGTTATGGTGAACACTGACCCAGTAACCCACCCATTTTCAAATATCAGTTTAAGTGCAAATTACCATCTAATAAGAAATAGGTCCTTATGTTATTCTATAGCCTGTCATATTTGGCACACAATGTTCATTCAACACTGCAGGCTATTTGTACAGCCAGTCTCAAATGGTGCATAGAAAGCAAATTCCAAATCCTGTCCTCTAATTCCCAGTTAATCCCACACAATGTATAATTCCCACCCAATTTAATTCAATTAACTAAGCACGCCATTGTCTACTTTAATGGTCCACAGTTGCCTACTCATAACATTGAAGCTCTTTACGTAGCCTTTTTCACACATGTAAAATAATAAATAGGCAAGGCTATAATATCAATACCACCAAGGGCTCTCTATTCCCATGAATAAAGAATTGGAGTTTAAAAAAAATCACAATATAACATTCAATTACAATATCATTCGTGTTATGAATTGTTACACTGTATCCCATCGTTGGACATAGGAGATGGACCTCCCGATAGATCTCGGCTATGATTCGTCCATTTCTGGTATAGGTCATCAGTAGGGGCGCGGTCTAATGATTTGATTGGCATCGTGTATACGCGTCTAGTAAGCAGTAGGACCAGGACAGCTGAGGGGGGTTTGAATTTCCAACTGGGACAGCCACCGCTAATTTACACACACGATTATCGGTAAGTCAGAATGGCCGATTGAAGTCAATTCTACAGAGAAACTATATGTGAAAGGAAAAGGGGACTTTTTGGTCTCCAAGATGGATTTAGAACCTAAGGAAGAAGTCAAACCTTGTGTGCTGTCCGTGATGCGTGTGTGGCTGTGGGACCTTTATTTGGAATGGTTTACTGCTTGTCCAATGTGATTGCCTTGTTCATACGCTGAGTGCTTGTTTTCGAATCGGATTCTGTTGACTATGGGAAAGGCCTAAACTATGATGATAATACTCTCCAAACGTGCAGGCTACAATGCTTGGATGGTTAACAAAAATGGCCGCATGTGTGTGATGAGTTTTATGTTATTTGGTAACAATTGACAACAAAAACGGACCCATAATTTGGAACGCGTATGGATCACTCTTCGGCCCATTCATTATTTCCTGGGTATCAGTCTATTTCTTATCGCGGTAAAGGGATCTGTGCCTGAATTTATCGCGCCGCTGATAGGATGTGTGCGCGCGAGGAAGTGTCAGGCAGCAGGAATCCCCACTATCCCAGGAGCACCGCACCAGCAGAGAACAGGGAAGTGGTGTAGAATGTTCCAAGGCCCCGACACGATTTGATAGGCTTGAGTGAAAATACCATTGTTTGTTGAACAACTACCGGGTTTTGTTTATTTGCGCTGAGCTGGTGAATGGACGTGGATCGGGTCTGGTATAGCTGTAGCAGCGTCTGGTCCGAAGGCAGAGGGCAGCAGACGCATGCTATTGATTTTGCCTTCAGATTTGTCTGAGTAGAGTGTAGAATGCCGTCTAATGTCACTACTTAGATGAATTCTTAATCCTGACCATCTGAATGTGATAATCTTAGTAATTATAAAAGGTTTAGATGGATTTTTTTTCATCCTTTTTGGTTATGGTGACGCTGGGTTGGCTTTATTCCCAGAGCCTCTTGCATGTTTTTCTGTCTGGGTTTAGAAGTGGAGGTGATTAGGGGGGAAACCCCTGTAAATATGCAATATGCAATTCCTTGGGGGTGGAATTGAGGCTAATCTTAGGGCAAAAGAGGGTGCAACTCAATATTAGGAAGGTGTTCCTAATGTTTTGTACACTGTGTATATCTGCAGTAATAGTGGAATGAAAGTGTAGTGTTTCACAGTATTACTTACCAGCCAATGTTCTGATTGGCTTTGATATTTGCATATTGGTTTCTCTCACCGGAGCATCAAAATGTGAAAACTGTTCTAACTAGTAGAAATTGCGCTAGATTTCCAGTCACAAAGTCAGAACAGTTTCAGTTTATGATTTAACAAGCACTGAATAGTGTAGGGAATCATTATTCCATCTTTGCTGTGAAATACATGTTCAATACCCAATAATATAGTATTTAAAGCTGTTTGAAGCTGGTGGACCTTTCGGTTTTGGTCCACGCTTCAAACAGATGTAAAAACTCTTATTTTTAAGATATGCCATAGCAATTTTAGATCGTACAATAATTCCCTACACTATTATTGTTTTCTCGCATAAAGTGAAATTGAGCGAAAAGTGTAACATTTTAGCAACCCAGGAAATGACAGTGATTTCCACTAGATAGCACAGCCACAAAGTCAGAACATTTTGACAACAGATGCCCTCCAGCAGGAGAAATCACCTACTGGCACCTACTATGATACCCTGTTCAAAGGCACTTAAATATTTTGTCTTGCCCATTTACCCTCTGAATGGCACACATACACAATCCATGTCTCAGTTGTCTCAAGGCCTAAAAACCCTTCTTTAATCTGTCTCCTCCTCTTTGTCTACGCTGATTGAAGTGGATTTAACAAGTGACATCAATAAGGGATGATAGCTTTCACCTGGAGTCACCTGGCCAGTCTATGTCATGGAAAGAGCAGGTGTCCTTAATGTTTTGTACACTATGCATATTATTATTATTATGGATATTTTCTGAAATACAAAAATACAAATAAATATCCTATGTGTTGCACCTTTAATGTAGGCTTAGGTCACTGTTGAAATGAATGCATCTTTATTTCCTTCCTTGGGTGATATTGCATTCAACTGGATTGGTGGAAAGCTAGTCAAGGAAGGAATGAGGGTTGGAATCAGCCCATTTTAATATGACAACCCTTATTCCATGCACGAAAGTGGAGTATTTGGATTTGTACTGGCTAGCGTACAATCTAGATTTAGTTTAGTTTATGTGCCTACTGCACTGCTGCATACATTAAAGGAGGAAAGCAGCAGTCTCTTGCTGTTCCTGAGAATGAATGTGACGATCGTCTGAAGAAGTAGACCAAATTGCAGCGTGGTAAGTGTCCATGATCGTTAATACTCAGAACACCAAACAAAAACAACAAAAGGAATAATGAACATCACGTTCTGCCAGCTTCACAGTGCTAACAAAAAACAAGATCCCATAACGTAGGTGGGAAAACAGGCTACCTAAGTATGATTCCCTATCAGAGACAACAACAGACAGCTGCCTCTGATTGGGAACCACACTCCGCCAAAACCAAAGAAATACAAAACATAGAATGCCCACCCCACATCACACCTTGACCTCACCAAATAGAGAAATAAAACGTCTCTCTAAGGTCAGGCGTGGACTCCCGGCCGCAAACCTGAACCTATAGGGGAGGGTCCGGGTGGGCATCTACCCTTGGCGGCGGCTCCAGTTCGTGGTGTAGCCCCTGACTCCGCCTCTGGCTCCCCCCACCTTGGTAGCGCCTCTGGTGCGGGAACCCTCGTCGCAGGCCTCGGACTGGGGACTGTCGCCGGAGGCTGCGGACAGAGGACCGTCGCTGTAGGTTCCGGACTAAGGACCATTGCTGGAGGCTCCGGACTGGGGACCGTCGCTGGAGGCCCCGGACTGGGGACTGTCGCCGGAGGCTCCGGACAGAGGACCGTCGCCGGAGGTTCCGGACTAAGGACCGTTGCTGGAGGCTCCGGACTGGGGACCGTCGCTGGAGGCTCCGGACAGAGGACCCCGGACAGAGGACCGTCGCTCGCGGCTCCAGTCTGGAGACCCTCGCTGCAGGCTCCGGGCCATGGATCCTTACTGCAGGCACCGTGCCATGGATCATCACTGGAGGCTTCGTGCCATGGATCATCACTGGAGGCTTCGTGCCATGGATCATCACTGGAGGCACCGTGCCATGGATCCTTACTGCAGGCTCCGGGCCATGGATCCTTACTGCAGGCTCCGGGCCATGGATCCTTACTGCAGGCTCCGTGCCATGGATCCTTACTGCAGGCTCCGTGCCATGGATCCTTACTGCAGGCTCCGTGCCATGGATCCTTACTGCAGGCTCCGGGCCATGGATCCTTACTGCAGGCTCCGGGCCATGGATCCTTACTGCAGGCTCCGGGCCATGGATCCTTACTGCAGGCCCCGTGCCATGGATCCTTACTGCAGGCTCCGGGCCATGGATCCTTACTGCAGGCTCCGGGCCATGGATCCTTACTGCAGGCTCCGGGCCATGGATCCTTACTGCAGGCTCCGGGCCATGGGTCCTTACTGCAGGCTCCGGGCCATGGATCCTTACTGCAGGCTCCGGGCCATGGATCATTACTGCAGGCTCCGGGCCATGGATCCTTACTGCAGGCTCCGGGCCATGGATCATCACTGCAGGCTCCGTGCCATGGATCCTTACTGCAGGCTCCGGGCCATGGATCCTTACTGCAGGCTCCGTGCCATGGATCCTTACTGCAGGCTCCGGGCCATGGATCATCACTGGAGGCTTCGTGCCATGGATCATCACTGGATGCTTCGTGCCATGGATCATCACTGGAGGCTTCATGCCATGGATCATCACGGTCCTTCTGTAGCTCAGTTGGTAGAGCATGGCGCTTGTAACGCCAGGGTAGTGGGTTCGATTCCCGGGACCACCCATACGTAGAATGTATGCACACATGACTGTAAGTCGCTTTGGATAATAGCGTCTGCTAAATGGCATATATTATTATTATATATTATCACTGGAGGCTTCGTGCCATGGATCCTCACTGGATGCTTCGTGCCATGGATCATCACTGGAGGCTTCATGCCATGGATCATCACTGGAGGCTTCGTGCCATGGATCCTTACTGCAGGCTCCGGGCCATGGATCATCACTGGAGGCTTCGTGCCATGGATCCTCACTGGATGCTTCGTGCCATGGATCATCACTGCAGGCTTCATGCCATGGATCATCACTGGATGCTTCGTGCCATGGATCATCACTGGAGGCTTCGTGCCATGGATCATCACTGCAGGCTTCGTGCCATGGTTCTTCCTATAATTGTGAAGCTGAATTCACCAAGCGTCGGATTGGTCTGCCTCTGCCTCTGATTGGGAACCACACTCGGCCAAAACCAAAGAAATATAAAACACAGAATGCCCACCCCACATCACACCCTGACCTCACCAAATAGAGAAATAAAACGTCTCTCTAAGGTCAGGGTGTGACAATGAATCACCCAAGCAGAGCCAGAGAGGCCAACATGACCTATGGCCAGTGGTGGAAAAAATACCCAATTTTAATACTTGAGTTCAAGTAAAGATACCTTAATAGAAAATGACTCAAGTTGTGACGGCCCTGAATTTTTCTGAACCGTCTCAGTGCAGCTCCTTCCAATAGGGCGCTTTCCCTTTAATTCCCAATTAAATAGCCAGTATCAGCTGCGCAAAAGTGGGGTTTTGTGATGGAGACGTGACTGAGGATGTGTTCAACCCTCAGTTCCCGAAGCTTCTCTATTCCGTTGTTTTGTTGCCGTTAAACGTGTGTTTTGTTGCCTAATAGAGTTTACCCAGGATCGGATCCACTCTTTGCGTCCCTGGACTACACCTCCTCCGTTCTTCGTGGCCTTTCTCCGCTGGAGATCTATTGGCGGATTGGATTGTCTGACTGACCGACTGACTACCACCTTTTTGTATACGGTATTTCATTTGTTTGGATGTGATGTATACTGTGATTTGTGTAGTTAGTGGTAGTTGAGGACTTAATTAAGAGTTGATCCGCTTTAAGGTTCTGTGGTAAAGTAATTGTTATATTGATTGTATGTTTAATACTGGGTTTACGCTACACGGAACGAACGGACAAACATCGCGTGACAAAAGTCACTTTAGTTCACTGAACTCCTTTACCGGGCAGGACTCTTTTTAGGCCCGAGGTACAGGACATTTCTGGAGGAACCAGAACTCATTGTGATATTATTATATATGTGTGTAATCATTGTTGTTGCTAATACAACCCACGCAACAGAATATAATTGTTTTTGAAGTTCTTTTCAATGTTTTAAGGGTTTATGAAAAGTTTATTTCCATCCTGACTTTTACATACGTCCTTTGTATTGGTGTAGACTTGACGGACCAGATGGGACTCATTCCCACCCAAACTAAAAGGAGAAACTAATGTTTTCTCTGGTAGGCACAACCTACCTGGCACCCCTATAAATAATAACCTCAAGTCAAAACCGTTACAAAGTAACAGTTAAAGTCACCCAGTAAAATAATACTTGAGTAAAAGTCAATAAGTATTTGGTTTTAGATATACTTAAGTATCAAAAGTAATTTTAAAAAATGTTTAAGGATTGCCAGCGGCACACTCCAACGCTCAGAAATAATTTATAAACAAAGCATTTGTGTTAAGTGAGGCTGGCGAAAGACAGTAGTTGTTAGAGGAGAGAGAGGCTGGAGGAAGACAGTAGTTGGTAGAGGAGAGAGGCTGGAGAAAGACAGTCGTTGGTAGAGGAGAGAGGCTGGAGGAAGACAGTAGTTGGTAGAGGAGAGAGGCTGGAGGATGACAGCAGTTGGTAGAGGAGAGAGGCTGGATGATGACAGCAGTTGGTAGAGGAGAGAGGCCAGAGAAAGACAGTCGTTGGTAGAGGAGAGAGGCTGGAGGAAGACAGTAGTTGGTAGAGGAGAGAGGCTGGAGGAAGACAGTAGTTGGTAGAGGAGAGAGGCTGGAGGATGACAGCAGTTGGTAGAGGAGAGAGGCTGGATGATGACAGCAGTTGGTAGAGGAGAGAGGCCAGAGAAAGACAGTCGTTGGTAGAGGAGAGAGGCTGGAGGAAGACAGTAGTTGGTAGAGGAGAGAGGCTGGAGGAAGACAGTAGTTGGTAGAGGAGAGAGGCCAGAGAAAGACAGTTGTTGGTAGAGGAGAGAGGCTGGAGAAAGACAGTCGTTGGTAGAGGAGAGAGGATGGAGGAAGACAGTAGTTGGTAGAGGAGAGGCTGGAGGAAGACAGTTGTTGGTAGAGGAGAGAGGCTGGAGGAAGACAGTAGTTGGTAGAGGAGAGTGGCCTGAGAAAGACAGTAGTTGGTAGAGGAGAGAGGCTGGAGGATGACAGTAGTTGGTAGAGGAAAGAGGCTGGAGGATGACAGCTGTTGGTAGAGGAGAGAGGCTGGAGGATGACAGCAGTTGGTAGAGGAGAGAGGCTGGAGGATGACAGCAGTTGGTAGAGGAGAGAGACTGGAGGATGACAGCAGTTGGTAGAGGAGAGAGGCTGGAGGATGACAGCTGTTGGTAGAGGAGAGAGGCTGGAGGATGACAGCAGTTGGTAGAGGAGAGAGACTGGAGGATGACAGCAGTTGGTAGAGGAGAGAGGCTGGATGATGACAGCAGTTGGTAGAGGAGAGAGGCCAGAGAAAGACAGTTGTTGGTAGAGGAGAGAGGCTGGAGAAAGACAGTTGTTGGTAGAGGAGAGAGGCTGGAGGAAGACAGTTGTTGGTAGAGGAGAGAGGCTGGAGAAAGACAGTTGTTGGTAGAGGAGAGAGGCTGGAGGAAGACAGTAGTTGGTAGAGGAGAGAGGCCAGAGAAAGACAGTTGTTGGTAGAGGAGAGAGGCTGGAGAAAGACAGTTGTTGGTAGAGGAGAGAGGCTGGAGGAAGACAGTAGTTGGTAGAGGAGAGAGGCCAGAGAAAGACAGTCATTGGTAGAGGAGAGAGGCTGGAGAAAGACAGTCATTGGTATAATAATTTATAAACAAAGCATTTGTGTTAAGTGAGGCTGGCGAAAGACAGTAGTTGTTAGAGGAGAGAGAGGCTGGAGGAAGACAGTAGTTGTTAGAGGAGAGAGAGGCTGGAGGAAGACAGTAGTTGGTAGAGGAGAGAGGCCAGAGAAAGACAGTCGTTGGTAGAGGAGAGAGGCTGGAGGATGACAGCAGTTGGTAGAGGAGAGAGGCTGGAGGATGACAGCAGTTGGTAGAGGAGAGAGGCTGGAGGATGACAGCAGTTGGTAGAGGAGAGAGACTGGAGGATGACAGCAGTTGGTAGAGGAGAGAGGCTGGAGGATGACAGCTGTTGGTAGAGGAGAGAGGCTGGAGGATGACAGCAGTTGGTAGAGGAGAGAGACTGGAGGATGACAGCAGTTGGTAGAGGAGAGAGGCTGGATGATGACAGCAGTTGGTAGAGGAGAGAGGCCAGAGAAAGACAGTTGTTGGTAGAGGAGAGAGGCTGAGAAAGACAGTTGTTGGTAGAGGAGAGAGGCTGGAGGAAGACAGTTGTTGGTAGAGGAGAGAGGCTGGAGAAAGACAGTTGTTGGTAGAGAGAGAGGCTGGAGGAAGACAGTAGTTGGTAGAGGAGAGAGGCCAGAGAAAGACAGTTGTTGGTAGAGGAGAGAGGCTGGAGAAAGACAGTTGTTGGTAGAGGAGAGAGGCTGGAGGAAGACAGTAGTTGGTAGAGGAGAGAGGCCAGAGAAAGACAGTCATTGGTAGAGGAGAGAGGCTGGAGAAAGACAGTCATTGGTATAATAATTTATAAACAAAGCATTTGTGTTAAGTGAGGCTGGCGAAAGACAGTAGTTGTTAGAGGAGAGAGAGGCTGGAGGAAGACAGTAGTTGTTAGAGGAGAGAGAGGCTGGAGGAAGACAGTAGTTGGTAGAGGAGAGAGGCCAGAGAAAGACAGTCGTTGGTAGAGGAGAGAGGCTGGAGGATGACAGCAGTTGGTAGAGGAGAGAGGCTGGAGGATGACAGCAGTTGGTAGAGGAGAGAGGCTGGAGGATGACAGCAGTTGGTAGAGGAGAGAGGCTAGAGGATGACAGCAGTTGGTAGAGGAGAGAGGCTGGAGGATGACAGCAGTTGGTAGAGGAGAAAGGCTGGAGGAAGACAGTTGTTGATAGAGGAGAGAGGCTGGAGGATGACAGTTGTTGGTAGAGGAGAGAGGCTGGAGGATGACAGCAGTTGGTAGAGGAGAGAGGCTGGAGGGAAACAGTTGTTGGTAGAGGAGAGAGGCTGGAGGATGACAGTTGTTGGTAGAGGAGAGAGGCTGGAGGATGACAGTTGTTGGTAGAGGAGAGAGGCTGGAGGATGACAGTGGTTGGTAGAGGAGAGAGGCTGGAGGATGACAGTTGTTGGTAAAGGAGAGAGGCTGGAGGATGACAGTTGTTGGTAGAGGAGAGAGGCTGGAGGATGACAGTTGTTGATAGAGGAGAGAGGCTGGAGGATGACAGTTGTTGGTAGAGGAGAGAGGCTGGAGGATGACAGTTGTTGATAGAGTAGAGAAACTGGAGGAAGACAGTGTCATGTAACACGATGAGTTACTGTATATCATGAGATTTGGGCTGCCGAGTGGTGCAGCGTCTAAGGCACTGCATCTCCGTGCTAGAGGCATCACTACAGACTCAGGTTTGATTCCAGGCTGTATAAAAACAGCCGTGATTGTGGATCCCCATCGGGCGGCGCACAATTTGCCCAGCATTGTCCGAGTTAAGGTTAGGCCGGCATAAGCCGTCATTGTAAATTTGAATCTGTTCTTAACTGTCTTGCCTAGTTAAATGAAGGTTAAATAAAAAATAACATTTTACTGGCAATGCAAGCCGATCACTGGATATTACAATCCTACTTCCTGGGCACAGTTTTTAATGAGCAGCACGTTAATTTCACCGCCCTCCTTCATATCGGCCTTCTCTCCATTGAATACACTCAATCCGTCCGTCACTTTAGTGCTAATTGGCCCATTACAGGAGAGAGAAAGATAGAATGAGAGCAAGAGCGAGGCTTACTGGCCGGTTTCATTATGTAATGCAGATTACAAGAAGGCCCTGCACGCTGATTGGGAGTGAAAGATATCCCCTGGAAGAATGTTAATGGCAGCAAAGCCACTAGGGCAATTCTTCCTCCTCATCGAATCATCCACACCACTGGGCCCCTCCAGGGTCTGTCTCACTACGGCCGAGGTAAAGGAGGACAGGACGGAGTGAAGGAAAGCAAAGCATGGAGAGAGAGAACGCTTAAAGAAGTGGAGAAAAAAAGAGGAGGAAGGGAAGCTGAGAGAGAGAGAGAGAGAGAGAGAGAGAGAGAGAGAGAGAGAGAGAGAGAGAGAGAGAGAGAGAGAGAGAACAAAGAGGTGGACGAGAGAGGACAAGAGAGGAAGGAGAGAGATGACTAAAGATGAAGACGAGGGAAAGGGCATAGAGTAAGCTCTTAGAAGAGGAGAGGAGACTAGATGAGGAGAGAGCACACTAAGTTCTTAAGAGAGGAGAGGAAAGGGGTGAACTCACACTGAGAAAGCAGATGCAGGAGAGAGGGAAGCTGTTCAGTACTTAAAGGACCTTGATGGAGACAAGAGAGGGGGTGCACACACCTGAGAAGTAGAGAATAAGAGCGAGAGCACACTTTTGGGATTTAAAAGACGTGAGGATGAGAGAAAAGGGGCCCTGAAGGAGAGAAGAGCAAGGAGAGAGGCAGCTGCATACACACAGAAACAAATCCATCCTTTTGAGCACAGACAGTACACAAAGCAGTATCAGAGAGTACACAAAGCAGTATCAGAGAGTACACAAAGCAGTATCAGAGAGTACACAAAGCAGTATCAGAGAGTACACAAAGCAGTATCAGAGAGTACACAAAGCTGTATCAGAGAGTACAGAAAGCTATATCAGAGAGTACATAAAGCAGAATCAGAGAGTACAGAAAGCAGTATCAGAGAGTACAGAAAGCAGTATCAGAGAGTACAGAAAGCAGTATCAGAGAGTACACAAAGCAGTATCAGAGAGTACACAAAGCAGTATCAGAGAGTACAGAAAGCAGTATCAGAGAGTACACAAAGCAGTATCAGAGAGTACAGAAAGCAGTATCAGAGAGTACACAAAGCAGTATCAGAGAGTACAGAAAGCAGTATCAGAGAGTACAGAAAGCAGTATCAGAGAGTACAGAAAGCAGTATCAGAGAGTACACAAAGCAGTATCAGTGAGTACACAACGCAGTATCAGAGAGTACAGAAAGCAGTATCAGAGAGTACAGAAAGCTGTATCAGAGAGTACAGAAAGCTGTATCAGAGAGTACACAAAGCAGTATCAGAGAGTACACAAAGCAGTATCAGAGAGTACACAAAGCAGTATCAGAGAGTACAGAAAGCAGTATCAAAGAGTACAGAAAGCAGTATCAGAGAGTACAGAAAGCAGTATCAGAGAGTACACAAAGCAGTATCAGAGAGTACACAAAGCAGTATCAGAGAGTACACAAAGCTGTATCAGAGAGTACACAAAGCAGTATCAGAGAGTACACAAAGCAGTATCAGAGAGTACACAAAGCAGTATCAGAGAGTACACAAAGCAGTATCAGAGAGTACACAAAGCAGTATCAGAGAGTACAGAAAGCTGTATCAGAGAGTACAGAAAGCAATATCAGAGAGTACACAAAGCTGTATCAGAGAGTACACAAAGCTATATCAGAGAGTACACAAAGCTGTATCAGAGAGTACACAAAGCTGTATCAGAGAGTACACAAAGCAGTATCAGAGAGTACAGAAAGCAGTATCAGAGAGTACACAAAGCTATATCAGAGAGTACACAAAGCAGTATCAGAGAGTACACAAAGCTATATCAGAGAGTACAGAAAGCAGCATCAGAGAGTACACAAAGCTATATCAGAGAGTACACAAAGCAGTATCAGAGAGTACACAAAGCAGTATCAGAGAGTACACAAAGCTGTATCAGAGAGTACACAAAGCTGTATCAGAGAGTACACAAAGCAGTATCTGAGAGTACACAAAGCTATATCAGAGAGTACACAAAGCAGTATCTGAGAGTACACAAAGCTGTATCAGAGAGTACACAAAGCAGTATCAGAGAGTACACAAAGCAGTATCAGAGAGTACACAAAGCTATATCAGAGAGTACACAAAGCAGTATCTGAGAGTACACAAAGCTATATCAGAGAGTACACAAAGCAGTATCTGAGAGTACACAAAGCTATATCAGAGAGTACACAAAGCAGTATCAGAGAGTACACAAAGCAGTATCAGAGAGTACACAAAGCTGTATCAGAGAGTACAGAAAGCAGTATCAGAGAGTACACAAAGCAGTATCAGCGAGTACAGAAAGCAGTATCAGAGAGTACACAAAGCAGTATCAGAGAGTACACAAAGCTGTATCAGAGAGTACAGAAAGCAGTATCAGAGAGTACACAAAGCTGTATCAGAGAGTACACAAAGCTGTATCAGAGAGCACAGAAAGCAGTATCAGAGAGTACACAAAGCAGTATCAGAGAGTACGCAAAGCAGTATCAGAGAGTACACAAAGCTGTATCACAGAGTACACAAAGCTGTATCAGAGAGTACAAAAAGCAGTATCAGAGAGTACACAAAGCTGTATCAGAGAGTACACAAAGCAGTATCAGAGAGTACACAAAGCAGTATCAGAGAGTACACAAAGCAGTATCAGAGAGTACACAAAGCAGTATCAGAGAGTACACAAAGCTATATCAGAGAGTACACAAAGCAGTATCAGAGAGTACACAAAGCAGTATCAGAGAGTACAGAAAGCAGTATCAGAGTACACAAAACAGTATCAGGGAGTACAAAAAGCAGTATCAGAGAGTACACAAAGCAGTATCAGGGAGTACAAAAAGCAGTATCAGAGAGTACACAAAGCAGTATCAGAGAATACACAAAGCTATATCAGAGAGTACACAAAGCAGTATCAGAGAGTACACAAAGCAGTATCAGAGAGTACAGAAAGCAGTATCAGAGAGTACAGAAAGCAGTATCAGAGAGTACAGAAAACAGTATCAGAGAGTACAGAAAGCAGTATCAGAGAGTACAGAAAGCAGTATCAGAGAGTACAGAAAGCAGTATCAGAGAGTACAGAAAGCAGTATCAGAGAGTACAGAAAGCAGTATCAGAGAGTACAGAAAGCAGTATCAGAGAGTACACAAAGCTGTATCAGAGAGTACAGAAAGCAGTATCAGAGAGTACAGAAAGCAGTATCAGAGAGTACAGAAAGCAGTATCAGAGAGTACAGAAAGCAGTATCAGAGAGTACAGAAAGCAGTATCAGAGAGTACAGAAAACAGTATCAGAGAGTACAGAAAGCAGTATCAGAGAGTACAGAAAGCAGATTCAGAGAGTACAGAAAGCAGATTCAGAGAGTACAGAAAGCAGTATCAGAGAGTACACAAAGCAGTATCAGAGAGTACACAAAGCAGTATCAGAGAGTACACAAAGCAGTATCAGAGAGTACACAAAGCAGTATCAGAGAGTACAGAAAGCAGTATCAGAGAGTACAGAAAGCAGTATCAGAGAGTACACAAAGCTGTATCAGAGAGTACACAAAGCAGAGAGTACACAAAGCAGTATCAGAGAGTACACAAAGCTGTATCAGAGAGTACACAAAGCAGTATCAGAGAGTACACAAAGCAGTATCAGAGAGTACACAAAGCTGTATCAGAGAGTACACAAAGCAGTATCAGAGAGTACACAAAGCAGTATCAGAGAGTACACAAAGCAGTATCAGAGAGTACACAAAGCAGTATCAGAGAGTACAGAAAGCAGTATCAGAGAGTACACAAAGCAGTATCAGAGAGTACAGAAAGCAGTATCAGAGAGTACAGAAAGCAGTATCAGAGAGTACACAAAGCTGTATCAGAGAGTACACAAAGCAGTATCAGAGAGTACACAAAGCAGTATCAGAGAGTACACAAAGCTGTATCAGAGAGTACACAAAGCAGTATCAGAGAGTACACAAAGCAGTATCAGAGA
The DNA here is from genome assembly GCF_021184085.1 of Oncorhynchus gorbuscha. Lineage (NCBI taxonomy): Eukaryota > Metazoa > Chordata > Actinopteri > Salmoniformes > Salmonidae > Oncorhynchus > Oncorhynchus gorbuscha. The sequence continues at coordinate 17,284,669 of NC_060181.1, read as the reverse complement.
GTACACAAAGCTGTATCAGAGAGTACACAAAGCAGTATCAGAGAGTACACAAAGCTGTATCAGAGAGTACACAAAGCAGTATCAGAGAGTACACAAAGCAGTATCAGAGAGTACAGAAAGCAGTATCAGAGAGTACAGAAAGCAGTATCAGAGAGTACACAAAGCTGTATCAGAGAGTACAGAAAGCAGATTCAGAGAGTACAGAAAGCAGATTCAGAGAGTACAGAAAGCAGTATCAGAGAGTACACAAAGCAGTATCAGAGAGTACACAAAGCAGTATCAGAGAGTACACAAAGCAGTATCAGAGAGTACACAAAGCAGTATCAGAGAGTACAGAAAGCAGTATCAGAGAGTACAGAAAGCAGTATCAGAGAGTACAGAAAGCAGTATCAGAGAGTACAGAAAGCAGTATCAGAGTACAGAAAGCAGTATCAGAGAAAGCAGTTCAGAGAGTACAGAAAGCAGATTCAGAGAGTACAGAAAGCAGTATCAGAGAGTACACAAAGCAGTATCAGAGAGTACACAAAGCAGTATCAGAGAGTACACAAAGCAGTATCAGAGAGTACACAAAGCAGTATCAGAGAGTACACAAAGCAGTATCAGAGAGTACACAAAGCAGTATCAGAGAGTACACAAAGCAGTATCAGAGAGTACACAAAGCAGTATCTGAGAGTACACAAAGCAGTATCAGAGAGTACACAAAGCAGTATCAGAGAGTACACAAAGCAGTATCAGAGAGTACACAAAGCTGTATCAGAGAGTACAGAAAGCAGTATCAGAGAGTACACAAAGCTGTATCAGAGAGTACAGAAAGCAGTATCAGAGAGTACACAAAGCTGTATCAGAGAGTACACAAAGCTATATCAGAGAGTACACAAAGCAGTATCTGAGAGTACACAAAGCTATATCAGAGAGTACACAAAGCAGTATCTGAGAGTACACAAAGCTATATCAGAGAGTACACAAAGCAGTATCAGAGAGTACACAAAGCAGTATCAGAGAGTACACAAAGCTGTATCAGAGAGTACAGAAAGCAGTATCAGAGAGTACACAAAGCAGTATCAGCGAGTACAGAAAGCAGTATCAGAGAGTACACAAAGCAGTATCAGAGAGTACACAAAGCTGTATCAGAGAGTACAGAAAGCAGTATCAGAGAGTACACAAAGCTGTATCAGAGAGTACACAAAGCTGTATCAGAGAGCACAGAAAGCAGTATCAGAGAGTACACAAAGCAGTATCAGAGAGTACGCAAAGCAGTATCAGAGAGTACACAAAGCTGTATCACAGAGTACACAAAGCTGTATCAGAGAGTACAAAAAGCTGTATCAGAGAGTACACAAAGCAGTATCAGAGAGTACACAAAGCAGTATCAGAGAGTACACAAAGCAGTATCAGAGAGTACACAAAGCAGTATCAGAGAGTACACAAAGCAGTATCAGAGAGTACACAAAGCTATATCAGAGAGTACACAAAGCAGTATCAGAGAGTACACAAAGCAGTATCAGAGAGTACAGAAAGCAGTATCAGAGTACACAAAACAGTATCAGGGAGTACAAAAAGCAGTATCAGAGAGTACACAAAGCAGTATCAGGGAGTACAAAAAGCAGTATCAGAGAGTACACAAAGCAGTATCAGAGAATACACAAAGCTATATCAGAGAGTACACAAAGCAGTATCAGAGAGTACACAAAGCAGTATCAGAGAGTACAGAAAGCAGTATCAGAGAGTACAGAAAACAGTATCAGAGAGTACAGAAAGCAGTATCAGAGAGTACAGAAAGCAGTATCAGAGAGTACAGAAAGCAGTATCAGAGAGTACACAAAGCAGTATCAGAGAGTACAGAAAGCAGAGAGTACACAAAGCAGTATCAGAGAGTACAGAAAGCAGTATCAGAGAGTACAGAAAGCAGTATCAGAGAGTACAGAAAGCAGTATCAGAGAGTACAGAAAGCAGTATCAGAGAGTACAGAAAGCAGTATCAGAGAGTACACAAAGCTGTATCAGAGTACACAAAGTATACAGAAAGCAGATTCAGAGAGTACAGAAAGCAGATTCAGAGAGTACAGAAAGCAGTATCAGAGAGTACACAAAGCAGTATCAGAGAGTACACAAAGCAGTATCAGAGAGTACACAAAGCAGTATCAGAGAGTACACAAAGCAGTATCAGAGAGTACAGAAAGCAGTATCAGAGAGTACAGAAAGCAGTATCAGAGAGTACACAAAGCTGTATCAGAGAGTACACAAAGCAGTATCAGAGAGTACACAAAGCAGTATCAGAGAGTACACAAAGCTGTATCAGAGAGTACACAAAGCAGTATCAGAGAGTACACAAAGCAGTATCAGAGAGTACACAAAGCTGTATCAGAGAGTACACAAAGCAGTATCAGAGAGTACACAAAGCTGTATCAGAGAGTACACAAAGCAGTATCAGAGAGTACACAAAGCAGTATCAGAGAGTACAGAAAGCAGTATCAGAGAGTACAGAAAGCAGTATCAGAGAGTACACAAAGCTGTATCAGAGAGTACAGAAAGCAGATTCAGAGAGTACAGAAAGCAGATTCAGAGAGTACAGAAAGCAGTATCAGAGAGTACACAAAGCAGTATCAGAGAGTACACAAAGCAGTATCAGAGAGTACACAAAGCAGTATCAGAGAGTACAGAAAGCAGTATCAGAGAGTACAGAAAGCAGTATCAGAGAGTACAGAAAGCAGTATCAGAGAGTACAGAAAGCAGTATCAGAGAGTACAGAAAGCAGTATCAGAGAGTACAGAAAGCAGTATCAGAGAGTACAGAAAGCAGATTCAGAGAGTACAGAAAGCAGTATCAGAGAGTACACAAAGCAGTATCAGAGAGTACACAAAGCAGTATCAGAGAGTACACAAAGCAGTATCAGAGAGTACACAAAGCAGTATCTGAGAGTACACAAAGCTATATCAGAGAGTACACAAAGCAGTATCAGGGAGTACAAAAAGCAGTATCAGAGAGTACACAAAGCAGTATCAGAGAGTACACAAAGCTATATCAGAGAGTACACAAAGCAGTATCAGAGAGTACACAAAGCAGTATCAGAGAGTACACAAAGCTGTATCAGAGAGTACAGAAAGCAGTATCAGAGAGTACACAAAGCTGTATCAGAGAGTACAGAAAGCAGTATCAGAGAGTACACAAAGCTGTATCAGAGAGTACACAAAGCTATATCAGAGAGTACACAAAGCAGTATCTGAGAGTACACAAAGCTATATCAGAGAGTACACAAAGCAGTATCTGAGAGTACACAAAGCTATATCAGAGAGTACACAAAGCAGTATCAGAGAGTACACAAAGCAGTATCAGAGAGTACACAAAGCAGTATCAGAGAGTACACAAAGCTGTATCAGAGAGTACAGAAAGCAGTATCAGAGAGTACACAAAGCAGTATCAGCGAGTACAGAAAGCAGTATCAGAGAGTACACAAAGCAGTATCAGAGAGTACACAAAGCTGTATCAGAGAGTACAGAAAGCAGTATCAGAGAGTACACAAAGCTGTATCAGAGAGTACACAAAGCTGTATCAGAGAGCACAGAAAGCAGTATCAGAGAGTACACAAAGCAGTATCAGAGAGTACGCAAAGCAGTATCAGAGAGTACACAAAGCTGTATCACAGAGTACACAAAGCTGTATCAGAGAGTACAAAAAGCAGTATCAGAGAGTACACAAAGCTGTATCAGAGAGTACACAAAGCAGTATCAGAGAGTACACAAAGCTATATCAGAGAGTACAGAAAGCAGTATCAGAGTACACAAAACAGTATCAGGGAGTACAAAAAGCAGTATCAGAGAGTACACAAAGCAGTATCAGGGAGTACAAAAAGCAGTATCAGAGAGTACACAAAGCAGTATCAGAGAATACACAAAGCTATATCAGAGAGTACACAAAGCAGTATCAGAGAGTACACAAAGCAGTATCAGAGAGTACAGAAAGCAGTATCAGAGAGTACAGAGAGTACAGCAGTATCAGAGAGTACAGAAAACAGTATCAGAGAGTACAGAAAGCAGTATCAGAGAGTACAGAAAGCAGTATCAGAGAGTACAGAAAGCAGTATCAGAGAGTACAGAAAGCAGTATCAGAGAGTACAGAAAGCAGTATCAGAGAGTACAGAAAGCAGTATCAGAGAGTACAGAAAGCAGTATCAGAGAGTACACAAAGCTGTATCAGAGAGTACAGAAAGCAGTATCAGAGAGTACAGAAAGCAGTATCAGAGAGTACAGAAAGCAGTATCAGAGAGTACAGAAAGCAGTATCAGAGAGTACAGAAAGCAGTATCAGAGAGTACAGAAAGCAGTATCAGAGAGTACAGAAAACAGTATCAGAGAGTACAGAAAGCAGTATCAGAGAGTACAGAAAGCAGTATCAGAGAGTACAGAAAGCAGTATCAGAGAGTACACAAAGCAGTATCAGAGAGTACAGAAAGCAGTATCAGAGAGTACACAAAGCAGTATCAGAGAGTACAGAAAGCAGTATCAGAGAGTACAGAAAGCAGTATCAGAGAGTACAGAAAGCAGTATCAGAGAGTACAGAAAGCAGTATCAGAGAGTACAGAAAGCAGTATCAGAGAGTACACAAAGCTGTATCAGAGAGTACAGAAAGCAGATTCAGAGAGTACAGAAAGCAGATTCAGAGAGTACAGAAAGCAGTATCAGAGAGTACAGAAAGCAGTATCAGAGAGTACACAAAGCAGTATCAGAGAGTACACAAAGCAGTATCAGAGAGTACACAAAGCAGTATCAGAGAGTACAGAAAGCAGTATCAGAGAGTACAGAAAGCAGTATCAGAGAGTACACAAAGCTGTATCAGAGAGTACACAAAGCAGTATCAGAGAGTACACAAAGCAGTATCAGAGAGTACACAAAGCTGTATCAGAGAGTACACAAAGCAGTATCAGAGAGTACACAAAGCAGTATCAGAGAGTACACAAAGCTGTATCAGAGAGTACACAAAGCAGTATCAGAGAGTACACAAAGCAGTATCAGAGAGTACACAAAGCAGTATCAGAGAGTACACAAAGCAGATTCAGAGAGTACAGAAAGCAGTATCAGAGAGTACACAAAGCAGTATCAGAGAGTACACAAAGCAGTATCAGAGAGTACACAAAGCAGTATCAGAGAGTACACAAAGCAGTATCAGAGAGTACAGAAAGCAGTATCAGAGAGTACAGAAAGCAGTATCAGAGAGTACAGAAAGCAGTATCAGAGAGTACAGAAAGCAGTATCAGAGAGTACAGAAAGCAGTATCAGAGAGTACACAAAGCAGTATCAGGGAGATACAAAGATGGCTGGTCAGGGACGGGTGTGAACCAACAACCAACCAGAGCCCTCCCCTTGCCCCTGGTTGCCATGCAACCAGATGACGGACAGCTCGTGATGGAGGGATTATGAAGTATCAGAGTGTCTGTTTTTGTGTAAACCGCCACGCCACAGCAGATCATCTCTGTGTTTTGCATTCAGGAGTGTGTGTGTGTGTGTCCACACGGTATTAAAAGCACAGAGAATCATTCAAAAATAGCACTTTTTGTGACCTCTGGTGATCCCTATGAGAGGAGAAATACTAGACTGTGAGATCTAAATCCTATAAATGTTACAAACTGATCTCCATTGAAGTGTTTTGATTCTCAGTTTCTGTGAATGCTCTATTCATTTAAGTACATCCTCAAAAGTCATCAAATGAAACACACACACACACACACACACACACACACACACACACACACACACACACACACACACACACACACACACACACACACACACACACACACACACACACACACACACACACACACACACACACACACACACACACACACACACACACAGCATTTTAAGGCAACATCCGTTCATGTACGCACAAACAAACACATAAACAAGTGAGAGGGACTTTTTTCTCTACATCTCCCAGGCACAAGGAAGCAGAGAGGACTGACTAATAGCCGTCACTCTGGGTTTTTCTCAGTCAATTGAGAATCACAAAGGAGGCCAGTAACCCGGATTGCCTTGGAGCCACAATGTCCTCCCGAGCAGGGCTGGCTGCTAGGACTCCTGGGGTAGCGCAGAGCAATTAGTGAACTTTGCTGCAACATCACTACAATAGCCTGTACACTCAGAGACTGTTATTCAATTCTATCAGAGCTTGCTCTGGACAGTGGGGTATGCCACGTGTGTTGGTTGGTGTGTGTTGTGCAGAGAGGAGGATTTGGTTGAGGGGCTGCTAGTTTAGCCAATCTCTAATGACTCCTCTACAACCATCCCAACCCTAAACCACCCCCACCCCCCACACACACACACACCGAGCAGCCGCTGCCACAAGCCCCAGGTCAGACTGTGTGACTCTAGATAAGAGGATTACACTGCCAGAAACAAGATGGCCATCTTGAAGATTAATAATAATATTCATTAGAACAACAACAACCATCACATTTATCCAATCATCAGTACATTGATTTCTGTCATTTAACAGATGCTCTTATCCAGAGTGACTTTTAATCATACTTCACTACAATCTCAAATATAATTTAACCAAAAATGCCCTGTCATTTGATGCTGATTGTTTGTTTTGGACACATAATTACATCCTGACCACAGCTTATCACAACACCCAGCACACACACACACACACACACACACACACACACACACACACACACACACACACACACACACACACACACACACACACACACACACACACACACACACACACACACACACACACACACACACACAGCTTATCACAACCCCCAGCACACACACACACACAGTTTATCACAACCCCCAGCACACACACACACACACAGTTTATCACAACCCCCAGCACACACACACACACACGCAGCTTATCACAACCCCCAGCACACACACACACAGCTTATCACAACCCTCGGCACACACACACACACGGTTTATCACAACCCACACACACACACACACACATGGTTTATCACAACCCTCACACACACACACACACACACACACACACACACACACACACACACACACACACACACACACACACACACACACACACACACACACACACACACACACACACACACACACACACACACACACACACACACACACACACACAGTTTATCACAACCCCCAGCCCTTAACGAGCCGCATCTTTATTTATTTTTATTTTTATTTAACCTTTATTTAACTAGGCAAGTCAGTTATGAACAAATTCATATTTACAATGACAGGCTACCAAAAGCCAAATCGCCTCCCACGGAGACGGGGGCTGGGATTAAAAATAAATAAAAAATATTGGACAAAACACACATCATGACAAGAGAGACAAGACTCCATAAAGAGAGACCTAAGACAACAACATAGCAAGGCAGCAACACATGACAACACAGCATGGTAGCAACACAACATGACAACACAGCATGGTAGCAACACAACATGACAACAACGTGGTAGCAACACAACATGGTAGCAGCACAAAACATGGTACAAACATTATTGGACACAGTCAACAGCACAGAGGTCAAGAAGGTAGAGACAACAATACATCACACAAAGCAGTCACAACTGTCAGTGAGAGTGTCCATGATTGAGTCTTTGAATGAAGAGATTTAGATAAAACTGTTCAGTTTGAGTGTTTGTTGCAGCTCGTTCCAGTCGCTAGCTGCAGCGAACTGAAAAGACGAGCTACCCAGGAATGTGTGTGCTTTGGGACCTTTAACAGAATGTGACTGGCAGAACGGGTGTTGTATGTGGAGGATAATGAGGCTGTTGCAGTTTTTTACAATCACTTTGGCACTCATTTCGGAACCTTGCTGTAATTTTTCAAAACTCTAGACACAAAACTCACAACCAATGATCAAAATGCAAATTTTTCAAAACTCTAACACTTTTTTCCAATTGCTTGGATACAAGACACATAAAGTTAATAATTTGTTCATTGAACTAAAATCACCTGTTCAAAATGACACAACATAACATCAAAGTATTACCATTTCAAAATGCAATTCACACATTACATCTGGGATGACTGTCTATTCATTTCATTACAATGAGCTAACTATCAATTGATACAACTGCTCAAAATGATAAGTAACTGTTGCATTACTCTTAATGCATAGTTTTGTGGAAACTGACAAACAATATTCCATGTTTAGATCATGAAAGTTTCAGGATAACGAGATCCATTGACACCAATTACCGTGGAACATGAACCAATTGGACTATATTATCTATAGATGTAATATTTCATCATCATTCTTCATCACTGTCTCTATGGTCCCATGTACTACTTTTCCAGACCATGTTTTCAGATTTGACATTTAGTAGGTACACCTCTCTAGTACTGTGTAGGACCCCCTTTTGCCTCCACAACAGCCTGAATTATTCACGGTGTTGTACGTTAATTAAGAGATGCCCTTCTGCACACCACTGTTTTAAACAGCTGTTGTTTGAGCATTTGTGGCCTTTCTGTTAGCTTGAATGAGTCTGGACATTCTCTTCTGACCTCTCTCATTAACAAGGTGGTTTTGCCCACAGAACTACTGCTCACTGAATGTGTTTTGTTTATCGCACCGTTCTCTGTAAACTCTAGAGACTGTAGTGCGTAGAAATCCCAGGAAGGCAGCTGTTTCTGAGATGCTGGAATCACCATGTGTTCATCAACAATCATACCACGGTCAAAGTTGCTTAGATTACTCATCTTGCCCATTCTGATGTTTGGTTGAACAACATCTAAAGCTCTCTACTCTATATACTCTATATATTGAGTTGCAGGCAGCCACATGATTCACTGTTTGTAACTGTCTTTGATGAGCTAAATCAGGTCTGTAGAGCTGATGACATGACCTATGTCATTGTGTGGGATAATGTCAGGTTCCACCATGCTCAGAATGGTGCAAGCATGGTTTCAGGCCCATCCACAATTTACCACCTTGTACTTACCCCCATACTCTCCTTTCCTTAACCCGACCTTAACCCAATTGAGGATTTGTTCTCCACATGGAAGTGGAAGGTATATGATAGGCGCCCTCACGAACAAGGCACCCTTCTCCAGGCCATGGATGACACATGCAATGACATCACGGCAGACCAGCGTCAAGCCTGGATTCGCTATGCCCAAAGATTCTTCCCAAGATGTTTGGCTAATGAAAACAACATGAACCTGTGGCCAAATCCACAAGCAGGGTTGATGGAAAATAGAAGTACAGTAATCAATCTTTTGTTTTGCTCTTTACAGTAAGCCAGGTGAGGAACACTGCAGTGATGTTTTACAGTAAGCCAGGTGAGGAACACTGCAGTGATGTTTTACAGTAAGCCACGTGAGGAACACTGCAGTGATGTTTTACAGTAAGCCAGGTGAGGAACACTGCAGTGATGTTTTACAGTAAGCCAGGTAAGGAACACTGCAGTGATATTTTACAGTAAGCCAGGTGAGGAACACTGCAGTGATGTTTTACAGTAAGCCAGGTGAGGAACACTGCAGTGATGTTTTACAGTAAGCCAGGTGAGGAACACTGCAGTGATATTTTACAGTAAGCCACGTGAGGAACACTGCAGTGATGTTTTACAGTAAGCCAGGTGAGGAACTGCAGTGATGTTTTACAGTAAGCCACGTGAGGAACACTGCAGTGATGTTTTACAGTAAGCCAGGTGAGGAACACTGCAGTGATGTTTTACAGTAAGCCAGGTGAGGAACTGCAGTGATGTTTTACAGTAAGCCAGGTGAGGAACACTGCAGTGATGTTTTACAGTAAGCCAGGTGAGGAACACTGCAGTGATGTTTTACAGTAAGCCAGGTCAGGAACACTGCAGTGATGTTTTACAGTAAGCCAGGTGAGGAACACTGCAGTGATGTTTTACAGTAAGCCAGGTCAGGAACACTGCAGTGATATTTTACAGTAAGCCAGGTGAGGAACACTGCAGTGATATTTTACAGTAAGCCAGGTGAGGAACACTGCAGTGATGTTTTACAGTAAGCCAGGTCAGGAACACTGCAGTGATATTTTACAGTAAGCCAGGTCAGGAACACTGCAGTGATGTTTTACAGTAAGCCAGGTGAGGAACACTGCAGTGATGTTTTACAGTAAGCCAGGTGAGGAACACTGCAGTGATATTTTACAGTAAGCCAGGTGAGGAACACTGCAGTGATATTTTACAGTAAGCCAGGTGAGGAACACTGCAGTGATGTTTTACAGTAAGCCAGGTGAGGAACACTGCAGTGATGTTTTACAGTAAGTCAGGTGAGGAACACTGCAGTGATGTTTTACAGTAAGCCAGGTGAGGAACACTGCAGTGATATTTTACAGTAAGCCAGGTGAGGAACACTGCAGTGATGTTTTACAGTAAGTCAGGTGAGGAACACTGCAGTGATGTTTTACAGTAAGCCACGTGAGGAACACTGCAGTGATATTTTACAGTAAGCCAGGTGAGGAACACTGCAGTGATGTTTTACAGTAAGCCACATGAGGAACACTGCAGTGATATTTTACAGTAAGCCAGGTGAGGAACACTGCAGTGCTGTTTTACAGTAAGCCAGGTCAGGAACACTGCAGTGATGTTTTACAGTAAGCCAGGTGAGGAACACTGCAGTTGACCTTTAACTGTTTTTTCTTTTTTTGTTGCTAATTATTTTTGCTTTGATTCAAATAAACCTGTTGTGATTTTATTGTATTTCATCAATAAATGTCATATTTTGTTCCACTGTGTGTGATATGTGATTCCACTGTGTCTGTAGTATTCTCTCTACTAGTTATTTTACAGTGATGTATTTACGTGTAGTAGCATAATGAAACATGTATCACATATTTTGTACTACAATATTTAATGATTGTACGAACAACGACACAGTGAAACTGTCAGTATCTTGTGTGTGGGTGATCTAAATGAATGTTCCTATGGCATTTCATGATAAATGAGTTATTTGAACCAATGATTCTGCAAGTGCAAGGTTTCTTTAAAGATATGAATGCACACTGCAGTGTTTTGAACATTGGACAGCCTGTATTACAAGTGACGACCGTTTTGAGTTTTGTGTCTAGCGTTTTGAAAAATGACCACAAGGTTCTGAAATTAGTGCCAAAGTGATTGTTAAAAACTGTAATATGTGTCCCAAATGGCACGCTTTCCCCATATAGTGCACTAATTTCCCTTATATAGTGCACTACTTTTCCCTTATAGTGTACTAATTATTATTATTTGACCCTGCTGGTCATCTATGAACATTTGAACATCTTGGCCATGTTCTGTTATAATCTCCACCCGGCACAGCCAGAAGAGGACTGGCCACCCCTCATAGCCTTTCTAGGGAGTTTTTCCTAGCCACCGTGCTTCTACACCGGCATTGCTTGATGTTTGGGGTTTTAGGCTGGGTTTCTGTACAGCACTGGGATATCAGCAGATGTAAGAAGGGCTTTACATTTGATTTACTACTTTTCCCTTATATAGTGCACTACTTTTCCCTTATATAGTGCACTACTTTTCCCTTATATAGTGCACTACTTTTCCCTTATATAGTGCACTACTTTTCCATTATATAGTGCACTACTTTTCCCTTATATAGCGCACTACTTTTCCCTTATATAGCGCACTACTTTTCCCTTATATAGTGCACTACTTTTCCCTTATATAGTGCACTACTTTTCCCTTATATAGTGCACTACTTTTCCCTTATATAGTGCACTACTTTTCCCTTATATAGTGCACTACTTTTCCCCTATATAGTGCACTACTTTTCCCCTATATAGTGTACTACTTTTTGTACAAAAAAACTAAGACTTTACTAGCTGTAATTCTATGGTGGCTGTACTTGTTTGACCATATTGTGACACAGTGGTCCAGATTGGAGCTGAAGGTCAAAGGTCATCAGTAGGGTTTGACCTCATGACTTGCTGCCATGGCTAAGACCTAAGCAGTGGGTGATTATTTGAATTGTTTGATGGCTTCGTCTGCTAACCCATTTCATCTCATCAGAGTTATTCAGAGTTGCCTGCGTGGGATGGCGGGATCGGGCTTAATGCTGCTGACCTGTAGTGTTTATTAATAAGCTACTGTTTACCACTCTCTCAATGGACCTGGGATGAAGGGAGGAGGTTAGAGGGAAGGGAGGATGCAGGAGAGCAGGAATAGAAGAAGAGAAGGATTAGGGTAAGGCTGAATGCATAACCCTCCCTGTTATTCTCAAATAATAGAGGACATTTACATTCTGATGAATTGACATTCAGGCTGATGATGTAAGCAACGTCCTTAAGTGACTGTGGACACAATAGCCCTCAGAGTCGTGCTGAAGGAACAATGGACCCCATCAGTACCTGGGATCATTGCCCTTGTCTGGTCTCCTCTGGACAAGAATGAGATGACCCTCTAGAGAAAGAGAGAGAGTGAATAGAGAGAGAGGGAGCAAGAGTGTGAGAGAGAAGGTGAGTCAGATACAGATTGTGTAAACCCCTGGTCTGGGGCTGGGGGAAATGGTAAAAATATCATATCACAGTATTTAGAAAAAAATTGACGGTATAACGGTATTTTATGTTTTTAAATAATAAAAGTTGTACATTTGCTTTATGGGTAGCGTGTGACCCCAGGGTGGAAAACATACATTCTAAATTATGTCAGTGGGTCTTTCTCCATTCTGATTGTTTTATACTTTTCAATTCAACTTCAACCCCAAATCATTTTCATTCATGTCTGTATTTCCTACACTCATTTGAGATCATTTCCACACTGCCACGTAGGGCTGCACAATATGGGCAAACAATCTAGGCCTAATTTTTCTTCCAACTGTTGCATTTGCTGTTTGACTTAGAATGAAATAGAATGATTTTTCTAATTCTATAGTAAGAATTAACTATTTTTTGCTCAAATGCTTTAAGAAAGGAGAGACATTCCACATGTTCACTTTTAACAAGGCACACCTGTTAATTGAAATGCATTCCAGGTGACTACCTCATGAAGCTGGTTGAGAGAATGCCAAGAGTGTGCAAAGCTGTCATCAAGGCAAAGGGTGGCTACTTTGAAGAATCTCAAATATAAAATTGATTTTGATTTGTTTAACAGTTTTTTGGTTACTACGTGATTCCATATGTGTTATTTCATAGTTTGATGTCTTCACTATTAGTCCACAATGTAAAACAAAACTTGAATGAGTGGGGTTGTCCAAACTGGTACTGTAGGTCTACACCATCACTGGTATTATCAGGCTGTATAACTGCCTGTATGTTTGCTAGTACATGTATTAGCTAGCTAGCGATAATTAGTGATTAGTGGCTAACAAGATTTAGGCCCAACTTACTAAGAAAAGACAAACGCTAGTGGATTTATATTAACAAGCAAAGTGAAAACAGCATTGTTGTCATCAACATTGTTTCATGTGCTGCATTGACCATGCAGATTGAAGTGTCTCCATGTGCTGCATTGACCATGCAGACTGAACAGAAGTGTCTCCATGTGCTGCATTAACCATGCAGACTGAACAGAAGTGTCTCCATGTGCTGCATTGACCATGCAGATGCAGATTGAAGTGTCTCCATGTGCTGCATTGACCATGCAGACTGAACAGAAGTGAAGACTGAACAGAAGTGTCTCCATGTGCTGCATTGACCAGTGATTGATGCAGATTGAAGCTCCATGTGCTGCATTCCATGTGCCATTGACCATGCAGATTGAAGTGTCTCCATGTGCTGCATTGACCATGCAGATTGAAGTGTCTCCATGTGCTGCATTGACCATGCAGATTGAAGTGTCTCCATGTGCTGCATTGACCATGCAGATTGAAGTGTCTC
>NC_060181.1:17243391-17268391 GCF_021184085.1 Oncorhynchus gorbuscha | reverse complement strand
CCTGGCTACTACCACTATCTGACTTTAGCCTTGTGTTGCCCCTGGCTAGTACCACTATCTGACTGTAACCTTGTTTCCCCCCTGGCTACTACCACTATCTGACTGTGTCCTTGTGTTGCCCCTGGCTACTACCACTATCTGACTGTAGCCTTGTGTTGCCCCTGGCTACTACCACTATCTGACTTTAGCCTTGTGTTGCCCCTGGCTACTACCACTATCTGACTTTATCCTTGTGTTGCCCCTGGCTACTACCACTATCTGACTGTAGCCTTGTGTTGCCCCTGGCTACTACCACGCTCTGACTGTGTCCTTGTGTTGCCCCTGGCTACTACCACTCTCTGACTGTAGCCTTGTGTTGCCCCTGGCTACTACCACGCTCTGACTGTGTCCTTGTGTTGCCCCTGGCTACTACCACTCTCTGACTGTATCCTTGTCTCTACAGTTCCACACTGACAACCCAGTCACAACCATGATTACAGGTCGAGGAAGAGATCCCCTGTATCTGCTATTAACACTGGTACACTCTATGCCAGTCCAAACACCTGTTTATTGCTAATATAATGCTGATATAACATTGGTATAACGCTATTTGTGAGCACACCTTCTAATGTTTAGACATCCCTGTTCCTCTTGGTAGGCCGTCATTGTAAATAAGAATTTGTTCTTAATTCCTAATAATATATATGTTTTTATTGAGTGCATATATCAGACACCATCTTTTGGAGATCTACCGCAGTGATAGAGAGTACTGCACTTTGAAAACTGAGAGAGAGAGGAAGAGAGAATCCAGAGTAGATTCTGTAATCCTGTGTTTTTTCAGTAGGATTAAAATCCTGCCCAGATTTGCTGTGGATGGAGTTGGGGCTGACTGGGAATAGGGAGGGGGTGGGGCTTACTGGGAAGAGGGAGGGAGGGATATGGGTGGTGAAGGGGGCGGAGTGGATTAGGGACTGCAGATCATATCCTCTTAATCTACAGCTGTGTGAGAGGGGGAGGGGCATTGAGAGCGAAGGGGGGGGCTTACAGGAGGACCACCTAATTATGTAGCATGTAGATGGAATGAACATGTCCCCTAGACACAGATCTAAGATCAGTTTGTGTCAGTATCAGTCACCTGTAGAAAGGGAGAGGAGTTTCGAAGGGCAACCGAAAGAGTCCGGAAAAATGTTAATGATTGCATGTGAACTCAAACAAACCCTCAACAGCAGGAGGGGATTTGGTGTAAGGAGGGGCTAGGAGGGCGTGTGTTTGTTTGTGTGTGTGTGTGTGTGTGTGTGTGTGTGTGGGGGGGGGTGAGGTATTAAAGGGAGTGTTGAGGGAGGGGATTGAGAACAACTGAATCTGTGTCCACATCTGTGTGAGCAAGCTATCTGCCTCCATCTCTCTCGATCTCTCTCTGTCCTTAGTGTCTCTCTCCTCTTTATTTCATTCTAGTTCTATTTCTTTCATCTTCTATCTCTATTTTTAATCTCCTATCTCTTTTTTTCATCTTCTATCTCTGTTAAATTGCTTTTCTATCGTTTCTCTCAGTCTTTCTCTCTTTCTCAGTCCTTCTCAATCTCTTCTGCTTCTTTCTTTATCTCCCTCCCTTCCTTTTCTTTGAGGGTAGAGACTGTTGATCATTGTGTAGTAGACTGAAGGGTAGAGACTGTTGATCATTGTGTAGTAGACTGAAGGGTAGAGGCTGTTGATCATTGTGTAGTAGACTGAAGGGTAGAGGCTGTTGATCATTGTGTAGTAGACTGAAGGGTAGAGGCTGTTCATCATTGTGTAGTAGACTGAAGGGTAGAGGCTGTTGATCATTGTGTAGTAGACTGAAGGGTAGAGGCTGTTGATCATTGTGTAGTAGACTGAAGGGTAGAGACTGTTGATCATTGTGTAGTAGACTGAAGGGTAGAGACTGTTGATCATTGTGTAGTAGACTGAAGGGTAGAGACTGTTGATCATTGTGTAGTAGACTGAAGGGTAGAGACTGTTGATCATTGTGTAGTAGACTGAAGGGTAGAGACTGTTGATCATTGTGTAGTAGACTGAAGGGTAGAGGCTGTTGATCATCGTGTAGTAGACTGAAGGTTAAGGGCAGAGGAGACAGTTTTAGACCAACTATCATTTAGTGGTGGTGGTTGACTTGTGGTTAGGTTAGCATAGCTGTGGTCGAGGAGCGGTCGAAGAGCGTTCATGGTCCTGGCTATGGAGGACGCCTGTCCCAACGGGGTGGAGGTAGCGGTGGATTCCCCTCCGGATGCAGCCGGGACGGGAGAGCAAGGCGAGACAGGAGATGGGTCGGCTGGGGAGGGGGCGGCTGCTGAGCCCACAGAGGGAGCCGACACATCAGGAGGTGAGATTCTCAGTTGCAGATATTGATACTGTGGAAGAATGTTGTTACCAGATAGATATAGTTTAGCTGTGAGGGGGGATATATGTGGTTGCCAGATAGGTATAGTTTAGCTGTGAGGGGTGATATATGTGGTTGCCAGATAGGTATAGTTTAGCTGTGAGGGGGGATATATGTGGTTGCCAGATAGATATAGTTTAGCTGTGAGGGGTGATATATGTGGTTGCCAGATAGATATAGTTTAGCTGTGAGGGGGGATATATGTGGTTGCCAGATAGGTATAGTTTAGCTGTGAGGGGGATATATGTGGTTGCCAGATAGATATAGTTTAGCTGTGAGGGGGATATATGTGGTTGCCAGATAGATATAGTTTAGCTGTGAGGGGGATATATGTGGTTGCCAGAAAGATATAGTTTAGCTGTGAGGGGGATATATGTGGTTGCCAGATAGATATAGTTTAGCTGTGAGGGGGGATATATGTGGTTGCCAGAAAGATATAGTTTAGCTGTGAGGGGGGATATATGTGGTTTCCAGATAGATATAGTTTAGCTGTGAGGGGGGATATATGTGGTTGCCAGATAGATATAGTTTAGCTGTGAGGGGGGATATATGTGGTTGCCAGATGGATATAGTTGAGCTGTGAGGGGTGATATTTGTGGTTGCCAGATAGATATAATTGAGCTGTGAGGGGGGATATTTGTGGTTGCCAGATAGACATAGTTTACCTGTGAGGGGTGATATTTGTGGTTGCCAGATAGATATAGTTTAGCTGTGAGGGGTGATATTTGTGGTTGCCAGATAGATATAGTTTAGCTATGAGGGGTGATATTTGTGGTTGCCAGATACATATAGTTTAGCTATGAGGGGTGATATTTGTGGTTGCCAGCCATTCATTAACCTCCAGGGGAAAGATACTTTTAAAACTATTTCTACTCCAAAGGTGTTTACAGTTGTCCCCTTATTAAAATGACATGACTTACACAAGGCCTGTAACATAAATACATAAAAATATATTTTTTGTGTGTGTACATGTGTGAGTGTGTGTGTGTGTATGATTTCCAGGCAACACTGTAGTCTTGTCACTTTCTTTAGTCAGCTGTTTTTTGTGGCACACACCTCCCGGTGATCACCTAGGATTATGACCCTCTCTCACCATGGTGTGTGTGTGTGTGAATGAGTGCACACTCTTTTTCATATGCTTGATGCAATGAAAAGTTATGCGTGTGTATGCATGTGTATGCGTGTGTATGCGTGTGTATGCGTGTGTATGCGTGTGTATGCGTGTGTATGCATGTGTATGCGTGTGTATGCGTGTGTATGCGTGTGTATGCGTGTGTATGCGTGTGTATGCGTGTGTATGCGTGTGTATGCATGTGTATGCGTGTGTATGCATGTGTATGCGTGTGTATGCATGTGTATGCGTGTGTATGCGTGTGTATGCGTGTGTATGCGTGTGTATGCGTGTGTATGCGTGTGTATGCGTGTGTATGCGTGTGTATGCATGTGTATGCGTGTGTATGCGTGTGTATGCGTGTGTATGCATGTGTATGCGTGTGTATGCGTGTGTATGCGTGTGTATGCGTGTGTATGCATGTGTATGCGTGTGTATGCGTGTGGATATTACGTATATGCGTGTGTATGCATCTGGATATTACTATATTATTATACACACAGTGCATTTGGACAGTATTTAGACCCCTTGACTTTTTCCACTTTTTGTTATGTTCCAGCCTTAATTCTAAAATTGATTCAATATGTTTTTCCCCTCATCAATCTACACGCACTACACCATGATGACAGAGAGAAAAACAGGTTTTTAGACATTTTTGCAAATGTACACTACCGTTCCAATGGTGGGATCACTTAGAAATGTCCTTGTTTTTGAAAGAAAACATTTTTGAAAATAACATCAAATTGATCAGAAATACAGTGTAGACATTGTAAATGTTGTAAATGACTATTGTAGCTGGAAACAGCTGATTATTAATGGAATATCTACATAGGCGTACAGAAGCCCATTATCAGCAACCATCACTCCTGTATTCCAATGGCACGTTGTGTTAGCTAATCCAAGTTTATCATTCTAAAAGGCTAATTGATCATTAGAAAAACCCTTTTGCAATTATGTTAGCACAGCTGAAAACTGTTGTTCTGATTAAAAAAGCAATAAAACTGTCCTTCTTTAAACTAGTTGAGTGTCTGGAGCATCAGCATTTGTGGGTTTGATTACAGGCTCAAAATGTCCAGAAACAAATAACTTTCTTCTGAAAATCATCAGTCTGTTCTTGTTCTGAGAAATGAAGGCTATTCCATGTGAGAAATTGCCAAGAAACTGAAGATCTCGTACAACGCTGTGTACTACTCCCTTCACAGAACAGCGCAAACTGGCCCTAACCAGAATAGAAAGAATGGGAGGCCCCGGTGCACAACTGAGCAAGAGGACAAGTACATTAGAGCATCTATTTTGAGAAACAGATGCCTCACAAGTCCTCAACTGGCAGCTTCATTAAATAGTACCCGCAAAACACCAGTCTCAACGTAAACAGTGAAGAGGTGACTCCGCGATGCTGGCCTTCCAGGCAGAGTTGCATAGAAAAAGCCGTATCTCAGACTGGCCAATAAAAATAAAATATTAAGATGGGCAAAAGAACACAGTCACTGGACAGAGGAAGATTGGAAAAAGTGTTATGGACAGACGAATCTAAGTTTGAGGTGTTCGGATCACAAAGAAAAGTGTGATGGTAAAGTGGGAGATTTGTACAGGGTAAAAGGGATCTTGATGAATGAAGGCTATCACGTTTTACGCCATGCCATACCCTGTGGACGGCACTTAATTGGAGCCAATTTCTTCCTATAACAGGACAATGACCCAAATTACAGCTCCAAACTATGCAATAACTATTTAGGGAAGAAGCAGTCAGTGGGTATTCTGTCTATAATGGAGTGGCCAGCACAGTCATCGGATCTCAACCCTATTGAGCTGTTGTGGGAGCAGCTTGACCGTATGGTACGTAGGAAAATCAAGCCAATCCAACTTGTGTGAGATGCTTCAGGAAGCATGGGGTGAAATCTCTTCAGATTACCTCAACAAATTGACAACTAGGATGCCAAAGGTCTGCAAGGCTGTAATTGCTGCAAATGGAGGATTCTTTGACGAAAGCAAAGTTTGAAGGATACAATTATTATTTCAATTAAAAATCATTATTTATAACCTTGTCAACGTCTTGACTGTATTTCTTAATAATTTTGCAACTCATTCCAAACTTTTGAACGATAGTGTACAGTTAGGACTCGGCGTTGCGGCGTGCGTAAGAACAGCCCTTAGCCGTGGTATATTGGCCATATATCACACCTCCTCGGGCCTTGATTCATTCTACTACAGGACCGTAGCGTGGGAAACCAGAGAGAGACCTGCAGAAGGAGAGTGGAGGAGAAACTGTGAAGAGAACTAGATTCTTGCAGAGGACTTCATTGTCTTCATGGCTTTACATATTTATTCTCAGGCACACAAACACGCGCACACACGCAAATACACACGCACAAACACGCACACACACGCAAATACATACGCACAAACACGCACACACACGCAAATACATACGCACAAACACGCACAAACACGCACAAACACACACACGCAAATACATACGCACAAACACGCACACACACGCAAATACATACGCACAAACACGCACACACACGCAAATACATACGCACAAACACGCACACACACGCAAATACATACGCACAAACACGCACACACACGCAAATACATACACACAAACACACGCAAATACATACACACAAACACGCACACACACGCAAATACATACGCACAAACACGCACACACACGCAAATACATACGCACAAACACACAACGCAAATACATACGCACAAACACGCGCACACACGCAAATACATACGCACAAACACGCACACACACGCAAAATACACGCACAAACACGCACACACACGCAAATACATACGCACAAACACGCACACACACGCAAATACATACGCACAAACACGCACACACACAAACACGCACAAACACGCACACACACGCAAATACATACGCACAAACACGCACACACACGCAAATACATACGCACAAACACGCACACACACGCAAATACATACGCACAAACACGCACACACACGCAAATACATACGCACAAACACGCACACACACGCAAATACATACGCACAAACACGCACACACACGCAAATACATACGCACAAACACGCACACACACGCAAATACATACGCACACACAAAACACGCACACACACGCAAATACATACGCACAAACACGCACACACACGCACATACGCACAAACACGCACACACACGCAAATACGCAAATACATACGCACAAACACGCACACACACGCAAATACATACGCACAAACACGCACACACACGCAAATACATACGCACAAACACGCACACGCAAATACATACGCACAAACACGCAACGCAAATACATACGCACAAACACGCACACACACGCAAATACATACGCACAAACACGCACAAATAAATACATACGCACAAACACGCACACACACGCAAATACATACGCACAAACACGCGCACACACGCAAATACATACGCACAAACAGGCACACACACGCAAATACATACGCACAAACACGCGCACACACGCAAATACATACGCACAAACACGCGCACACACGCAAATACATACGCACAAACACGCACACACACGCAAATACATACGCACAAACACACACACGCAAATACATACGCACAAACACGCACACACGCAAATACATACGCACAAACACGCACACACATACACACACACCTCCACAGTGCTGTAAGTGTATTAGAGGAGCTTACCGGGGCTTTGAGACCCTAGGTTTAACGTCTTAGCTCTCTGATACCTGGATAGTCCACACCTCTCTCCTTGTCAGGACAGGAGAGGACACACAGGGTCAGAGAAGTCTTCCTCTCAGGACCAGACTCAAATGGAATTCATTGAGATAATTGGAAAGACGATATAATCGTATCAAACCACTATTTTCTGTTTAGTGGACTTCTGGATGGAAGTTGTTTTCCACTGAGGAACATTTCAGGACTGATGGACAAGCTTCAGCTTGAAAACCAAACGACCCAAAACAACTACAGAAGAACTGATTCGTAGGCTTGTCTAGTTTTTGACGTTGTTTTTTGTCTGACTGGAGTACAGTTTGGATTTGAATGATTTTATTTGTTATTGCTGTGACCTATCAACTGCAGTGAAAAGGACTGGTCTATTGAACTACATTGAGAGGAGTGAATGAACTACAGGCATGGCCGCAGGTTGCACAGACTTCTACCTCTATTCTATTGGCATGGGAATTCTAAGTAGAATTTGAATGTGGTTGTGTGTTTTGGCTGAACTGTGCTAAAGCAGTATGAGAGGCTACAGACAGGGCAGGTGTCACTAAGGCAGTATGAGAGGCTACAGACAGGGCAGGTGTCACTAAGGCAGTATGAGAGGGTACAGACAGGGCAGGTGTCACTAAGGCAGTATGAGAGGGTACAGACAGGGCAGGTGTCACTAAGGCAGTATGAGAGGCTACAGACAGGGCAGGTGTCACTAAGGCAGTATGAGAGGGTACAGACAGGGCAGGTGTCACTAAGGCAGTATGAGAGGGTACAGACAGGGCAGGTGTCACTAAGGCAGTATGAGGGAGGGCTACAGACAGGGCAGGTGTCACTAAGGCAGTATGAGAGGGTACAGACAGGGCAGGTGTCACTAAGGCAGTATGAGAGGGTACAGACAGGGCAGGTGTCACTAAGGCAGTATGAGAGGGTACAGACAGGGCAGGTGTCACTAAGGCAGGTGTATGACTAAGGGTACAGACAGGGCAGGTGTCACTAAGGCAGTATGAGAGGGTACAGACAGGGCAGGTGTCACTAAGGCAGTATGAGAGGGTACAGACAGGGCAGGTGTCACTAAGGCAGTATGAGAGGGTACAGACAGGGCAGGTGTCACTAAGGCAGTATGAGAGGGTACAGACAGGGCAGGTGTCACTAAGGCAGTATGAGAGGGTACAGACAGGGCAGGTGTCACTAAGGCAGTATGAGAGGCTACAGACAGGGCAGGTGTCACTAAGGCCTAAGGCCTACGCTTTCACTTGCTCTATTTATTTTTTCAATTAACTTTTGTTGCGTGTGTGTCTTGCATCTACTGTATGTGTGTGACTTACTTACTCACTCACTCCCTCCCCCTCTCTCCTCTCTTCCCCCTCTCTTCCACCTTCCCCCTCTCTCCCCATCCCTCTCTCCTTCCTTCCCCCTGTCTCCCCATCTCTCTCCCTCTCTCCTCCCTTCCCCCTCTCTCCCATCCCTCCCCCTCTCTCCCCCTTCTTTCCCCTCTCCCCCATCGCTTGCCCCTCCCTCCCCCTGTCATCTCCCCCACAGCGATGCAGCAGGTGTTGAACAACCTGGGGGAGCTGCCTACCTCCACGGGGGCCAAAGACATCGACCTCATCTTCCTCAGAGGCATCATGGAGAGTCCCATTGTACGGTCACTCATCAAGGTAGCAGACACACATAGGGGAGAACACACTGAGACTGACTCACACACTGACAGGCCACAGGCTGACAGGTCACAGGATGACAGGCAGCTCCCCACTAAGGTACTAATGTATCACCATGCTAATACGCAACACAACCCTGATGGTTGCCCTGATGATCACAATGACACAAGTCACACATGCACTACTCACACATGCACTACTCACACACACACACACACACACACACACACACACACACACACACACACACACACACACACACACACACACACACACACACACACACACACACACACACACACACACACACACACACACACACACACACACACACACACACACACACACTCTAAGCTAGGGGGGTCAAACTCATGCCATGGAAGGACAAGTGTCTGCAGATTTGAGTTTTTTCCTTAATTAGTGATCTTAATTCATAAATAAAGTAGAAGGGAGGAGCGAAGAACCCCAGACTCACCCCTCTGTGGGTTGAGATTGACACGGGCTGTAACCCATGATCTGACATATTCACACGGGTGGGTTAGTCACTGCTACATCTGACATATTCACACGGGTGGGTTAGTCACTGCTACATCTGACATATTCACACGGGTGGGTTAGTCACTGCTAGACAGGATGATGCTTTCCAATCCCAGGCAGCCAAGGGCCTGTTGGTGATCGTCACAGCCTGGGTAGAGGGATGAGGGTCATAGGGCTGCCTGTGTGAGGTGCCCCTGGAGTTCTCTGTTCGTCACAGACTGACGCCCCTGGTGACAGATACTCTGACCACTGGAGTGAACTCCTGCCCCCAAATAGTCGGCTGTCCAAGTGGGGGGGAGAGACTTTCTCACCAGAATACCACCACAGAACCCTCACTCAACAACACAACTTACTGACCAACCACATCAATGGTTAGAACACTATCTATCAACCAGTGAACCACTTCCTCTCATGTCTATATGACCCCTATAACCTTTAGCCTCTGATCCCCGCAGGCCCACGAGCGATTGGAGGATGTGAGGCTGGAGGCGGTGCAGGACAACAACGTGGAGCTGGTCACAGACATCCTGGGCGACATCACCGCCCTCAGCGTCCGCGATGACAGAGCAGCGGAACTCTCCCGAATCCTCCAGGAGCCCCACTTCCAGGTGAGGAACCCAGTCACTAAAGTTAAAGGTTGTAGTTGATGCTAATTCTTGTGAATCTGAAAGCATTGGCTACATTCTTAGAAAAAAGGGTTCCAAAAAGGTTATTTGACTGTCCCCATAGGAGAGCTCTTTAGGGGAAAGGGTTTTACCTGGAACCCAATAGGGTTCTACCTGGAACCAAAAGGGTTTTACCTGGAACCAAAAGGGTTTTACCTGGAACCAAAAGGGTTCTACCTGGAACCAAAAGGGTTCTCATATGGGGACAATTTAGGATTTAGGATTGGGCAAAAGATGAGCAGAAAATGTTATGGTGTTATTCAACGTTGATGGTTCTATATCAGTACAGCAACACTTCTATACTGTACATGTACATGCATCTCAACTCTTGTTATGAAAGGGGAAATGGTTTAGGATCAAACCCCTCCCTTGGAATACTGACCTCTATCCATCGACCTGTCAGAGGACTTAGAGGGATTTTAAGAGTGTGAACCAATAGGATTTATATATTTGAGAATGGAATATCTCTGCACCAATCAGAAGCATGCATGCTGTCAGCTCAGAGATAAGACCTTGATATGAGAGAGACAGAGAGAGAGAGAGACACAGAGAGAGAGAGACAGAAGAGTGAGAGACAGACAGAGACAGACTCCCCTTTAAACTTCCTCTCCCCTTCAAACTAGGCTGTGTTTCTCTCCCCTTTAAACTAGGCTGTGTTTCTCTCCCCTTTAAACTAGGCTGTGTTTCTCCCCATTAAACTAGGCTGTGTTTCTTTCCCCTTTAAACTAGGCTGTGTTTCTCTCCCCTTTAAACTAGGCTGTGTTTCTCCCCTTTAAACTAGGCTGTGTTTCTCTCCCCTTTAAACTAGGCTGTGTTTCTCTCCCCTTTAAACTAGGCTGTTTCTCCCCTTTAAACTAGGCTGTGTTTCTCCCCTTTAAACTAGGCTGTTTCTCTCCCCTTTAAACTAGGCTGTTTCTCCCCTTTAAACTAGGCTGTTTCTCCCCTTTAAACTAGGCTGTGTTTCTCCCCTTTAAACTAGGCTGTGTTTCTCCCCTTTAAACTAGGCTGTGTTTCTCCCCTTTAAACTAGGCTGTGTTTCTCCCCTTTAAACTAGGCTGTTTCTCCACTGTAAACTAGGTTGTTTCTCCCCTTTAAACTAGGCTGTGTTTCTTCCCTTTAAACTAGGCTGTGTTTCTCCCCTTTAAACTAGGCTGTTTCTCTGCCCTTTTAAACTAGGCTGTGTTTCTCCCCTTTAAACTAGGCTGTTTCTTCCTTTTAAACTAGGCTGTTTCTTCCTTTTAAACTAGGATGTGTTTCTCCCTTTTAAACTAGGCTGTGTTTCTCCCCTTTAAACTAGGCTGTTTCTTCCTTTTAAACTAGGTTGTTTCTTCCTTTTAAACTAGGCTGTGTTTCTCCCTTTTAAACTAGGCTGTGTTTCTCCCCTTTAAACTAGGCTGTTTCTCCCCTTTAAACTAGGCTGTGTTTCTCCCTTTTAAACTAGGCTGTGTTTCTCCCCTTTAAACTAGGCTGTGTTTCTCCCCTTTAAACTAGGCTGTGTTTCTCTCCCCTTTAAACTAGGCTGTTTCTCCCCTTTAAACTAGGCTGTTTCTCCCCTTTAAACTAGGCTGTGTTTCTCTCCCCTTTAAACTAGGCTGTTTCTCCCCTTTAAACTAGGCTGTGTTTCTCTCCCCTTTAAACTAGGTTGTTTCTCCCCTTTAAACTAGGCTGTGTTTCTCCCCTTTGTCAGCCCTTACACACACACCTCCTACCAGCTTCTCCAAGGAGAGAAGAGAACTGTGAAGGAGTGAGGGAGAGTTTGGGGTTTAAGTTAAATGGTTCCATCCCTGTAATTGTATGTGGGACATTTATTTTGGTGGAGCCTAATATATATTTTTTTACGTCAGAAAGGGACTGGTGTTCATGATTTAAAACACAAATTCAAATTTGCAGCTCAAGACAACAAACACAATTTATAACCTCAATGTTTTTCTTCCCTCCCACATGTCTTCCTCATCCTCTCTCTCTCTCTCTCTCTCTCTCTCTCTCTCTCTCTCTCTCTCTCTCTCTCTCTCTCTCTCTCTCTCTCTCTCTCTCTCTCTCTCTCTCTCTCTCTCTCTCTCTCTCTCTCTCTCTCTCTCTCTCTCTCTCTCTCTCTCTCTCTCTCTCTCTCTCTCTCTCTCTCTCTCTCTCTCTCTCTCTCTCTCTCTCAGTCCCTCCTGGAGGCCCACGACATGGTAGCCTCTAAGTGCTATGAGGCTGTGCCCCCAGCAGAGCTGTCCAATGAGGCGCTGGTGAACAGTGCTCTGATGCAGGCCGACGCTGTACGCATGATCGGCATCCGGAAGAAGGCTGGAGAACCACTGGTGAGAGGGAGACAGAGGGAGTCAGAAGGAGTCAGAAGGAGTCAGAGGGTGACAGAGGGTGACAGAGGGTGACAGAGGGAGACAGAGGGAGACAGAGGGAGACAGAGGGAGTCAGAGGGAGACAGAGGGAGACAGAGGGAGACCGAGGGGGAGTGTGTATGTGCACATATTAGGTTGTTTGTGCGTGGGAGCATGTTTGTGTGTGTTTCTGCATCTCTGTAATATGATTTCATTGACCTTCCGTTCCTTCCCTCTCTCAGGGAGTGACGTTCAGAGTGGAGAAGGAGGAGCTGGTCATCGCTAGGATCCTCCACGGAGGAATGATTGACAGGCAGGGTCTGCTACACGTGGGTGACATCATAAAGGAAGTGAATGGGCGGGACGTAGGGAACAACCCCACTGAGCTGCAGGAGATGCTGAAGGACTGCAGCGGAGGAATCACTCTGAAGATACTGCCTAGTTATAGAGATGCACCTGCCCCACCACAGGTACGCAAACATCTCTCTCTCTCTCTCTCTCTCTCTCTCTCTCTCTCTCTCTCTCTCTCTCTCTCTCTCTCTCTCTCTCTCTCTCTCTCTCTCTCTCTCTCTCTCTCTCTCTCTCTCTCTCTCTCTCTCTCTCTCTCTCTCTCTCTCTCTCTCTCTCTCTCTCTCTCTCTCTCTCTCTCTCTCTCTCTCCTGATGTTGTGTGGTGGTTTGGAGGGGCTGCTGGTAGTCTTGGGGCAGTCCTAGATTGCCTTGCTCTGGAATCAGCCTCGAGTCTTCATGGGTATGACACTACAAGCTTGGCACAACTGTATTTGGGGGGTTTCTCCCATTCTTCTCTGCAGATCCTCTCAAGCTCTGTCAGGTTGGATGGGGATCGTCCCTACACAGCTATTTTCAGGTCTCTCCAGAGATGTTTGATAGGGTTCAAGTCCAGGCTCTGGCTGGGCCACTAAAGGACATTCAGAGACTTGTCCCGAAGTTACTCCTGCGTTGTCTTGGCTGTGTGCTTAGGGTCGTTGTTCTGTTGGAAGTTGCAGGAGGAGCAGGTTTTCATCAAGGATCCCTCTGTACTTTCCTCCGCTCATCTTTCCCTCGATCCTGATTAGTCTCCCAGTCTCTGCCACTGAAAGACATCCCCACAGCATGATGCTGCCACCACCATGCTTCATCGTAGGGATGGTGCCGGGTTTCCTCCAGACATGACGCTTGGCATTAAGGCCAAAGATTTCAATCTTGGTTTCATTAGACCAGAGAATCTTGTTTCTCGTGGTCTGAGAGTCCTTAAGGTGCCTTTTGTAAACTCCAAGCGGGCTGTCATGTACCTTTTACTGAGGAGTGACTTCCGTCTGGCCAGTTTACCATAAAGCCCTGATTGGTGGAGTGCTGCAGAGATGGTTGTCCTTCTGGAAGGTTCTCCCATCTCCGCAGAGGAACTCTGGAGCTCTGTCAGAGTGACCATTGGGTTCTTGGTCACTTCGGCCCTTCTCTCCTGATTGGTCAGTTTGACTGGGCGGACAGCTCTAGGAAGAGTCTTTTTGGTTCCAAACTTCTTTCATTTAAGAATGATGGAGGCCACTGTGTTCTTGGGGACCTTCAATGCCGCAGAAATGTTTTGGTACCCTTCCCCAAATCTGTGGCTCGACAGAATCCTGTCTCGGCGCTCTACAGCCAATTCCTTCAACCCCATGGCTTAGTTTCTGCTCTGACATGCCCTGTGAGCTGTGGGACCTTATATAGACAGGTGTGTGCCTTTACAATCAAGTTATAGAAACATCTCAAGGATGATCTACTGGAAAAAGGATGCACCTGAGCTCAATTTCGAGTCTCATAACAAAGGGTCTGAATGCTTTATGTAAATAAGGTAGTTCTGTCTTTTAAGTTTGAATACATTTGTAAAATAAATATCTAAAAACCTGTTTTCACTTTGACATTATGGGGTATTGTGTGTAGTTTGATGAAGGAAAAAATAATTTGTCCCCCTTAAGTCACCATAGCAACAACAAAGCCACTACTTCTTCCTTAAAATAGTCAGAATTCATCTCAAATAAATCAAGTAATCTAATAAATTGTACAGTTTTTGCTGAGGAGGTCTTAGTCAAGCAGTTTTACAGCTAACTTGTTTGGTGCAGTAGTTAAAACATTTGCATGAAAACTAATCTGACTGCGCTCATGACTGATTTCTGATAACAGGTATACAACTTCATGATAAGCACCGTCAAACTATTGTAAATCTATTGTACATCATGCACAAGTTACATACTGTTTATCAGTGCCCCAAATCACTCGCTAGCTCAAGTTCCATCTATGTGTTTGTCAATGAAGCTAGCTAACGGGCACATTGAGCCAGCAGGCTACGTTACCTAAATCAGCTTCTCAAGTCACTGTGTGCTTCTGTGTCGTTTTGTTTCACAACTTTATCTATTACAATCCCAAGTTAGTGGGCAAGTGGGCATGATGGCAATCCAAACCCAACCCTCATGTAGCTCCCACTGGGTACACACTGGTTGAATCAACGTTGTGTCCACCTTGTGGAATAGGCGTTGAATTGATGTCTGTACCCAGTGGGCTAAGTCTTGACAACCTCAATTACACAAATCTCACACAACTCAGTTTTGGAATATACCGACTTTGGAATGTACTGGTCCAAATATTCCTACACTTTTTAGTAAGTTTTGACACTGGAATAAATGTTTCTGACTAATATCAATGCCACATTGGCCATTTTCAACCTGAGAAGTATTGTTTTGCGTTCAGTTGCCCTTTAATTCTGTTTTAAACCAAAACTTCAGTCTAATCTCTAACATTTCAAAATGCAAATCATTACACCAACACTGTCTACCTAGCTGTTGCAAATCATTACACCAACACTGTCTACCTAGCTGTTGCAAATCATTACACCAACACTGTCTACCTAGCTGTTGCAAATAGAGAAACTCAGATTGACTTCATATAGTTTTAGGTTGTTTGTAGAAGCACCATTGATCACCATCATACCCCCCTTTTCTCAGGTGTACGTGCAACCACACTTTGACTACGATCCAGCCAATGACCATCTGATCCCATGTCGAGAGGCGGGGATTGGCTTCAAGAGGGGGGACCTCCTTCAGATTGTCAACAGAGAGGACCCCAACTGGTGGCAGGTGATGATGATGACGTGTTTCAAGAGGACATTCTCCTCCACTAGATTTTATACATCCACACATTTACAGACCACATCCTCAAAAACAACAACTAACTGTTTTTATGTACTGGTTTTTAATGTTGTCTACTGGTTGTTCACTGTACTCTGCTGGTTTGTACTGGTCTCTACTGGTTTTGAATATGTGTTGTTTTACAGGGTCAGTCATAGTAGTATGATATGTGTTGTTTTACAGGGTCAGTCATAGTAGTATGATATGTGTTGTTTTACAGGGTCAGTCATAGTAGTATGATATGTGTTGTTTTACAGGGTCAGTCATAGTAGTATGATATATGTTGTTTTACAGGGTCAGTCATAGTAGTATGATATGTGTTGTTTTACAGGGTCAGTCATAGTAGTATGATATGTGTTGTTTTACAGGGTCAGTCATAGTAGTATGATATGTGTTGTTTTACAGGGTCAGCCATAGTAGTATGATATGTGTTGATTTACAGGGTCAGTCATAGTAGTATGATATGTGTTGATTTACAGGGTCAGTCATAGTAGTATGATATGTGTTGTTTTACAGGGTCAGCCATAGTAGTATGATATGTGTTGTTTTACAGGGTCAGTCATAGTAGTATGATATGTGTTGTTTTACAGGGTCAGTCATAGTAGTATGATATGTGTTGTTTTACAGGGTCAGTCATAGTATTATGATAGGTGCAGTGATATGTGTTGTTTTACAGGGTCAGTCATAGTAGTATGATAGGTGCAGTGATATGTGTTGTTTTACAGGGTCAGTCATAGTATTATGATAGGTGCAGTGATATGTGTTGTTTTACAGGGTCAGTCATAGTAGTATGATAGGTGCAGTGATATGTGTTGTTTTACAGGGTCAGTCATAGTAGTATGATAGGTGCAGTGATATGTGTTGTTTTACAGGGTCAGTCATAGTAGTATGATAGGTGCAGTGATATGTGTTGTTTTACAGGGTCAGCCATAGTAGTATGATAGGTGCAGTGATATGTGTTGTTTTACAGGGTCAGCCATAGTAGTATGATATGTGTTGTTTTACAGGGTCAGTCATAGTAGTATGATATGTGTTGTTTTACAGGGTCAGCCATAGTAGTATGATATGTGTTGTTTTACAGGGTCAGTCATAGTATTATAATAGGTGCAGTGATATGTGTTGTTTTACAGGGTTAGCCATAGTAGTATGATATGTGTTGTTTTACAGGGTCAGCCATAGTAGTATGATATGTGTTGTTTTACAGGGTCAGTCATAGTAGTATGATATGTGTTGTTTTACAGGGTCAGTCATAGTATTATGATAGGTGCAGTGATATGTGTTGTTTTACAGGGTCAGTCATAGTATTATAATAGGTGCAGTGATATGTGTTGTTTTACAGGGTCAGTCATAGTAGTATGATAGGTGCAGTGATATGTGTTGTTTTACAGGGTCAGTCATAGTAGTATGATAGGTGCAGTGATATGTGTTGTTTTACAGGGTCAGCCATAGTATTATGATAGGTGCAGTGATATGTGTTGTTTTACAGGGTCAGTCATAGTATTATGATAGGTGCAGTGATATGTGTTGTTTTACAGGGTCAGTCATAGTAGTATGATAGGTGCAGTGATATGTGTTGTTTTACAGGGTCAGCCATAGTATTATGATAGGTGCAGTGATATGTGTTGTTTTACAGGGTCAGTCATAGTATTATGATAGGTGCAGTGATATGTGTTGTTTTACAGGGTCAGTCATAGTATTATGATAGGTGCAGTGATATGTGTTGTTTTACAGGGTCAGTCATAGTATTATGATAGGTGCAGTGATATGTGTTGTTTTACAGGGTCAGCCATAGTAGTATGATATGTGTTGTTTTACAGGGTCAGTCATAGTAGTATGATATGTGTTGTTTTACAGGGTCAGCCATAGTAGTATGATATGTGTTGTTTTACAGGGTCAGTCATAGTAGTATGATATGTGTTGTTTTACAGGGTCAGTCATAGTAGTATGATATGTGTTGTTTTACAGGGTCAGTCATAGTATTATGATAGGTGCAGTGATATGTGTTGTTTTACAGGGTCAGTCATAGTATTATGATAGGTGCAGTGATATGTGTTGTTTTACAGGGTCAGTCATAGTAGTATGATAGGTGCAGTGATATGTGTTGTTTTACAGGGTCAGTCATAGTATTATGATAGGTGCAGTGATATGTGTTGTTTTACAGGGTCAGCCATAGTAGTATGATAGGTGCAGTGATATGTGTTGTTTTACAGGGTCAGCCATAGTAGTATGATATGTGTTGTTTTACAGGGTCAGCCATAGTAGTATGATATGTGTTGTTTTACAGGGTCAGCCATAGTAGTATGATATGTGTTGTTTTACAGGGTCAGTCATAGTAGTATGATATGTGTTGTTTTACAGGGTCAGTCATAGTAGTATGATATGTGTTGTTTTACAGGGTCAGTCATAGTATTATGATAGGTGCAGTGATATGTGTTGTTTTACAGGGTCAGTCATAGTATTATGATAGGTGCAGTGATATGTGTTGTTTTACAGGGTCAGTCATAGTAGTATGATAGGTGCAGTGATATGTGTTGTTTTACAGGGTCAGTCATAGTAGTATGATAGGTGCAGTGATATGTGTTGTTTTACAGGGTCAGTCATAGTAGTATGATAGGTGCAGTGATATGTGTTGTTTTACAGGGTCAGTCATAGTAGTATGATAGGTGCAGTGATATGTGTTGTTTTACAGGGTCAGTCATAGTAGTATGATAGGTGCAGTGATATGTGTTGTTTTACAGGGTCAGTCATAGTAGTATGATAGGTGCAGTGATATGTGTTGTTTTACAGGGTCAGTCATAGAAGTACCGGGCCCCTGAAGCAAATAAGTGTTAAGTGCCTTGCTCAAGGGCACATGGACAGATTTTTCACCTTGTCGGCTCGGGTTTTTGAACCAGCGGCTCCCTGGTTTTACTGGTTTTTACTGGTTGTATACTAATTTCTACTGGTCGTATACTGGTTTCTACTGGTCATATACTGATTTCTACTAGTTGTATACTGGTTTCTACTGGTCGTATACTGGTTTCTACTGGTCGTATACTGGTTTCTACTGGTCGTATACTGGTTTCTACTGGTCGTATACTGGTTTCTACTGGTCGTATACTGGTTTCTACTGGTCGTATACTAGTTTCTACTGGTCGTATACTGGTTTCTACTGGTCGTATACTGGTTTCTACTGGTCGTATACTGGTTTCTACTGGTCGTATACTGGTTTCTACTGGTCGTATACTGGTTTCTACTGGTCGTATACTGGTTTCTACTGGTCGTATACTGATTCCTACTGGTTGTATACTGGTTTCTACTGGTCGTATACTGATTTCTACTGGTTGTATACTGATTTCTACTGGTTGAGTGAGACTGGTTCTGACATCTGATGTGCTCTGTCCTGTATTAGGCATGTCATGTGGTTGGTGGAGCCACTGGACTGATCCCCAGTCAGTTTCTGGAGGAGAAGAGGAAAGCCTTCGTCCCACGAGACTTTGACGGCTCAGGTAGGCTTTACTTTGCCTCTTTGCTCCATTTCAGCAAGATGCGCTAAACTGTCAACGACTCCAGCCACCCAAGTCATAGACTGGACACACACACACACACACACACACACACACACACACACACACACACACACACACACACACACACACACACACACACACACACACACACACACACACACACACACACACACACACACACACACACACACACACACACACACACGCATATTGACACCACACACACACACGCATATTGACACCACACACACACGCATATTGACACCACACACACACGCATATTGACACCACACACACACGCATATTGACACACACACACACACACACACACACACACACACACACACACACACACACACACACACACACACACACACACACACACACACACACACACACACACACACACACACACACACACGCACGCATATTGACACCACACACACACACACACACGCACGCATATTGACACCACACACACACGCATATTGACACCACACACACATGCATATTGACACCACACACACACGCATATTGACACCACACACACACGCATATTGACACCACACACACATGCATATTGACACCACACACACACGCATATTGACACCACACACACACGCATATTGACACCACACACACACGCATATTGACACCACACACACACATGCATATTGACACCACACACACATGCATATTGACACCACACACACATGCATATTGACACCACACACACATGCATATTGACACCACACACACATGCATATTGACACCACACACACATGCATATTGACACCACACACACATGCATATTGACACCACACACACATGCATATTGACACCACACACACATGCATATTGACACCACACACACACGCATATTGACACCACACACCTGTAGACACACTTTCACACTCTTCACATACGCTGCAGCTACTCTGTTTATTATCTATCGTGATTGACAGGTCACTTTACCTTCACCCCTACCTACATCTACCATACTTCATGGTGCCCTTGCACATTGACTCGCTACCAGTACTCTATCTATATAGTCTCTTTATTGATATTTTATTCGGTTACTGTTTATTTAGAAATGTGTTTCAAATTGTTCTTACTTTTTAAATTCTGCATTGTTGGGAAAGGGCTCG
The DNA here is from genome assembly GCF_021184085.1 of Oncorhynchus gorbuscha. Lineage (NCBI taxonomy): Eukaryota > Metazoa > Chordata > Actinopteri > Salmoniformes > Salmonidae > Oncorhynchus > Oncorhynchus gorbuscha. The sequence continues at coordinate 17,248,160 of NC_060181.1, read as the reverse complement.
TAAATAAACATTTTACAGTAAAGTCTACACCTGTTGTATTCAGTGTATGTGATGAATATAATTTGATTTGAACTGAGCTGACTGGCTCATGCTCTGAGCAACTCTGAGAGGACCTTTTCCATGACACATCCATGACAGTGGAGAGCACTTACTTGAAATAGTTTATTTTGTCTTTAAACTGTGAGGCCAGCCAATGAAGTCATAATGATTTAATAGATTGTTACCTTAGAATGGGTTGAGCCTGCCCCCTTGTGGCCTTCAGATGCAAAGACAGATAGGGAAGACTTGCTTGCACTTATTGATGTTTGTATTGACGTGTGTTCATGTGTGTTCATGTGTGTTGACGTGTGTTGATGTGTATTGGTGTGTTGTTGGTGTGTGTTGATGTGTATTGATGTGTATTGATGTATAATGATGTGTATTGATGTGTACTGATGTGTACTGACGTGTGTTGATGTGTACTGATGTGTATTGATGTGTACTGATGTGTAATGATGTGTGTTGATGTGTATTGATGTGTGTTGATGTGTACTGATGTGTATTAATGTGTACTGGTGTGTATTGATATGTACTGATGTGTGTCAACAGGGATCCTGTGTGGTACAATAACTGGAAAGAAAAAGAAAAAAATGATGTACCTAACAGCCAGGAACGCAGGTAAGAATTCATACCCTTCTCTCATTGGCTAAATCTGTCATGGCTCATTCTTGTCATTGGTTGTTTGTGCTCGGGCTCACTCTTTTACTTCCTGACTTGTGTAGTTCCCCATTTACTGACCGACTGTTTATGTCCACATTCCCTTCCCTTATTGACTGACAACTCTACATTCTCCTGTCTGATTGGCTAACTCTCCTTTGTTCCTCTCTGTGATTGGCTGAGGGTAGAGTTTGATAGGCACGAGCTGCAGATCTATGAGGAGGTGGCCAAGATGCCCCCGTTCCAGAGGAAGACCTTGGTTCTGATTGGAGCGCAGGGGGTGGGCCGCCGTAGCCTCAAGAACCGACTGGTGGTCCTCAACCCAACACACTTCGGAACCACCATCCCCTGTGAGTCTGCAACCCATACTGTTGTAATTACTGTTGTAATTGCTGGTGTAATTATTGTTGTAATTACTGTTGTAATTACTGGTGTAATTACTGTTCTAATTCTATTTCTATGCTAGAACACCCCCCCCCCTCCAGAACCTAATGGACCACTGTACGCTCAGTACTCTCTGTCAGATCAGACAGAAACCCAATAGAATGTTTAATTTGAATGTTTTAAGTCAGACTGACTCGTGAGCTTCCCCCAATGCTCCACTCTTCTCTTCACTCATTCATGTGCATTCTCTCTCATCTGTCTCTTATTATCTCTCCTCCCTCTTCTCTCTAACTCTCTCTCTCTCTTTTCTTATCTCTCCTCCCTCTCGCGTCTCTCATCTGTCTCTTATTATCTCTCCTCCCTCTTTCTTCTCTCTAACTCTCTCTCTCTTTTCTTCTCTCCTCTCTCTCGCTTCTCTCTCATCTGTCTCTTATTATCTCTCCTCCCTCTCATCTGTCTCTTATCTCTCCTCTTTCTTCTCTCTAACTCTCGCTCTCTTTCTTCTCTCCTCCCTCTCGCTTCTCTCTCATCTGTCTCTTATTATCTCTCCTCCCTCTTTCTTCTCTCTAACTCTCTCTCTCTCTTTCTTATCTCTCCTCCCTCTCATCTGTCTCTTATCTCTCCTCTTTCTTCTCTCTAACTCTCGCTCTCTTTCTTCTCTCCTCCCTCTCGCTTCTCTCTCATCTGTCTCTTATTATCTCTCCTCCCTCTTTCTTCTCTCTAACTCTCTCTCTCTTTCTTCTCTCCTCCCTCTCGCTTCTCTCTCATCTGTCTCTTATTATCTCTCCTCCCTCTTTCTTCTCTCTCTCTCTCTCTTTTCTTATCTTTCCTCCCTCTCGCTTCTCTCTCATCTGTCTCTTATCTCTCCTCCCTCTTTCTTCTCTCTAACTCTCTCTCTCTTTCTTATCTCTCCTCCCTCTCGCTTCTCTCTCATCTGTCTCTTTCTTATCTCTCCTCCCTCTCGCTTCTCTCTCGTCTCTTTCTTATCTCTCCTCCCTCTTCCTTCTCTCTAACTCTCTCTCTCTCTTTTCTTATCTCTCCTCCCTCTTCCTTCTCTCTAACTCTCTCTCTCTTTTCTTATCTCACTTCTCTCTAACTCTCTCTCTCTCCTCCCTCTTCCTTCTCTCTAACTCTCTCTCTCTTTTCTTATCTCACTTCTCTCTAACTGTCTCTCTCTCTCCTCCCTCTTCCTTCTCTCTAACTGTCTCTCTCTCCTCCCTCTTCCTTCTCTCTAACTGTCTCTCTCTCTCCCTCCTAACTCTTCCTTCTCTCTAACTGTCTCTCTCTCTAACTGTCTCCCTCTTCCTTCTCTCTAACTGTCTCTCTCTCCTCCCTCTTCCTTCTCTCTAACTGTCTCTCTCTCCTCCCTCTTCCTTCTCTCTAACTGTCTCTCTCTCTCCTCCCTCTTCCTTCTCTCTAACTGTCTCTCTCTCCTCCCTCTTCCTTCTCTCTAACTGTCTCTCTCTCTCCTCCCTCTTCCTTCTCTCTAACTGTCTCTCTCTCTCCTCCCTCTTCCTTCTCTCTAACTGTCTCTCTCTCCTCCCTCTTCCTTCTCTCTAACTCTCTCCTCCTCCCTCTTCCTTCTTCTCTCTAACTGTCTCTCTCTCCTCCCTCTTCCTTCTCTCTAACTGTCTCTCTCTCCTCCCTCTTCCTTCTCTCTAACTGTCTCTCTCTCCTCCCTCTTCCTTCTCTCTAACTGTCTCTCTCTCCTCCCTCTTCCTTCTCTCTAACTGTCTCTCTCTCCTCCCTCTTCCCTCTCTTCCTTCTCTCTAACTGTCTCTCTCCTCCCTCTTCCTTCTCTCTAACTGTCTCTCTCCTCCCTCTTCCTTCTCTCTAACTGTCTCTCTCTCCTCCCTCTTCCTTCTCTCTAACTGTCTCTCTCTCCTCCCTCTTCCTTCTCTCTAACTGTCTCTCTCTCTCCCTCTTCCTTCTCTCTAACTGTCTCTCTCTCCCTCTTCTCTTCTCTCTAACTGTCTCTCTCTCCTCCCTCTTCCTTCTCTCTCTAACTGTCTCTCTCTCTCCTCCCTCTTCCTTCTCTCTAACTGTCTCTCTCTCTCCCTCCCTCTTCCTTCTCTCTAACTGTCTCTCTCTCCTCCCTCTTCCTTCTCTCTAACTGTCTCTCTCTCTCTCCTCCCTCTTCCTTCTCTCTAACTGTCTCTCTCTCTAACTCCCTCTTCCTCTTTCTCTCTAACTGTCTCTCTCTCCTCCCTCTTCCTTCTCTCTAACTGTCTCTCTCCTCCCTCTTCCTTCTCTCTAACTGTCTCTCTCTCTCCCTCTTCCTTCTCTCTAACTGTCTCTCTCCTCCCTCTTCCTTCTCTCTAACTGTCTCTCTCTCCTCCCTCTTCCTTCTCTCTAACTGTCTCTCTCTCCTCCCTCTTCCTTCTCTCTAACTGTCTCTCTCTCCTCCCTCTTCCTTCTCTCTAACTCTCTCTCTCTCCTCCCTCTTCCTTCTCTCTAACTGTCTCTCTCTCTCCTCCCTCTTCCTTCTCTCTAACTGTCTCTCTCTCCTCCCTCTTCCTTCTCTCTAACTGTCTCTCTCTCTCCTCCCTCTTCCTTCTCTCTAACTGTCTCTCTCTCCTCCCTCTTCCTTCTCTCTAACTGTCTCTCTCTCTCCTCCTCTTCCTTCTCTCTAACTGTCTCTCTCTCCTCCTCTTCCTTCTCTCTACTGTGTCTTCTCTCTCTCTCTCCCTCCCTCTTCCTTCTCTCTAACTGTCTCTCTCTCCTCCCTCTTCCTTCTCTCTAACTGTCTCTCTCTCTCCTCCCTCTTCCTTCTCTCTCTCTCTCCTCCCTCTTCCTTCTCTCTAACTGTCTCTCTCTCCTCCCTCTTCCTTCTCTCTAACTGTCTCTCTCTCCTCCCTCTTCCTTCTCTCTAACTGTCTCTCTCTCCTCCCTCTTCCTTCTCTCTAACTGTCTCTCTCTCTCCTCCCTCTTCCTTCTCTCTAACTGTCTCTCTCTCCTCCCTCTTCCTTCTCTCTAACTGTCTCTCTCTCTCCTCCCTCTTCCTTCTCTCTAACTGTCTCTCTCTCCTCCCTCTTCCTTCTCTCTAACTGTCTCTCTCTCCTCCCTCTTCCTTCTCTCTAACTGTCTCTCTCTCCTCCCTCTTCCTTCTCTCTAACTGTCTCTCTCTCTCCTCCCTCTTCCTTCTCTCTAACTGTCTCTCTCTCTCCTCCCTCTTCCTTCTCTCTAACTGTCTCTCCCTCTTCCTTCTCCTCCCTCTTCCTTCTCTCTAACTGTCTCTCTCTCTCCTCCCTCTTCCTTCTCTCTAACTGTCTCTCTCTCCTCCCTCTTCCTTCTCTCTAACTGTCTCTCTCTCTCCTCCCTCTTCCTTCTCTCTAACTGTCTCTCTCTCCTCCCTCTTCCTTCTCTCTAACTGTCTCTCTCTCTCCTCCCTCTTCCTTCTCTCTAACTGTCTCTCTCTCCTCCCTCTTCCTTCTCTCTAACTGTCTCTCTCTCCTCCCTCTTCCTTCTCTCTAACTGTCTCTCTCCTCCCTCTTCCTTCTCTCTAACTGTCTCTCTCTCCTCCCTCTTCCTTCTCTCTAACTGTCTCTCTCTCTCCTCCCTCTTCCTTCTCTCTAACTGTCTCTCTCTCTCCTCCCTCTTCCTTCTCTCTAACTGTCTCTCTCTCCTCCCTCTTCCTTCTCTCTAACTGTCTCTCTCTCCTCCCTCTTCCTTCTCTCTAACTGTCTCTC
>NC_060181.1:17153282-17242891 GCF_021184085.1 Oncorhynchus gorbuscha | reverse complement strand
CCTCTTCCTTCTCTCTAACTGTCTCTCTCTCTCTTCCTTCTCTCTAACTGTCTTCTCTCCTCCCTCTTCCTTCTCTCTAACTGTCTCTCTCTCCTCCTCTTCCTTCTCTCTAACTGTCTCTCTCTCCTCCCTCTTCCTTCTCTCTAACTGTCTCTCTCCTCCCTCTTCCTTCTCTCTAACTGTCTCTCTCTCCTCCCTCTTCCTTCTCTCTAACTGTCTCTCTCTCTCCTCCCTCTTCCTTCTCTCTAACTGTCTCTCTCTCCCCCTCTTCCTTCTCTCTAACTGTCTCTCTCTCTCCCTCTTCCTTCTCTCTAACTGTCTCTCTCTCCTCCCTTCCTCTCTTCCTTCCTCTCTTCCTTCTCTCTAACTGTCTCTCTCTCTCCTCCCCTCTTCCTTCTCTCTAACTGTCTCTCTCTCCCTCCCTCTTCCTTCTCTCTAACTGTCTCTCTCCTCCCTCTCTTCCTTCTCTAACTGTCTCTCTCTCCTCCCTCTTCCTTCTCTCTAACTGTCTCTCTCTCCTCCCTCTTCTTCCTTCTCTCTAACTGTCTCTCTCTCTCTTCCTCCTCTCTTCCTTCTCTAACTGTCTCTCTCTCCTCCCTCTTCCTTCTCTCTAACTGTCTCTCTCCTCCTCCCTCTTCCTTCTCTCTAACTGTCTCTCTCTCCCTCTTTCCTTCTCTAACTGTCCTCTCTCCCTCCTTCTCTCTAACTGTCTCTCTCTCCTCCCTCTTCCTTCTCTCTAACTGTCTCTCTCTCTCCCTCTTCCTTCTCTCTAACTGTTCTCTCTAACTGTCTCTCTCTCCTCCCTCTTCCTTCTCTCTAACTGTCTCTCTCTCCCCCTCTTCCTTCTCTCTAACTGTCTCTCTCCTCTCCCTCTTCCTTCTCTCTCTAACTGTCTCTCTCTCTCCTCCCTCTTCCTTCTCTCTAACTGTCTCTCTCTCTCCTCCCTCTTCCTTCTAACTCTAACTGTCTCTCTCTCTCCTCTTCCTTCTCTCTAACTTCTCTCTAACTGTCTCTCCCTCCCTCTCTCCTCCCTCTTCCTTCTCTCTCTCTAACTGTCTCTCTCTCTCCTCTCTTCCTCCCTCTAACTGTCTCTCTCTCTCTTCCTTCTCTCTAACTGTCTCTCTCCTCCCTCTTCCTTCCCTAACTGTCTCTCTCTCCTCTAACTGTCTCTCTCTCCTCCCTCTTCCCTTCTCTCTAACTGTCTCTCTCTCCTCCCTCTTCCTTCTCTCTAACTGTCTCTCTCTCCTCCCTCTTCCTTCTCTCTAACTGTCTCTCTCTCTCCTCCCTCTTCCTTCTCTCTAACTGTCTCTCTCTCTCCTCCCTCTTCCTTCTCTCTAACTGTCTCTCTCTCCTCCCTCTTCCTTCTCTCTAACTGTCTCTCTCTCCTCCCTCTTCCTTCTCTCTAACTGTCTCTCTCTCTCCTCCCTCTTCCTTCTCTCTAACTGTCTCTCTCTCTCCCTCTTCCTTCTCTCTAACTGTCTCCTCTCCCTCCTTCTCTCTAACTGTCTCTCTCTTTCTCCCTCTTCCTTCTCTCTAACTGTCTCTTCTCTCTCCCTCTTCCTTCTCTCTAACTGTCTCTCTCTCCTCCCTCTTCCTTCTCTCTAACTGTCTCTCTCTCTCCTCCCTCTTCCTTCTCTCTAACTGTCTCTCTCTCCTCCCTCTTCCTTCTCTCTAACTGTCTCTCTGTTCTTGTCACTCCTCTCTTCCATCCACCGCTCCTTCCTCAGTCACCTCCCGGCGTCCCCGTGACGATGAGCTGGACGGTAACTCATACCAGTTCGTAACACGGACGGAGATGGAGGCGGACGTGAAGGCGGGCCGTTACCTGGAGCACGGCGAGTACGACGGGAACCTCTACGGAACCAAGATGGACTCCATCCACGAGGTGGTGGACACGAGACGAACCTGCATCCTGGACGTCAACCCACAGGTCACAATCAAATCAAACGTTGTAGTGCATTTAAAAAGTGCAACATAGTTTTACTGTAAAACAACACCTTTCAATTCCAGATAGAATCCTAGTATGAGATACTGTACATATGTGCCTGTGGTTTCCTGCCTGTCTGTGGATATCTGCCTGTCTCTCTGTCAGCCTGCCTTCCTGTCCGTGTGTGTCTGTCTATCTGTCTGCAGATGTCTGTCTCTCTGTTGGATGTGTTTGTCATCTCTAGCTGGTTCACTGACCCTCTCTCTGTCTGGACAGTAGGCTCTGAAGGTACTAAAGACAGCAGAGTTCATGCCGTATGTGGTGTTCATCGCAGCACCAGAGTATGAGACGCTCAAGGCCATGCACAAAGCTACGGTGGACGCCGGAATCACCACCAAACAACTCACGGTCAGGACCTTTTCCTGGGCATAGACACAACCACTTATTCCTAGAGTATTTTCACATGTTGCTTTCTGGTATCCTTCCATTGTAATATGATTTCAGGGCGTAACACAGGTTTTTATGGAACATTATCTTGCTAGAACATACAACACTCACATAGTGTACTTGTTACCCATACTGCATCACAGTAAGGTTCACACACACACTCTGTCTCTGTCAGGATGTGGATCTGAGGAAGACTGTTGATGAGAGTGCTCGTATCCAGAGGGCCTACAACCACTACTTCGACCTCATCATCACCAACGACAACCTGGATCGCGCCTTCGAGACGCTACAGGCTGCCGTCGACAAACTCTGCTCCGAACCACAGTGGGTCCCCGTTAACTGGGTCTACTGAACCCCAACCGGACACTGTCTGACTGGGTCTACTGAACCCCAACCGGACACTGTCTGACTGGGTCTACTGAACCCCAACCGGACACTGTCTGACTGGGTCTACTGAACCCCAACCGGACACTGTCTAACTGGGTCTACTGAACCCCAACCGGACACTGTCTAACTGGGTCTACTGAAACCCAACCGGACACTGTCTGACTGGGTCAACTTGACTGTGTGTGTTCAACCACCGAGGCAGGGGAAAGGACATGAGAAAAGGGGTTGGTAATCTGTGGTACTCTGACGGGGGGGGGGGGGGGGGGGGACCAACCAAACCAAGCGCCTCCTCCTCTCTCCTTACTTCCTGCACACATTGCAACTGTTTTCTTCAGGAAACTCGAAGGGAAAGACTTCTTATATATTTTGGTATTTTGTAACTTTTTACGAACAATCTTTCTATTCATACCAACCTGGAATTCAAAAACATGAAAAAATAAACATCAAGGCCAAACATTTGAGCCATATTTTTTAATTGATTTGTTTTTACGTTAGTTTTTTTGTAGTTGTATCCCTGAGAACGAATGATGTTTTCTCTTCTTGTCTGGGGACTGCTCTAGAAAGAGTATTTATTATTGTTATATCAACACAGGTCAATAATGAAGATGAGACACTATGCAATATTCCAGAACTCTGAGCAGTGTTGCCAAGGAAACCTTTTTACGGCGCATGTCATTGCTATGACAACTAGTGTGTCTCAGACCAAATCCTGTGGACACCCCTTGTGTGATTGTCGTAGACCCCCCCCCAAATACCCTACAGTGTTAAGCTACCCCCTGACGTTTGTATTTACCTCTTTAGAATTGTGACCTCAGCAAAAATGAACTTGTCTGAATTTCAATCCCTCACATATCCTACAAATAGAATGAAAGGAAAAGGGCTTTACACTTTACATTGTACTATTGAATATCAGCATTTAAACACGGTGTTTCTTCGTCTTTCTTTTACTACCGTAGGATTCACTGTCTTTTGTGGCTATGATGATCATTTTTAGCTTAGTGACTCTTTTTGTCTCCCATGATCCTTTGCTTTGTGTTTTCTATGTTGAACAGACTACATCCTGCTTTTACCATTCACTATCTACCCTGATCTGTATGTAAGGTGCTTGACGTTTTTTAATTAGTTGATGTGGCACGAAACAATACTATCCCACAGTCCTCCTCCGGTGTCTCCCACAGTCCTCCTCCGGTGTCAAAGCACCAAAGCCCTCCTCCGGTGTCTCCCACAGTCCTCCTCCGGTGTCTCCCACAGTCCTCCTCCGGTGTCTCCCACAGTCCTCCTCCGGTGTCAAAGCACCAAAGCCCTCCTCCGGTGTCTCCCACAGTCCTCCTCCGGTGTCTCCCACAGTCCTCCTCCGGTGTCTCCCACAGTCCTCCTCCGGTGTCTCCCACAGTCCTCCTCCGGTGTCTCCCACAGTCCTCCCCCGGTGTCAAAGCACCAAAGCCCTCCTCCGGTGTCTCCCACAGTCCTCCTCCGGTGTCTCCCACAGTCCTCCTCCGGTGTCAAAGCACCAAAGCCCTCCTCCGGTGTCTCCCACAGTCCTCCTCCGGTGTCTCCCACAGTCCTCCCCGGTGTCAAAGCACCAAAGCCCTCCTCCGGTGTCTCCCACAGTCCTCCTCCGGTGTCTCCCACAGTCCTCCTCCGGTGTCAAAGCACCAAAGCCCTCCTCCGGTGTCTCCCACAGTCCTCCTCCGGTGTCTCCCACAGTCCTCCTCCGGTGTCAAAGCACCAAAGCCCTCCTCCGGTGTCTCCCACAGTCCTCCTCCGGTGTCTCCCCTCCGTGTCTCCCACAGTCCTCCTCCGGTGTCTCCCACAGTCCTCCTCCGGTGTCTCCCACAGTCCTCCTCCGGTGTCTCCCACAGTCCTCCCCCGGTGTCAAAGCACCAAAGCCCTCCTCCGGTGTCAAAGCACCAAAGCCCTCCTCCGGTGTCTCCCACAGTCCTCCTCCGGTGTCTCCCACAGTCCTCCTCCGGTGTCTCCCACAGTCCTCCTCCGGTGTCTCCCACAGTCCTCCCCCGGTGTCAAAGCACCAAAGCCCTCCTCCGGTGTCTCCCACAGTCCTCCTCCGGTGTCTCCCACAGTCCTCCTCCGGTGTCTCCCACAGTCCTCCTCCGGTGTCTCCCACAGTCCTCCCCCGGTGTCAAAGCACCAAAGCCCTCCTCCGGTGTCTCCCCTCCGGTGTCTCCCACAGTCCTCCTCCGGTGTCTCCCACAGTCCTCCTCCGGTGTCTCCCACAGTCCTCCTGTCCGGTGTCTCCCACAGTCCTCCTCCGGTGTCTCCCACAGTCCTCCTCCGGTGTCTCCCACAGTCCTCCTCCGGTGTCTCCCACAGTCCTCCTCCGGTGTCTCCCACAGTCCTCCTCCGGTGTCTCCCACAGTCCTCCTCCGGTGTCTCCCACAGTCCTCCTCCGGTGTCTCCCACAGTCCTCCCCCGGTGTCAAAGCACCAAAGCCCTCCTCCGGTGTCTCCCACAGTCCTCCTCCGGTGTCTCCCACAGTCCTCCTCCGGTGTCTCCCACAGTCCTCCTCCGGTGTCTCCCACAGTCCTCCTCCGGTGTCAAAGCACAGTCCTCCCCCGGTGTCAACCAAAGCCCTCCTCCGGTGTCTCCCACAGTCCTCCTCCGGTGTCTCCCACAGTCCTCCTCCGGTGTCTCCCACAGTCCTCCTCCGGTGTCTCCCACAGTCCTCCCCCGGTGTCAAAGCACCAAAGCCCTCCTCCGGTGTCTCCCACAGTCCTCCTCCGGTGTCTCCCACAGTCCTCCTCCGGTGTCTCCCACAGTCCTCCTCCGGTGTCTCCCACAGTCCTCCTCCGGTGTCTCCCACAGTCCTCCCCCGGTGTCAAAGTCACCTCCGGCCCTCCTCCTCCGGTGTCTCCCACAGTCCTCCTCCGGTGTCTCCCACAGTCCTCCTCCGGTGTCTCCCACAGTCCTCCTCCGGTGTCTCCCACAGTCCTCCCCTGGTGTCAAAGCACCAAAGCCCTCCTCCGGTGTCTCCCACAGTCCTCCCCCGGTGTCTCCCACAGTCCTCCTCCAGTGTCTCCCACAGTCCTCCTCCAGTGTCTCCCACAGTCCTCCTCCGGTGTCTCCCACAGTCCTCCTCCGGTGTCAAAGCACCAAAGCCCTCCTCCGGTGTCTCCCACAGTCCTCCTCCGGTGTCTCCCACAGTCCTCCTCCGGTGTCAAAGCACCAAAGCCCTCCTCCGGTGTCTCCCACAGTCCTCCTCCGGTGTCTCCCACAGTCCTCCTCCGGTGTCTCCCACAGTCCTCCTCCGGTGTCTCCCACAGTCCTCCCCGGTGTCAAAGCCCAAAGTCCTCCTCCGGTGTCTCCCACAGTCCTCCCCCGGTGTCTCCCACAGTCCTCCTCCGGTGTCTCCCACAGTCCTCCTCCGGTGTCTCCCACAGTCCTCCTCCGGTGTCTCCCACAGTCCTCCTCCGGTGTCTCCCACAGTCCTCCTCCGGTGTCTCCCACAGTCCTCCTCCGGTGTCAAAGCACCAAAGCCCTCCTCCGGTGTCTCCCACAGTCCTCCTCCGGTGTCTCCCACAGTCCTCCTCCGGTGTCTCCCACAGTCCTCCTCCGGTGTCTCCCACAGTCCTCCCCCGGTGTCAAAGTCCTCCTCCGCCCTCCTCCGGTGTCTCCCACAGTCCTCCTCCGGTGTCTCCCACAGTCCTCCTCCGGTGTCTCCCACAGTCCTCCTCCGGTGTCTCCCACAGTCCTCCTCCGGTGTCTCCTACAGTCCTCCCCCGGTGTCAAAGCACCAAAGCCCTCCTCCGGTGTCTCCCACAGTCCTCCTCCGGTGTCTCCCACAGTCCTCCTCCGGTGTCAAAGCACCAAAGCCCTCCTCCGGTGTCTCCCACAGTCCTCCTCCGGTGTCTCCCACAGTCCTCCTCCGGTGTCAAAGCACCAAAGCCCTCCTCCGGTGTCTCCCACAGTCCTCCTCCGGTGTCTCCCACAGTCCTCCTCCGGTGTCAAAGCCCAAAGTCCTCCTCCGGTGTCTCCCACAGTCCTCCTCCGGTGTCTCCCACAGTCCTCCTCCGGTGTCAAAGCACCAAAGCCCTCCTCCGGTGTCTCCCACAGTCCTCCTCCGGTGTCTCCCACAGTCCTCCTCCGGTGTCTCCCACAGTCCTCCTCCGGTGTCTCCCACAGTCCTCCCCCGGTGTCAAAGCACCAAAGCCCTCCTCCGGTGTCTCCCACAGTCCTCCTCCGGTGTCTCCCACAGTCCTCCTCCGGTGTCTCCCACAGTCCTCCTCCGGTGTCTCCCACAGTCCTCCCCCGGTGTCAAAGCACCAAAGCCCTCCTCCGGTGTCTCCCACAGTCCTCCCCCGGTGTCTCCCACAGTCCTCCTCCGGTGTCTCCCACAGTCCTCCTCCGGTGTCTCCCACAGTCCTCCTCCGGTGTCTCCCACAGTCCTCCTCCGGTGTCTCCCACAGTCCTCCTCCGGTGTCTCCCACAGTCCTCCTCCGGTGTCTCCCACAGTCCTCCTCCGGTGTCTCCCACAGTCCTCCTCCGGTGTCTCCCACAGTCCTCCTCCGGTGTCTCCCACAGTCCTCCTCCGGTGTCTCCCACAGTCCTCCTCCGGTGTCTCCCACAGTCCTCCTCCGGTGTCTCCCACAGTCCTCCTCCGGTGTCTCCCACAGTCCTCCTCCGGTGTCTCCCACAGTCCTCCTCCGGTGTCTCCCACAGTCCTCCTCCGGTGTCAAAGCACCAAAGCCCACAGTCCTCCGGTGTCTCCCACAGTCCTCCTCCGGTGTCAAAGCACCAAAGCCCTCCTGTGCTGTAACCCAAATACTATATTCTGACTGTTTTCTGTGGTCATTCTGAACAAAGTCCCAACTGGTGTCCTACAACAACCTTGTGTTGTGAAATACATCTCTAAAGCAATACATTGTTACATTAAATTGACAGAAATTCATCTGGAAAGTATTTGTCCTTTGTTGTTTTGGGTAATGGCCATGTTTAGTTCATATTTAACACCATTCAGAGACAATGGATGGTTCATAAATATACAGTACATTTGATTAAAAACACAGAATGCATAGTTTAGTGGCAGCATTGCAACTACGTAGAACTGTGAAATGATGAAATGCAACATGATTATATTATTAAAAGCTGCATAATCTTACACAAATAGCAATATGCTTTGACTTCCTGTCTTAGAGGCAATAGACAGGTAACTGCCAAGATAATACAAACAGGGATACAAAGCATATTTAAAGCAGGTGCTTCCACACATGTGTGGTTCCTGAGTTAATTAAGCAATAAACATCCCATCATGCTTAGGGTCATGTATAAAAATGCTGGATATTTTGGCTACCATGGCTATGCCCCCATAGGATGACAATGCCCCCACCCACAGGGCACAAGATGTGCCTGAAAGGTTTGTTGAGCATGAAAACGATGTCAGCCATATGCCGTGGTCGTCTCAAGACACCAGATCTCAACCCAATTAAACTCATGGAAGATTCTGGAGTGGCGCCTGAGACAGCGTTTTCCACCACCATAAAATAAAACACCAAATGATGACATTTCTGGTGGAAGAATGGTGTCACATCCCTCCAATAGAGTTCCAGACACTTGTAGAATCATGCCAAGGCACATTGAAACTGTTCTGGATTGCGGTGGACCAATACTATATTAAGGCACTTTATGTTGATGTTTCCTTTATTTTGGCAGTTACCTGTAACTATATACACATCAATTGCACAATACATGAAAAGCAAACACAAAACGTGAAAAACAAAACAAGCATTTGAAACAAACATTCTTCAGTACAAAATTATGCATTGTGTCATTTGAGTCACTTGTATTGTAAAATAAGAATATAATATATTTATAAACACTTCTACATTAAATGTAGAGGTAATATACTGTGAGGGCTTTATTCAATCCGCATTGCATAAGTTCAGCTTTACATTTTAAGGCAATTCTCCTGCTTTAGTGGAGACTGTGTTCACGGTAAATGGTATGTCGACTCAATCACAAATGACTTCGGCATTCAATTTCTTTCCAAACACATTAAAGTTTCTGAAAATCTATTCTGGAGTAGATTCTCTTACAGCTTTTTATAAGTGTCTCCAAAAATACAAAATTCATTGAGTGTACAGTCATGGCCAAAGGTTTTGAGAATGACACAAATATTCATTTTCACAGAGTCTACTGCCTCAGTTTGTATGATGGCAATTTGCAGATACTCCAGAATGTTATGAAGAGTGATCAGATGAATTGCAAAGTCCCTCTTTGCCATGCAAATGAACAGAATCCGCAAAAAACATTTCCACTGCATTTCAGCCCTGCCACAAAAGGACCAGCAGACATCATGTCAGGGATTCTTTTGTTAACACAGGTGTGAGTGTTGACAAGCACAAGGCTGGAGATCACTCTGTCATGCTGATTGAGTTTGAATAACAGACTGGAAGCTTCAAACGGAGGGTGGTGCTTGGAATCATTGTTCTTCCTCTGTTAATCATGGTTACCTGCAAGGAAACATGTTTCGTCATCATTGATTTGCACAAAAAGGGTTTCACAGGCACGGATATTGCTGCCAGTAAGATTGCACCTAAATCAACCATTTATTGGATCATCAAGAACTTCAAGGAGAGCGGTTCAATTGTTGTGAAGAAGGCTTCAGGGAGCCCAAGAAAGTCCAGCAAGCGCCAGGACCATCTCCTAAAGTTGATTCAGGTGTGGGATCGGAGCACCACCAGTACAGAGCTTGCTCAGGAATGGCAGCAGGCAGGTGTGAGGCAAAGACTTTTGGAGGATGGCCTGGTGTCAAGAAGGGAAGCAAAGAAGCCACTTCTCTCCAGGAAAAACATCAGGGACAGACTGATATTCTGCAAAAGGTACAGGGATTGGACTGCTGAGGACTGGGGTAAAGTCATTCTCTCTGATGAATCCCCTTTCCGATTGTTTGGGGCATCCGGATAAAAGCTTGTCCGGAGAAGACAAGGTGAGTGCTACCATCAGTCCAGCATCCTGAGGCCATTCAAGTGTGGGGTTGCTTCTCAGCCAATGGAGTGGGCTCACTCACAATTTTGCCGAAGAACACAGACATGAATAAAGAATGGTACCAACACATCCTCCGTGAGCAACTTCTCCCAACCATCCAGGAACAGTTTGGTGACGAACAATGCATTTCCCAGCATGATGGAGCACCTTGTCATAAGGCAAAAGTGATAACTAAGTGGCTCAGGGAACAAAACATCAATATTTTGGGTCCATGGCCAAGAATCTCCCCAGACCTTAATCCCATTGAAAACTTGTTCTAATCCTCAAGGTGGGTGGACAAACAAAAACCCACAAATTCTGACAAACTCCAAGCATTGATTATGCAAGAATGGGCTGCCATCAGTCAGGATGTGGCCCAGAAGTTAATTGACAGCATGCCAGGACGGATTGCAGAGGTCTTGAAAAAGAAGGGTCAACACTGCAAATATTGACTCTTTGCATCAACTTCATGTAATTGTCAATAAAAGCCTATGAAATGCTTGTAATTATACTTCAGTATTCCATAGTCACATCTGACAAAAATATCTAAAAACACTGAAGCAGCAAACTTTGTGGAAATTAATATCTGTGTCATTCTCAAAACTTGTAGCCACGACTGTATATAGGGCAAACACACAAGCGATGCACTGGAATTGATCAAACGTAATACATTTTAAACATACCCATCCATCCATCTATGCTACCCTTTACCAGCATACAGAGATGTCAGTCCCTGCACAGCGATGCACATGACCAATGGAAACACTCCCGGCTGTCTTCCTGTCTCCGCCCACAGCCTGTCAGTCTCTCTCCGCAGCGTCACTTTGGAGGAGAAGAGGAGCTGCTCTGCCCAATGGAATGCCCCCTCATCCTGTAGGGGGAGGGGCAGCGACTCAAGGGGGAGGGACTGACTGTTTACCTTTAGCTTGGTCACCTATGGAACAGACAACGCAGGTTGGTAAGGGTTACAGGGTCTACAGTGGAATAGATAATGACTAGTGTCTGATTCATTATTTCTGTCCATGTTTTGCCCAAAGTATTCATATCAAAGCCTTATTTGTGAATCAGGAATAGTGAATTGTGAGTTGTATAAAGTCACTCATGAATCATAAAGTGATTTGAATCAGACTGACCAGAGGGTTGAGGGCTTCAGTATTGAATAGTGAGTCTTTTAAAGTGACTAGTGAATCATATAGTGAATAAAATCATACTGACCAGAGTGTTGAGAGCTTCCAGGACATCAGGGCTAGATTCTCCGAGCAGAGTCAGAGCAGCTTCAGGCAACGCTACAGAAATGCAACACACAGGGGTTAGAGAATGCAACACACTCTCACTCTCACTCACACATACACTCACCCTCCAAGGCGCTGACCAGCAGATGAGTGGCGGTCAGGTGAGGGGAGGCGGAGGCTCTGTCAGCCTGTATCTCATTGGTTGGGCCTTTCTGGACCAGGTCCAATAGGGCGAAAACAGATTTGTTTTGAGTCACAGCTAATTGCTTTACCTCTGCAGGGTCAGGTTCCTCACCTCTGCACAACCCCTCCAACTAAGAGAGAGAGAATCATTGCCAAATCATACGACTGTGCCTGGTCTAAAAACTCCACCAAACAATGCCATCAGACAAGGGCTGCATTCGAAATGGCCCCCTTATACCTTTATAATGCACTACATTTGGCCCTGGGCCCTGTGACACTTACCATGTGTTCCAGAACCGAGAGTGTGGTTCTGTCCACTAGAACCTCCAGGAGTCTTTGGAACAGAGCTAACCGGGTCGACTCTGGGAGAACCGCTAACTGACCTGCATAGACCTCCAAGTCCAACCCCTGCAAGTCTGTAGGGGAGAGAGAGATAAATAACCAATCAGAGCTTGACTCTTAGGCTCACTTTTCTGATGACACATCACTTGACGACAGAACGACCAGACCACTAAATAATGCTAAGAGAGAAATTCCTCAGTCTGTTTCTGTGTGAAAAATCACAACGTAAATCACAATTGTTACATTAAATATTTTATCCAAAGTTACAAACTCAGCACTGCACTTCCTCTCTCAGTATCATTTATTTGATGAAAAGAAGAAGACAATTCTCAATTTCTTTTGTGGAATAGCTGTCAACAGATTTCACTTCCTGTTTTATATATTGACACAATATCACACACAAACACATGTTGGTCAAATCAACTGCTGTATATCTCAACGTCAACAATAAAAGGGAACTCAATTATCAACTGACCTGGATCAGCAATGAATGAATGAGTGGCTGGATGGATAAAGAAATGCATACTTTTCTGCAGTGTGCCGAGTGGTGCTCCTTCAGGAATCTCCTTCTCCGTCCACTCCAGCCCGTCCACTACACACAGGGCATCAAAGGAATCCTGGGATGGCGAGGTCCTCCCAGAGTCTGCCTCGAATCCTCCCAGAGTACCATGCTGGAGACACAGCTCTGACAATACAGAGAGAGAAAGAGAGAGAGAATGAAAGACAATTATTCATTCACCATGTAGAACCGCAATGTAATAGTACCTATAGCAGTAGGTCACACACATCACACACAGCCTTTCATGATACAACTACACACAGACACACACTCACCATAGTGTCCGTCTTTCCTGACCTCTAACTCTATGAGGCTGTAGGCGATGACAGTGAGAGGGGGAATCTCCAAGGAAACATTACTGTCCATCTCTATACTGCCATTCTCCTGCAAACACACCTGACGACTTTCAGAAGAAAGGTCTTTGTTTCTGGACATTTTGAGGCTGTAATCGAACCCACAAATTCTGATGCTCCAGATACTCAACTAGTCTAAAAAGGCCAGTTTTATTGCTTCTTTAAGCGTAACTACAGTTTTCAGCTATGCTAACATAATTGCAAAAGGGTTTTTCTAATGATCAATTAGCCTTTAAAATGATAAACTTGGATTAGCTAACAACGTGCCATTGGAACACGGGAGTGATGGTTGCTGATAATGGGCCTCTGTAGGCCTAAAAATCAGCCGTTTCCAGCTACAATAATCATTTACAACATTAACAATGTCTACACTGTATTTCTGATCGATTTGATGTTATTTTAATGGACAAAAAAAAGAAACAAGGACGTTTCTAAGTGATCCCAAACTTTTGAATGGTAATGTATACACACATTTAATAACATGTAATAATATGTAAGAACACACATCTGATAGACGCGTATAATAACCCACCTGTACAGCATGTGTCCCCAGGTTGCCCAGTAGTCCCAGGACCCTCTGGCAGGTGCCCTGTTCCTGGACCTGTTCTGAGATGGAGCAGGGGGTGGTGGTTAGGACCCTCTCCTTCAACACAGCAAACACCTCCGTATGCTTCTGACACTGCTGCACTAGACCGTGCTGCATGTCCACTACCCTACACACACAGAGAGAGGGAGGTTAAAGAGGTTGAGAGGGATGTACATGAAGACGACTGGAGAGACTGGGTCTGGTGTGAGGAAGGAAACACAAACAGAGAGAGAGAGAGAGAGAGAGAGAGACACACAAACTATTTGCACATCGTTATAACCCTGTACATAGCCATAGTATTACATATGAAATGACTATATTCCTTTTGTGAGTGTAATGTTAACTGAATTTTTGATTGTTTATTTCACTTTTGTTTATTATCTATTTCACTTTCTTTGGCAACGTAAATATGTTTCCCATGCCAATAAAGCCCTTTGAATTGAGAGAAAGAAAGAGGGAGAGAGATCGAGACAGGAGGACAGAGAGAGACAGAGATTTTTGATAAACTCCCATAACTATTGGATGAAATACCAGTGTGCCATCACAGCAGCAAGATTTGTGACCTGTTGCCACAAGAAAAGGTTAACCAGTGAAGAACAAACACCATTCTAAAATACAACCCATATTTATTTCCCTTTTGTACTTAAACTATTTGCACATTGTTACAACACTCCACCTGTCATTGGAGGCTAGCAGTAGCTTCTGTACATCAACATCCTGCTTCTTCAGCTTGCTGAATGATGATTGGAGCTTGGAGGAGCCCCCCCCCTCCAAGTTGACACTGACGTTCCCAGCCTTGGCGTCCAGCTTCCCACTCAGGTTGTTTCCAAACCTCCCCTCATAGGACAGAAAGTCTGACTCAGACACGTCTGAGAGATCAAGCACAGAGACAAGAGCGTAGGAAGAGTAGAGACGAGACCAGACCAGACAGACAGCAGGATTAAGTCAGATGTGTAAGGTATGAACGGCCAGATATGTTTCAGACAGCTGTGTATGGGCAAAATATGAAATGTGAGGTGTTTATGAGGAGTAACCATGGCTCTACTGTACCTGGAGTGAGCTCTTTGTCTCCTAACAACAGGTGACTGAGTGTGAAGCCAGAGGGCTGGTACTTGGGCTGTTGCCAGAACCAGAAACGGTTGCGCTTGACGACCAGTGCCATGGGAACCAATTTGTCTGAGTCGTTAAGGCGGGAGACAGAGATCAGAGTTCCATCCGGGTCAATCTGACGGACAAAGTTTGCGGTTGCCTTGGCAAACATCACTTGTTGGGGAGGAGGGCCAACACCTGTAGGAAGGTGGAGACACAGTTACACACAAACACCTCAAACACTAAAGTAAGATGAAGTTGCCTATGGCAACTATGTCAACAATTTTGACTACTACCTTTTTGAAAATTGTTATTATTATGTGTTAAACAAAAATGTTCTTTGAGCAATTGTATTAGTATAAAATAATATAATTTAGCAATTTTTTGGAGCATAAAATATAGCTCATTATTTGACTGATTTAGTTTATACAGTCATTATTGGTAATCTTTATCAAATTAAATCAAATTGTATTTGTCATATGTGCCGAATACAACAGTGAAATGCTTACTTACAAGCACTTAACCAACAATACAGTTTTAAGAAAATACCAACAAAAAAAGTTAGAGATAAGAATAACAAATAATTAAAGAGCAGCAGTAAATAACAATAGCGGGGCTATATACAGGGTTGTACCGGTTCAGAGTCAATGTGGAGGCTATATACAGGGTTGTACCGGTTCAGAGTCAATGTGGAGGCTATATACAGGGTTGTACCGGTTCAGAGTCAATGTGGAGGCTATATACAGGGTTGTACCGGTTCAGAGTCAATGTGGAGGCTATATACATCGGAGCATCGGAGCCGGTGTAGTACGATTTGATCTTAGTCCTGTATTGATGCTTTGCCTGTTTAATGGTTCGTCAGAGGGCATAGCAGGATTTCTTATAAGCTTCCGGGTTAGAGTCCCGCTCCTTGAAAGCAGCAGCTCTACCCTTTAGCTCAGTGCAAATGGTTCTGGTATGTACGTACAGTTACTGTGGGGACGACGTCCTCGATGCACTTATTGATAAAGCCAGTGACTGATCAAGGGTGGTGTCAATAAAATAGTCAAAAGTGTTTTTTTTGGTCCCATATTGCGAGCGCTTGTGACTCTACAAACTTGTTGGATGTATTTGCAGCTCATTTTGGTTGTGTTTCAGATTATTTTGTGCCAAATAGAAATGAATGGGTACATTTTATTGATCCTCTATTTAAGCAGGAAGTCATGCTGAGGCCAGTGTCTCTTTTGCAGATGAACCCTGCATGAACACATCAATAAACAACAATTACACTATACATATCAACAGTATATACAGTGGGGGAAAAAAGTATTGTCAGCCACCAATTGTGCAAGTTCTCCCATTTAAAAAGATGAGAGAAGCCTGTAATTGTCATCATAGGTACACTTCAACTATGACAGACAAAATGAGGGAGAAAAAAAAATCCAGAAAATCACATTGTAGGATTTTTAATGAATGTATTTGCAAATCATGGTGGAAAAGACATTTTTGGTCACCTCCAAACAAGCAAGATTTCTGGCTCTCACAGACCTGTAACTTCTTATTTAAGAGGCTCCTCTGTCCTCCACTCGTTACCTGTATTAATGGCACCTGTTTGAACTTGTTATCAGTATAAAAGACACCTGTCCACAACCTCAAACAGTCACACTCCAAACTCCACTATGGCCAAGACCAAAGAGCTGTTAAAGGACACCAGAAACAAAATTGTAGACCTGCACCAGGCTGGGAAGACTGAATCTGCAATAGGTAAGCAGCTTGGTTTGAAGAAATCAACTGTGGGAGCAATTATTAGGAAATGGAAGACATACAAGACCACTGATAATCTCCCTATATCTGGGGCCCCATGCAAGATCTCCCCCTTGGGGTCAAAATGACAACAAGAACGGTGAGCAAAAATCCCAGAACCACACGGGGGGACCTAATGAATAACCTGCAGAGAACTGGGACCAAAGTAACAAAGCCTACCATCAGTATACACTACGCCGCCAGGGACTCAAATCCTGCAGTGCCAGACGTTTGGTAAAAACTCAACTCGTCGTGTTTGGAGGACAAAGAATGCTGAGTTGCATCCAGGACGACTGATCCGTGTAAAGGAAAGAATGAATGGGGCCATGTATCGTCAGATTTTGAGTGAAAACCTCCTTCCATCAGCAAGGGCATTGAAGATGAAATGTGGCTGGGTCTTTCAGCATGACAATGATCCCAAACACACCGCCCGGGCAATGAAGGAGTGACTTCGGAAGAAGCATTTCAAGGTCCTGGAGTGGCCAAGCCAGTCTGCAGATCTCAACCCCATAGAAAATCTTTGGAGGGAGTTGAAAGTCCGTGTTGCCCAGAAAGTCCGTGTTGCCCACCAAAATGTTTTTCTCATTTTGTCTGTCATAGTTGAAGTGTACCTATGATGAAAATTACAGGCCTCTCTCATCTTTTTAAGTGGGAGTACTTGCACAATTGGTGGCTGACTAAATCCTTTTTTTGCCCCACTGTATACACACACACACACAAAATCAATAAAACAACAGCATTATAGATATCTATATGCACATCAATAAACACCATTAACATTATACATACAGGTAACTACCAAAATAAAAGGAAGCACTTAGAAACTGAAGATCTCGTACAGTGCTGTGTACTTCTCCCTTCACAGAACAGCGCAAACAGTCTCTAACCAGAATATAAAGAGTGGGAGGCCCCGGTGCACAACTGAGCAAGAGGACAAGTACATTAGAGTGTCTAGTTTGAGAAACAGACGCCTCACAAGTCCTCAAATGGCAGCTTCATTAAATAGTACCCGCAAAACACCAGTCTCAACGTCAAGAGGCAGAGTTGCAAAGAAAAAGTATTTTCATCCTGGCCAAAAAAAATAAAAGATTCAAATGGACCTGGACAGAGGACAGAGGAACTCTGCCTAGAAGGCCAACATCTCGGAGTCGCCTCTTCACTGTTGACGTTGAGACTGGTGTTTTGTGGGTACTATTTAATGAAGCTGACAGTTGAGGACTTGTGAGGCGTCTGTATGTCTCCAACTTGCGCCCCTATTTCCTACCAACATGAATCATACATAGATTTGACTACTGTTGTGTTCTTTAGTGATCTCCAAATGTCATACCTGCTGTGTTATCATAACACCATTTACCCCCTTCAGATGTGTAGGAGGTGCACCCAACACCCCAAGTCTGTTCTAACAGACTCACTCACTGGACAAGAGGGAAGGCCCCTATGCTGTGTTATCATAACACCATTTACCCCCTTCAGATGTGTAGGAGGTGCACCCAACACCCCAAGTCTGTTCTAACAGACTCACTCACTGGACAAGAGGAAGGCCCCTATGCTGTGTTATCATAACACCATTTACCCCCTTCAGATGTGTAGGAGGTGCACCCAACACCCCAAGTCTGTTCTAACAGACTCACTCACTGGACAAGACGGAAGGCCCCTATGCTGTGTTATCATAACACCATTTACCCCCTTCAGATGTGTAGGAGGTGCACCCAACACCCCAAGTCTGTTCTAACAGACTCACTCACTGGACAAGACGGAAGGCCCCTATGCTGTGTTATCATAACACCATTTACCCCCTAACGCCACCCCTCGCATTATAGCAGCTCAGAAAACAAGTTTAAAGCAATCTAGAGGAAGAGCGGTGGAGAGAGAGGGAGCTTGAGGGAAAAAGAGAGGAGAGGGAGGAGAGGGTTGAGAGAGAGAGAGAGAAAGAGCATAATCCATTTCAGCGTTTGGAATGTTTAAAATTAAAAAACTCTCAATAGGAGTCAGGGAATGAAAAGGAGGGAAAAGGGAAGCAGAAATCATAAATCTTCAGCCAGAGATCAAGAGAGATATGAGGGGAAGTTAGCTACCAGAAATCAGATATGCAACCATGTGTAGTCCCCACACTGCCCTCACTCTGTCTCCTCCAGACCACTGCCTAGAACCCTTCCCTGAATCCAGTGTGGATGAGGTTGTGCTGGCTCATATAGTGGTCGGGAAATTCCAATTTGGTAAATGGAGGACCCCCTCCCCTCCGTAGACCCTCATTATGGGGCGGCAGGTAGCCTAGTGGTTAGCACGTTGGACTAGTTACCAAATGGTTGCAAGATTGAATCCCCGAGCTGACAAGGTAAAAATCCGTCGTTCTTCCCCTGAACAAGGCAGTTAACTCACTGTTCCTAGGCCATCATTGAAAATAAGAATTTGTTCTGAACTGACTTGCCTAGTTAAATAAAAAGGTAAATATATATATAGATATATATTTTAATGACTGTAAATGAGGCATGCTTTGCTGATGTCCAAAAGTATCTGATCCTAAATAAAGCATGATTCGGGAATAGGAATTGCAAGAAAAAGTTCTGTTATTGAAAGAAAACTCATCACTTTCATCAGTAAACATCATATGTATATAAAGTGGATGTGGACAGGAGGATAGAAACAAATTATCCAATACACCATATTATGAAATAAAATGTGAGGTTTATATGTGGGAAGAGAAGTATGGAAAACAGAAACACTATAATTTACCTCTGCTATACCTTTCGCACATTGGCTCAGTACCAGTACCCCCGTATATAGACTCGTTATGTAATTTTCTTGTCTTGTAATTAAGCATTTCATGTTAAGGTTGTACTCGGCGCATGTAACAAATAAAATTCGATTTGATGAAGAAATAAAGTATATTCAACGCCGAAAAAAACACTTGTTCATAACCTACCTTGTTGTAGAGTCTGGATTTATTAAACAGGGATCGAGTGCAGCGTCTCCAAACACCACCGGTCCGGTTGCCTGTCACTTTTTGAATGTCGGTTCTGGTAAGTAACCTGAGGCACAGCAGCACAAGAAAGTTTCAAACTATTCAAATGCCCTATTCATATAACTTGAAACTGTTGTACTATGTTATACAGTAGTAGACAAACAGTTGACCACCCATTGATAATTACCCCGCTACTTGGACTTTCTATTTTACATTCTGATGAAATGAGTGCCGCGATACAACAACAACGATACGATAGGCTATCCAAACATTATTACGGTATCGATTGGAGCAGAGAGTTGTCAGTCAGACAAAGTGGGTTGGTCCTACTTCTGCACTTTTGAAAGGACAGACTTTGGGCCTCTGCTTCCACCACGCCCCCAAAGTGTATACCGTGGTAATTGACATCACATGAGAAGTGTGTGTGTGTGTGTGTGTGTGTGTGTGTGTGTGTGTGTGTGTGTGTGTGTGTGTGTGTGTGTGTGTGTGTGTGTGTGTGTGTGTGTGTGTGTGTGTGTGTGTGTGTGTGTGTGTGTGTGTGTGTGTGTGTGTGTGAGTCAAACAAACTGAATTCCACAGTGTTTTTGAAATCA
The DNA here is from genome assembly GCF_021184085.1 of Oncorhynchus gorbuscha. Classification (NCBI taxonomy): domain Eukaryota; kingdom Metazoa; phylum Chordata; class Actinopteri; order Salmoniformes; family Salmonidae; genus Oncorhynchus; species Oncorhynchus gorbuscha. Next base: position 17,223,468 of record NC_060181.1, on the reverse strand, counting down.
GGACTTGTCCATTACATAATCGGAACCCAAACAGAACTGCTACTTTGTCGTTTGACTTTACAATATGAGGAAGGAGTCAAGTCTCATGATCATTCTGTATTCATCATCCCAACAGCTCTTTCAACAGCAGTCTTCAGCTGCTAATGATTAACACAAAGAAGGTAAAACAAGGTTCCTGATTGCTGTCTCACACACACACACACACACACACACACACACACACACACACACACACACACACACACACACACACACACACACACACACACATCAGCGTATTATCCGGTACATGTAGATAAAGACGATAGACAAGAGAGTGAAGGACAATTTTTACAACACTGTCATAACACCGACAATAAAAGTGTCATAAAAATCAGGGTGTGAATTACTCGGAGGAAGGGGGAGGTTCAGCTCCCCTGAATGAAACATTAGCTCCCCTGAAGGCAAAAAAAGGTCCAGCTTTGGGGTTCTCTAAATAATACTAATATAACCCTTCTCCTATTTGTTAAAAATGTAGTGGTACATATGTTTTACAGTGGTAAATATTGAAATAAAAGCTTCCAAACTCAACAAACACCCACACCTCTCTACCTGTCCACTCAGTAGTTCTGGATTTAGGCCTCAACTGCACTCCTTTAAACATGTTGATTTTCCTTTGTATGCTACTTGCTCATTTTCACAATGTTTACCATGCTCCCTTGATAAGTCTTTCTTCCTTTATCATTGTCTGTTATGCTCCCTTGATAAGTCTTTCTTCCTTTATCATTGTTTACCATGCTCCCTTGATAAGTCTTTCTTCCTTTATCATTGTCTGTTATGCTCCCTTGATAAGTCATTATTCCTTTATCATTGTCTGTTATGCTCCCTTGATAAGTCGTTATTCCTTTATCATTGTTTACCATGCTCTCTTGATAAGTCATTATTCCTTTATCATTGTTTACCATGCTCCCTTCATAAGTCATTATTCCTTTCATTGTTTACCATTCTCCCTTGATTAATTATTATTGCTTTATCATTGTTTACCATACTCCCTTGATAAGTCTTTCTTCCTTTATCATTGTCTGTTATGCTCCCTTGATAAGTCTTTCTTCCTTTATCATTGTTTGCCATGCTCCCTTGATAAGTCTTTCTTCCTTTATCATTGTTTGCCATGCTCCCTTGATAAGTCTTTCTTCCTTTATCATTGTCTGTTATGCTCCCTTGATAAGTCTTTCTTCCTTTATCATTGTTTGCCATGCTCCCTTGATGTCTTATTGCCATTGTTTACCATTCCCTTGATAAGTCTTTCTTCCTTTATCATTGTCTGCCATGCTCCCTTGATAAGTCTTTCTTCCTTTATCATTGTCTGATAAGTCTTTATTCCTTTATCATTGTCTGCTCCCTTGATAAGTCATTATTGCTTTATCAATGTTTACCATACTCCCTTGATAAGTCTTTCTTCCTTTATCATTGTCTGTTATGCTCCCTTGATAAGTCTTTCTTCCTTTATCATTGTTTGCCATGCTCCCTTGATAAGTCTTTCTTCCTTTATCATTGTCTGTTATCATTGTCTCCCTCCCTGATAAGTCTTTCTTCCTTTATCATTGTTTGCCATGCTCCATTGTTTACTTAATAAGTCTTTCTTCCTTTATCATTGTCTGTTTGTTTGCCATGCTCCCTTGATAAGTCTTTCTTCCTTTATCATTGTCTGTTATGCTCCTTGATAATGCTCCCTTGATAAGTCTTTCTTCCTTTATCATTGTCTGTCCTTGATAAGTCTTTCTTCCTTTATCATTGTTTGCCATAAGTCTTTCTTCCTTTATCATTGTCTGTTATGCTCCCTTGATAAGTCATTATTCCTTTATCATTGTTTACCATACTCCCTTGATAAGTCTTTCTTCCTTTATCATTGTCTGTTATGCTCCCTTGATAAGTCTTTCTTCCTTTATCATTGTTTGCTTTCTTCCTTTATCATTGTCTGTTATGCTCCCTTGATAAGTCTTTCTTCCTTTATCATTGTCTGTTATGCTCCCTTGATAAGTCTTTCTTCCTTTATCATTGTTTGCCATGCTCCCTTAAGTCTTTCTTCCTTTATCATTGTCTGCCATGCTCCCTTGATAAGTCTTTCTTCCTTTATCATTGTCTGCCATGCTCCCTTGATAAGTCTTTCTTCCTTTATCATTGTTTACCATGCTCCCTTGATAAGTCTTTCTTCCTTTATCATTGTCTGCTATGCTCCCTTGATAAGTCTTTCTTTCTTTATCATTGTCTGCTATGCTCCCTTGATAAGTCTTTCTTCCTTTATCATTGTTTGCAGTCAGCTGTTTAAGTCTTTCTTTCTTTATCATTGTCTGCTATGCTCCCTTGATAAGTCTTTCTTCCTTTATCATTGTTTGCAGTCAGCTGTTTAGAGCGCTCATTGCTTTGTTTATTATCAGGTGCATGTGGGTATTGGTGTAGACCATTTATTTCACGTTATCATTTTCTACCAATATTTATTTTCTTTGACAGTCCTTAACATACACTATACAGGGCTTTCAGGGGGTATTCAGACCCCTGGACTTTTCTACATTGTTTTGTTAAGAGCCTTGTTCTAAAATATAATCCCCCCCACCCACCCAATACTCCCCCGCCCACCCAATACCCCATGATGACAAAGCAAAAACAGGTTGACATTTTTGCTAATTTATTAAAATATAAAAAGCACAAGTATCCAGACCCTTTACTCAGTACTTTGTAGAAGCAGTGATTACAGCAGAGTCTTCTATGATGCTACAAGCTTGGCATACCTGTATTTGGGGAGTTTCTTCCATTCTTCTCTGCAGATCCTCTCAAGCTCTGTCAGGTTGGATTGGGAGCGTCACTGCACAGCTATTTTCAGGTCTCTCCAGAGACGTTAGATCCGGTTTACGTCTGGGCCACTCAAGGACATTCAGAGACTTGTTCCAAAGCCAGTCCTGCGGTGTCTTGGCTGTGTGCTTAGGGTCATTGTCCTGTTGGAAGATGAACCTTAACCTGCACTCAGGACCTCAGACTGAGGCTTTCATCAAGGATATCTCAGTACTTTGCTTCGTTCATCTTTCCCTCAATCTTGACTAGTATCCCAGTCCCTGCCGCTGAAAAATATCCCCACAGCATGATGCTGCCACCACCATGCTTCACCGTGGGGATGGTGCCAGGTTTCCTCTAGACATGACACTTGGCATTCAGGCCAAGGAGTTCAATCTTGGTTTCATCAGAACAGAGAATCTTGTTTCTCTGGTCCAAGTGGGCTGTCATGTGCGTTTTACTGAGGAGTGGTATGGTCACTTTACTATAAAAGTCTGATTGGATTCTCCCATCACCACAGAGGAACTTTGTCACTCTGGCAGAGCTACAATCAGGTTCTTGATCACCTCCCTGACCAAGGCCCTTCTCCCCTGATTGCTCAGTTTTGCCTGCTCTAGGAAAAGTCTTGGTACTGAAGGTACTAAATACATTCTGAAGGCACTGTATATACACAAAAGTATGTAGACACCACTTCAAATGAGTGGATTCAGCTATTTCATCCACACCCGGTAACAGGTGTATAAAATCTAGCACAGCCATGCAATTTCCATAGACAAACATTTTCAGTAGAATTGCCTTACTGAAGAGCTCAATGACTTTCAATACGGCACCGTCCTAGGATGCCACCTTTCCAACAAGTCAGATTTCTGCCCTGGTCAACTGTAAGTGCTATTATTGTGAAGTGATAACATCTAGGAGCAACAACGGCTCAGCCGCTAAGTGGCAGGCCACACACACGCACAGAACGGGCCCGCCAAGTGCTGAAGCACATAAAAATCATCTGTCCTCAGTTGCAACACTCAGAGTTCCAAACTGCTTCTGGAATTAACGTCAGCACAGTAACTGTTAGTTGGGAGCTTCATTAAATTGGTTTCCATGGCCGAGCAGCCGCACAGATGTCTAAGATCACCTCACGCAATGCCAAGCGTTGGCTGAAGTGGGGTAAAGCTCGCCTCCATTGGACTCTGGAGCAGTGAAAAAGCATTCTCTGGAGTGATAATCATGCTGCACCATACTTTCTCCTCATGTGGTGTACCTCATGGTGCTTTCAAGACAACTGGGAACTTGGGGGGGGGGAATAAATAAATAAATAAACTGGTCAGAATCATGACATCAGTGATCATAGAAAGATCTCTAGCTTGAGTTCCTGACTTGGAATTCCGTGTTGGACGACCATACAAACTGATTTTCCCGTGAGAACTCATGACCCCTCATTATAGTAGTAGGCTAGTCAAGGATGCATCAATGCAATATTGGCAAAATGGAGAAAAAAGTTAACCTTGAATTTGTAATTTTTTTTTTTTTTTTAAAGAAATAAAATAACATTATATTATCAACTGGTGAGAGCCTCAAATATCACATTTGTACATATCTACTGTATACATGAATCAAGGCAAAGTTAGTTCTGGTTTCAGTCAGGTCTTTGGTCACGTTCTCGTGGGTCAAACAAATACACCCTAATGATTGGTTGGCAATACAGACTCCCACAAAGCAGGCACTGGCTGATTAACTTGAAGAGCAACTGCAGAAACTTGCAGTCAACTGAAGTCAAAACTTCATGACTTCTGATCACATGATTTAGCCCTATAATGGAACACACTTTGGAAGGCGGTGACCATCAAAGATGAGCCGCTGGAATGCACCCAAACCTTTTGGTCCCCTCGCCCTCACCCCCCCCTCGCAAGAACACCCAATCAGAGGCGGCTGGTGGGAGGAGCTGTAGGACGATCATTGTAATGGCTGAAATGGAATCAATAGAACGGTCTCAAACACAAACATATGGAAAAGAGGTTTGACTCCGTTTCTTTAGCTCCTCCCACCAGCCTCTGAAATCCAAAACACACACACACACACATATAGTATAACAGTCTCACTGTTTATTATTCATCTTCATAGATAGTACGGCCCTATTCTTTACTGATATACAGTATACATCTTATTTTACAGTAATGACTGATCATAAACTGGCAACATACAGGCTTTAACACGCAGTGTTATGAAGTTCCAGAAGGCCTCATCTCATACATACTGTCAGCCAATGGTTGAGGAGTATTAAAACAATCTGGATTGTGATTGGACATAATCATACTCTTACAGTAGAGTGCTTGACATTAAGAACAAGTTAAATCTCCCTAGTTTACAACCCTTGACTGTATCCCACACAACACCCTACTCCATATCAAGTGCACCCTATTCCATAAATAGCACTATATAGACAATAGGTTTCCATTTGCGATGCACACCTCAACACCCCACCAGTGATCTTCTATATAGACCACATTAAGAATGACATAAGTGCACAGAAGCACCAACTCACCAATAGTGAGGATTTGCATAATCATCTACAGCAGGTTATTGTGAGTAGAACAGCATTCCATATTAAAAGGCACTTTGGTGGCTGGACTGCATCAGAACTACAGTGACAGTATAAAACATACATAGAGAAAATGATCAAATTGAAAGAAGAGAACCCTGTCTCTGGAAAGACTAAAGTCATGACAAAAACATTTAATTAAAGATGCTTTCTTTACTTTTAAACAAAGAATCAAGTGAAAACTCTGTATTAGATTGAAGAGACCGAGACCTATTCTAGCTCCACCTACAGACACAGGAAGCTCATTTTTGGTCTTGGTCACACTGACACTCAGCAGTCCCCAGTCACCGGGTCAGAGCTTTGACTCTAGTGATGTCTCCGAGTGCTGATCTAAGGTCAGTTGTGAGTTTCCCCTGTATTGGTTAAGGTTTGTTGTGGGCTTGCTTATGGTAGTCCATCGTATCCGACGAGGACTTCAACCTCTGAGTTAACGGTGAATTCTTTAGTGAGTGTAGAGTCCAATTGGAGATCCAAATGATATTGCAGGTGGGGCCATATGTCTGTGTTGGCGGGGGCAGGCATGGTTCTGTCTCTCCGGAGCTCCTCCCCTCCTCTGTACACCCTCCAGAGCTGCCTCCAGGTGGAACAGTCGGCAGCAGCATCCTCTCTGTCTGTGGGTATGATGTTGCTCTTCTTCAGCCACGTTTTTTAGCTGCCCCCCTACAGACCACCGGCCAAGATATAGCTGGCCATACAGGATCTTCCACGGCTAGCACTCCCAAGATATAGCTGGCCATACAGGATCTTCCACGGCTAGCACTCCCAAGATATAGCTGGCCATACAGGATCTTCCACGGCTAGCACTCCCAAGATATAGCCATGGATCTTCCACGGCTAGCACTCCCAAGGATCTTCCACAGCACTCCCAGCACTTCCCAAGATATAGCTGGCCATACAGGATCTTCCACTGGCCATAGGATCACTCCCCCAAGATATAGCTGGCCATACAGGATCTTCCACGGCTAGCACTCCCAAGATATAGCTGGCCATACAGGATCTTCCACGGCTAGCACTCCCAAGATATAGCTGGCCATACAGGATCTTCCACGGCTAGCACTCCCAAGATATAGCTGGCCATACAGGATCTTCCACGGCTAGCACTCCCAAGATATTCTAATGATATGCCCAAGCCAGCTCAGTTGGTGTTGGGCGACCGTGGCCTCCATACTCTCACAGTGGGTCTTAACAAGTATTTCTGTACAGGACACGGTTGCACCAGGTGATTCCCTGGATGCGCTGCCGGCATCTTCTGTGGAATCGCTTGAGTTGCTTGTTGTGGCGACTAAGTGACCCAGGCTTCACAGCTGTAAAGAAGTGTGGTGATGCAGATGGCAATTTTGGTGTGGAGGTGGAGATCCCCTTTTTGGAAAATGCTGTGTCTGTTGTGGGCAAGGATAATCTGACCCTAGATGTGTACTCCTGTGGGGTTACAGGGTCACCACAGCACAGGGAAGTCCTCTCTAGAGCTGAACCCAGGGTCCTTCCGCTGCTCCCAGTATGTATTAGAGCTCAGCCACGTGTCATCCTTTGATTTCCTGTTAAATAAACAAAAACAGCAGTCACATATATGTAAAACGTAACACACATTCCAAACATACTGCATAACCTGGCTGTAAGTGTACAGCCCTATCCCTCAGTACACCTTCATGTAGAACAGTGAGATCTCATGACAACACAGAACAACTTAATGGTGTTGTTTTGACCAGTCAGACACTGAGGAGAACCATGTTCCGCTGGAATTAAGGCGGTGCTAATGTCAAACACGTTGGGTTTGCAATTTCCTTATTTAAAAACTGTCGTGTGGGCATTGCCCAGCCCTAACGCAAAGTTTGGCAATTTACCTGTCTAACATCAACACGCTTGCGCTCAGAGGGGTGGAAATATTTGAGGTGTGTCCTTAAAAAACGTGATCCAAGTTTCTATTTTCAAGCAGTGCTGATAGGATACTTAAGACCAACCAAAAGCTGGTTTTAATGGTAACACAGTTGGTTATGATACAGCATATCCAGCTGTCACACACTGCCCATTTCAACAATCGTCTAATGTGATTTTGGTGCCTTTATACTTTGTAATTAGAACCATAAAAACTGTTTCCCACCACCATTCCATTTCGTTAAAAACCAAGCCTCCTCTCCTCTCAATGAAAGCTTTTTTTTTGTCCATCCCAACAAAACCGTGAAGTAGACAAGACTGTTGACTAATAGTTTGGCCCCTGAGACCCCTGGGAAATCCATCTTCATCACCAAAGCTTTATTCAAATATAATGTTTGAGAGGCGTAGAACAGTGATCTGACATTCCCTTTCTATATATGCATTGTAGGCAGGCCCACATTATTTTAGTCAGGTGCCGTTTTAGGATGTGCGTAAAATGCTCCATAGTCTGCGTTGTTTTCATATTCTATGCCCACGGGAGAAATTATGGTGCCTGTAAGTGGAACATAACAACTTGTTTTAAATAGGCTGTGTTTAGAATTCGATTCAAATTACTCTTTTTAGGCCTCGTAAATAATGAATTTAATCTTGCTTATTGTCATGCTCAGATATGTAATTTACAGTAGTCCTAGCCGCTATGTCAGGGTGAATGCTATTGAGGCCATGCAGTGACTTAGAACAACGTGGACTTCAAATGGGTTCAAGGGAACGTATTTAGCAAAGGTAGGTCTACATCATGTCATTTAGTTTTTGTAAGCCAATTAGATTTACCATTGCATTAGGTTTGTTAAATGGAGCCCAGAGGATAATGGAGTGTTCTTCACACAACAGACCTGTGACCATGTGTGAGTTATATAGACAGAGGTGCCATTCCGTCAGACCTTTTCTATATTGTAGAGCAGTGGTTTCCAACCAGGGGGTACTTGGCCTATCCACACAGGGTACGTGAGAAGACTAATGAGACCATAGGCTTACTGGTAAAATGCACTTGAGGGCGTACTTCAGGGATAAGCGGTAAATGTTGGGAACCACTGTTGTAAAGGATACTGTGCAGTTAAGAATTAAGACAGCCTTGTTCTGTCTTCGTGGCTAAACGTGTGAACAATGAACTCCCTTGTCTGCTGGAATCAGACAGAAAGGCGCACACACACACACACACACACACACACACACACACAGTTGCGTACTTGAAGAAGCGTGGTTGGTGCGTCATGTTGTTCTCCTCCAAGACTTTTCTCCTTTCTCTCTGGAGCAGCTCTATCCTCTGCTTCTGCTCCTCAGCCCCCTCAATGTTCCCTTCTTCCAAACACCTGACACAGAGAGAGAGAGAGACAGAGAGACAGAGAGACAGAGAGACAGAGAGACAGAGAGACAGAGAGACAGAGACAGAGAGAGACAGAGACAGAGAGAGAGACAGAGAGACAGAGACACAGAGACACAGAGACACAGAGAGACAGAGAGACAGAGACAGAGAGACAGAGAGACAGAGAGACAGAGAGACAGAGAGAGAGAGACACACTCTAGTGAAAAGGATCCTATGAGAAGGGTGATATAATACAGCGAAGTATGAGAGAGAAGGAATACTGGATTAGGACGAGCTAGGAAGAAGACAGAGAGGAGAGGAAGAAGAAGACGGCGAGAGGAAGAGAGAATCCCGGGGTGTGTCCTACCTCTGGTCGAGACGGAAGCGTGTGTCTGTGGGGGGTAGGAAGGGCTTCAGGGCAGCATCAAGCTCATTCAGCTCCACACCAAACTGAGTGAAGCCATAGTACTGGTCCTGGTCCACAGGCATGGGGTCTACACAAACACATGACAAAATTACTATTTTAAACTATTTTCAAGGTAAAGATCATAAGCTATAATATTTACGTGGAATGCCACTTTATGTATTTGAATGTGGGTGTGAGTTGTGACAGACAGCCCAAAGAGCCAGTCACTCACTTGCTCTCCAGATGCAGATGGCAGAGGGTGTGTCTCCTTGGTACACACCTTCATGCCATTTGCCAAAGAATGAGTGGATGACACGCCCCCCACTGTCTGTTACCACTCCCTCTATCTTGTTCACCGTTGAGCTCCACGATTTTGCCTGTGGATTAAATATGCAAAACATGAATAATAAACTAATTAAACTAATGACAAAAAACAAATACAAATGTGATCGGAAACCAATAAAACGCTGTCAATCATGTGATGAATTCTAAATAATAAATGAATCCATCCACCACTCATTAGTTACTTTTAAAGTTTCCAGGATAATGGTCACCAGGATGTTATTCCTCCTGTTCCCCAACAGATGGCGCTGTTACACCTGATAATACCCTCAGAAACCCAGTGCAAGTGTTCCCCAACTCGGTCCTGGGGACCCTAAGGGGTGTGTTTGGGTTTTTGCCCTAAATCTACACAGCAGATTCAAATGATCAAAGCTTGATGATGGGCTGATCACTTGAAGCAGTTGTGTAGTGCTAGGGCAAAAACCAAAAAGATACACCCGTTGGTCCCAGGACTGAGTTTAGGAAACAGGGTTTCCTGACCCTGGCCCAGGGTTTCATACGTGTTGGCCAATTTATATTGAATTGCGTTAGGCTGTTTTAAATAACACCCTATTCCCTTTATAGTGCACTACTTTTGGTCAGAGTCCCTATGGGTAGTAGTGCTCTGTATAAGACATAGGGTGCCTTTTGGGACACACCCTTCGTGTAACTGGGATGGTATAGTCCATCTCCTCACCTTGACGAAGGTCACTGTACACTGGCAGGCGTCACTGCTGGTGTTTTTGATTGACATCTCTCCGTAGTGTTCTATCCAGCGCTGGCCACTCAGAATGTTGTGGATGCAGGACGTGACCTTGTTCCACTCATAGTGGTCCCCAAACCTGAGGATGACAAACAACTGTCACACACACACCTCTATTTCATATGAAAGCAGCTCTGACGTTCACACACATTCTATCAAATCAAAGCGACTCACCCTGGCAGGGTCACATGAGTGGTTCCCATGGGAACAATCTCCATGGATTTCCCCCAGAACTTATTCTTCCACTGGACATCTGAGAGAGATGGGACAGAGAGATGGACAGAGAGATGGGACAGAGAGATAGACAGAGAGATAGACAGGGGTAGTAGGTTAGTGGAACAGATAACCCTCACAATAACAATCACAAATAGAAGGAAACGGTGGTGATATGTTTACTGAAAACATAGAAGCTCACCTTGCCAGAAAGTGAAGTTGAGAGAGTCACAGTGACACGCTGACACAGGTGGGTGATGGCTCACCTAAGACAGACAGGGGGTTCAACTGGTGACCGACAATGTTATGAGTCTTCAGTCATCCTATGCAACGGTTCTGTTTCAAATGGCATCCATATATAGTGCACTAGTTATGACCAGAGCACTATGGGCCCTGGTTAAATTTAGTGAACTAAATGGGAATAGGGGGTCATTTGGAATGAACTAAATGAATCAGCCCAGTGATTCTTGGTTTATTTTATGTGAGTGATGATAACTTGTTCCTGTAGGTTTAGTTCCTGTTTACCTGTTCTGCTATGAACCTGAAACCCTTGTCAGGTCTGTCACACTCGTAGGTCTCTCCCAGGACGGGGTTAAAGGGTTTACTTCCTGCCCGGTGGTAACTGGAGGCATATGCAGACACTGCAAATGTAGCCACATACACCTGCAGCACAGGACACACAAACAGAGACAGACAGAGACTGTGTTACTTACCATGTGTAGGTAGAGGTTGTTCCCACAAGGTTGTTCCCACAATGCATCATAAGAATCATGGTGTGAGTATGTCCAAATTCTCTCACCATGCGTTGCTAGGCATCGTGTGTGTGTGTGTGTGTGTACCTGCATCCTATACCCTCACCATTCTCTGGTACGGGTCCTGTGTGTGGTTCGCTGTATCCAGCAGCTCAGAGTACTCCACCTCCTCACACAGCCTCTGCAGTGTGTTGAGAGGCTCGTTGAGCTGAACAGGCATGGCTACCTTGGACAGGTCCTTCCCTATGTTGTTCTTGAGGATGTTCCATAGACTGACACTGCTGCTGCTGGGCTGAGGGGAGGGGAGGGTAGTCCGTCTGCGGGCCACCTGAACACCACTTCCTCCTGAGCCTGCTGAGGGGGGGGTACTTAAAATGGAGGTAGCAAACATTTGCTCACTCGTGCAAATTATATGCTTGTCATAGAAATACTCATATGCTGGCCCATGCACCCGCACGGCATACCAGAGTCATGTCTCTCGCTTCCTCCCTCGTTGCTGTAGCCGGTGTCCATGGAAACACTGTCACTGACATCACTGATATACGAGTCATCATCAGAAGCCTGGAGACAAATAGAGAAAAATATATATGAATGACTGTTCAGATCATGGTTTATCTCCCTAATGGTTAGGGTTCGGTAATCTGATTTTAAGGCTCACCTCATTCTCAGAGGAGCTGGAGGTCAGCTGGTACTCCTGAGCATCAAAGAACTCCGACATGGATTCATTGGATGCCTGGTGGACAAGTTGGCGGGATCCATCTGGGAGACCCTGATTGGTAGAAGAGGTTGATTGGCAGCAGAGGTTCAGATCTGTCCCCATGTCATGTTTGGTATATAAACAATCTCCTGAAATCAAGTTGACATGTGCAGTATTGTGGAACACATCACTCTCTCTCTCTCTCTCTCTCTCTCTCTCTCTCACTCTCTCTCTCTCTCTCTCTCTCTCTCTCTCTCTCTCTCATCTCTCTCTCTCTCTCTCTCTCTCTCTCTCTCTCTCAAACACACCCAACTCACCGAGCCATAGCCGGTCTTGAGGCCCATGACCTGCGCTGGAGGGGGGGCCTTCAGGTCAATAGTGTGTCTCACTCGGTCTCTCTCTGCTGATAGAGAACTATAGGCTGACCGCAGAGTGGAGTGAACTAGACACACAGAGCGAGAAAAAAAAGTGTGTTTTAAACATCATAGCCAGCCTGTAAAATACCTCTACATGACCCAGTGGGCCGATCTGACACCAGGGACTCACTGTTGTTAGCCAGCCTGTAAAATACCTATACATGACCCAGTGGGCCGATCTGACACCAGGGACTCACTGTTGTTAGCCAGCCTGTAAAATACCTCTACATGACCCAGTGGGCCGATCTGACACCAGGGACTCACTGTTGTTAGCCAGCCTGTAAAATACCTCTACATGACCCAGTGGGCCGATCTGACACCAGGGACTCACTGTTGTTAGCCAGCCTGCAGAAGTCTTCCTGGAGGCGGTTGGCATCAGTAGGTGAGTCTGGGGTTTCCAGGAAGGAGGTGTTGGCTTCAGCAGTAGAGAGGTTTGGGTGGGAGGTATGGAGATGAGGAGAGGCAGGTGGTGAGCCACAGCCAGGAACCTGGTGGAAGGAGAGATCTCAGGGTTAAAGACAACTACAGGCTATTCTTCTAGTAGTCTTTAGTCAATGCAACACTAACAAGTGGCTGTAGGATTTAGCACAGGTAAAAGTTGGGACAGAGAGATAGACAGGGGTAGTAGCGTGTACCTGTAGCGTGGCATCTTTGGTGTAATTTTTTGAACGCCACTTCCTGGGACCCCTCTTCTCCTTCTTGGGAATGTCATATGTTGAAGCCTGGTGTCCCAGTGGAATTGGAGAGGTTAGGGTTAAAGTCTAGGGGTTAGGAGAGGTGTGCATACCTACTGTACTCATAGCAGGGTCTGAGTAAGTGTAGTGAAGGTTAAAGGGGCTGAGTACAGTATGTGTACTGGGTCATGGTTAGGGTCAAGGTTAAAGGGCAAAGGTTGTGTTACCATGAGGCTGATGGCGGGGGCAGAGGAAGTGCGGTGGAGAACCTCCATACTCTTCAGCAGCAGGTTGAGTTCCAACAGGTAAGACTCACAGTCCTCCAAGTCTGACAGAGAACAATGAGAGACGCCAATTAGCGAAGGTGAGAGACGCCAATTAGCGAAGGTGAGAGACGCCAATTAGCGAAGGTGAGAGACGCCAATTAGCGAAGGTGAGAGACGCCAATTAGCGAAGGTGAGAGACGCCAATTAGCGAAGGTGAGAGACGCCAATTAGCGAAGGTGAGAGACGCCAATTAGCGAAGGTGAGAGACGCCAATTAGCGAAGGTGAGAGACGCCAATTAGCGAAGGTGAGAGACGCCAATTAGCGAAGGTGAGAGACGCCAATTAGCGAAGGTGAGAGACGCCAATTAGCGCCAATTAGCGTGAGAGACGCCAATTAGCGAAGGTGAGAGACGCCAATTAGCGAAGGTGAGAGACGCCAATTAGCGAAGGTGAGAGACGCCAATTAGCGAAGGTGAGAGACGCCAATTAGCGAAGGTGAGAGCGAGTCGATACAGAGACCTTAAGTAAGGTGAGATCCATCAGGAAAGGTATGACGACTCAGACAGGTGAGATGTTTGATCTCCCTACCTCTGCAGCACCTGTCCATGTCTTCTGAGGAGTGAAGCCAGGCACTGACCTTCGCCTGCTGGACAACTGACGCCTGCTTAGCCAGACTGGAGTGCTGCTGAGAGAGAGAGGGAGCGAGAGGAAGGGTGAGAGACAATTAATTGAATATGCATAGACATACAGTGATTCATATAAAATACATTAAACAGTACAATAATGAAACGATGATTGGTCAGTCAAAAAGAGTTTGCTCTTAGATGCAGATCTAGGGTCAGCTTACCATCTCCAAAATTCAAACCATTGGGGGAAAGCACAAAATGTATCACATATCCCTTTCTAAAGAGAAGCGTACCCGTCTCATGGAGTCGTTGAGGTTAGAGAGGTGTGAGGAGGGGTGAAACAGGTGCCTCTCGTGGGGGTACATGGCGATCTCGTTCTGACGGAAGACACGGTGACGTCGTAGCTTCGACACCCAATCATCAAACAACTCCTGTGACTTCACTTCCTGAGACTTCTCAGACTTCACCTATTGGACAGCGAGATGTGATGTCATTTAAACAGATGAGGGAGAGAGCGAGAGAGAGCGAGAGAGCGAGAGAGCGCGAGAGAGCGAGAGAGCGAGAGAGAGCGAGAGAGCGAGAGAGAGCGAGAGAGCGAGAGAGCAACCTTGAGGTGATAAATGTTGTTGTTGGCGTCCAGATCGATGGCCTTGGTTTTCTTCTTGATTGACATGACAGACAGCCCCACATCAATGCAGCCATGCAGCTTTCCTTTCCTTAGCTGGAAACAAAAGCAAAAGGTCAGTGTGTGTGTGTGTGTGTGTGTGTGTGTGTGTGTGTGTGTGTGAGACTAAATGAGCAAATACTCGCTCCTTCAATGACACATACATTAACTCAATTGTGAATCTGCTTGACAGATACTTTTTAAACAGGCACTTACATCAGCTCTACATTTTGAGTACTTCAGAATGCCTTTCTCCAGCAAGAAGTATCTCTGGATAGGAAGAGAAATTATCAATGTTTTAGCCATCCATCTGTCACGTTCAAACTTCAATTATCTGCTTTGGCCAAGGTAATAACGTCACACTTTAGATATTACAGTTGTGGACAAAAGCTTTTTACATGAACAAGATACCCACTTAAATGCTCCATTCAAATTTCACCTCCAACTTAACATAACCGTCTTATCAGAGCTTTAGATAAACGCCATGTACGTGTCAGGTAGAACACCTCTCACATCTCCATGTGCCAGCCCTTCAGGTAACTCAGGGGTTAAAGAGAGCCAAGTGCCTTCTTGATTCCTCACGTCCTCTCCGCACATCCTTCAGTTCAGAAGAGGAGAAGGTCTGAAGAGAACCTATGACCTTCTCCTCCAATGCATGTAGAGAAGGTGAGGAGAGAGGATGCAGCAAATCAAGGATAGACACTTGAGATTTACCTGCAGAAAGAGGTAAAGAGGTCAGGGAGGCTGTACCCACCTTGTGCCATCCCTTCATGGGCCATTTCCTCCTCTTGAGCAGGAAGCCTTCCTGTTTCTCTGGCTCCTGGATGTTGCCAGGGTTACCCTTTAGCCCCTCTATGATCTCCCAGCTGTCCTGTAGACAGAGACGCATCAGGTTACACGCATACACAACCACATGGAGGAAGAGAGGCTGCATCTCTGCCTTAATGTGTCCTCCAACCCAGGCAGGGAGGGTTAGGAGTGCTGCTAGGTGCCCTCCATTCAGGCCATAGCCAGTTCATTTCAGTTCAGCTGACGTTAGGTCAGTCAAGATAAGCTTCAAAATGTTAATGTCGCCACAAGTCATTTGAGACAGAGCGGAGTTCATTCAGACAGGCACGCACATGCAGAGGCGCACGCACACAGAGACACACACACCTGATGGCTGCCATGTTTGGACGAGCCGCTGCTGCTGTCGCTGTGGGAGGGGGATGTTGATGTCATCTTTCTGTGACTTGACAGTTCTGCTTACGATTGTCTAGTCCCAGCGGAAACCACCAAGGTCACAATGGGGTCAACAGGAACATCACCTAACACACCGACCTCAAGAGGGCGTCATCATGAACAACCACTGTTGAATAGGAAGAGAGAGACAGAAGATTATTACTTCATTTCCAGCATGTTGAGACAAACAGGTGAGCTGAGAGAAATGAAAGCCACATACCACTGTAGGGTTGCTTTAGTGAAGCAACAGAACAATGAGACGTGACTTCTCTGAGAGAACAGACAAACTATCCTATGTCCTCAAAACTAGGTGCACTTTTAGGTTAGGCAAATCAAATGTTATTTGTCACATACACATGGTTAGCTGACGTTAATGCGAGTGTAGCGAAATGCTTGTGCTTCTAGTTCCGACAATGCAGTAATAACCAACGAGTAATCTAACCTAACAATTCCACAACTACTACCTTATACACACACACACACGTGTAGTGCTATCTGTGCCACCAGAGACTCTGGGTTCGCGCCCAGGCTCTGTCGCAGCCGGCCGCGACCGGGAAGTCCGTAGGGAGACGCACAATTGGCCTAGCATCATCCGGGTTAGGGAAGGTTTGGCAGGTCGGGATATCCTTGTCTCATCGCGCACTAGCGACTCCTGTGGCGGGCCGGGCGCAGTGCACGCTGACCAAGGTTGCCAGGTGCATGGTGTTTCCTCCAACACATTGGTGCGGCTGGCTTTCGGGTTGGATGTGCGCTGTGTTAAGAAGCAGTGCGGCTTGGTTGGGTCGTGTATCGGAGGACGCATGGCTTTCGACGGGAGTTGTAGCGATGAGACAAGATAGTAGTTACTAACAATTTTGGATACCACAAAATTTGGGAGAAAAGGGGTTAAAAAAAATGTTAATAAAATTAAAAATTAAAAAGTGTAAAGGGCTAAAGAATATGTACATAAAGACATATGAATGAGTGATGGTACAGAACGGCATAGGCAAGATGCCGTAGATGGTATCGAGTACAGTATATACATATGAGATGAGTAATGTAGGGTATGTAAACAAAGTGGCATAGTTTAAAGTGGCTAGTGATACATATGTATTACATAAAGATGTAGATGATAGAGTACAGTATATACATATGAGATGAGTAATGTAGGGTGTCAACATTATATTAAGTGGCATTGTTTAAAGTGGACAGTGATACATTTTTTACATCATGGCTGGAGTTGAGTCAGTATGTCGGCAGCAGCCACTCAATGTTAGTGGTGGCTGTTTAACAGTCTGATGGCCTTGAGATAGAAGCTGTTCTTCAGTCTCTCGGTCCCAGCTTTGATGCACCTGAACGGACCTCGCCTTCATCATGATAGCGGGGTGAACAGGCAGTGGCTCGGGTGGTTGTTGTCCTTGATGATCTTTATGGCCTTCCTGTAACGTCGGGTGGTGTAGGTGTCCTGGAGGGCAGGTAGTTTGCCCCATGTGATGCATTGTGCAGACCTCACTACCCTCTGGAGAGCCTTGTGGTTGTGGGCGGAGCAGTTGCCGTACCAGGTGGTGATACAGCCCGTCAGGATGCTCTCGATTGTGCATCTGTAGATGTTTGTGAGTGCTTTTGGTGACAAGCCAAATTTCTTAAACCTCCTGAGGTTGAAGAGGCGCTGCTTCACCTTCTTCACAACGCTGTCTGTGTGGGTAGGCCAATTCAGTTTCTCCGTGATGTGTACGCCGAGGAACTTAAAACTTACTACCCTCTCCACTACTGTCCCGTCGATGTGGATAGGGGGGGGGGTACTCCCTCTGCTGTTTCCTGAAGTCCACAATCATCTACTTTGTTTTGTTGACGTTGACTTTGAGTGGGAGGTTATTTTCCTGACATTCCGGGGGGCCTCACCTCCTCCCTGTAGGCCGTCTCGTCGTTGTTGGTAATCAAGCCTACCACTGTAGTGTCATCCGCAAACTTGATGATTGAGTTGGCGGCGTGCATGGCCACGCAGTCGTGGGTGAACAGGGAGTACAGGAGAGGGCTCAGAACACACCCTTGTGGGGCCCCAGTGTTCACGATCAGTGGGGTGGAGATGTTACTTACCCTCACCACCTGGGGGCGGCCCGTCAGGAAGTCCAGTACCCAGTTGCACAGGGCGGGGTCGAGACCCAGGGTCTCGAGCTTGATGACGAGCTTGGAGGGTACTATGGTGTTAAATGCTGAGCTGTAGTCGACGAACAGCATTCTCACATAGGTATTCTTCTTGTCCAGATGGGTTAGGGCAGTGTGGTTGCGATTGCGTCGTCTGTGGACCTATTGGGGCGGTAAGCAAATTGGAGTGGGTCTAGGGTGTCAGGTAGGGTGGAGGTGATATGGTCCTTGACTCGTCTCTCAAAGCACTTCATGATGACGGAAGTGAGTGCTACGAGGCGGTAGTCGTTTAGCTCAGTTACCTTAGCTTTCTTGGGAACAGGAACAATGGTGGCCTTCTTGAAGCATGTGGGAACAGCAGACTGGGATAAGGATTGATTGAATATGTCTGTAACACACCAGCCAGCTGGTCTGCGCATGCTCTGAGGACGCGGCTGTGGATGCAGCCCTGCGAGGTTTAACACGTTTAAATGTTTTACTCACGTCGGCTGCAGTGAAGGAGAGTCCGCAGGTTTTGGTAGCGAGCCATGTCAGTGGCACTGTATTGTCCTCATTGCGGGCAAAAAAGTGATTTAGTCTGTCTGGGAGCAAGACATCCTGGTCTGCGATGGGGCTGGTTTTCTTTTTGTAATCCGTGATAGACTGTAGACCCTGCCACATACCTCGTGTCTGAGCCGATGCGACTCTACTTTGTCTCTATACTGATGCTCCGCCTTGCGGAGGGAATAGCTACACTGTTTGTATTTGGTCATGTTTCCGGTCACCTTGCCCTGGTTAAAAGCAATGGTTCGCACTTTCAATTTCACGCGAATGCTGCCATCAATCCACAGCACGAGTTCATCAGGTGTTCTTTATGTTTGCATGAGCTCTCCGACACACACACTTCCAGCAGCATACACCCTGTGTATGGGGAAATGCCAATGTCTCTATATGAACTATGGTGAACTGCATTGAACCAGTGGGAGCAGCCCAGTCAAACCCACATGACTCCAAGGCCAGTCAAAGTCACAGCTACTGTGCTGATCAGCAGAGTCCACAAGTGAGTCAGGGTTATACAATCAGTCCCAGTCTTCAAATCTCAGCAGAGGACGAGATTAACCAGTAGCTACACACGCTAATACTCAAACACTGGTAGAGACACGGAATTCTGCTGTATTGCAGTTGCTCGTAGCACAAACAGTATTGTGATGAATAAAAATGTCCACATTCTGTGAATTTGGAGACAGGAAACGTTAGTTGCTAGCAGCACAGAGTAGTAGAGCGATGCAAATTCAACATCCACATTCTAGACCAAGGCACCAGGCCAAAACCTATGTAGACATTACCTTGGCTTCGATTACAGCACTGCAAACACCTGGGTCGTAATGCACTGCACCAAACAGAAGAAAACAGACCAAAATGGGGAGGGACTGCCAGAACCTGTTTAATAACAATGGGGCAGCAGGTAGCCTAGTGGTTAGAGCATTGGGCCAGAAACAAAAAGGTTGCTAGATCGAGTCCCTGGGCAGACAAGGTAAACATCTGCCCCCTGAACAAGGCAGTTATCCCACTGTTCCTAGGCAGTCATTGTAAATAAGAATTTGTTGTTTACATTTTTAAAAGTATTCAACCCCTTTGTTATGGCAAGCCTAAATAGGTTGAGGAGTATATATTTGCTTAGCAAGTCACATAAGTTGCATGGACTCACTGTGTGCAACAATAATGGTAACATTTTCTTTATGACTCCCTCATCTCTGTATCCCAGACATACATAAGGTAAGGTCCCTCAGTTGAGCAGTGAATTTTTGAACACAGATTCAACCAGAAAGACCAGGGAGGTTTTCCAATGCCTCAAAGGGCTCCTATTGGTAGAGGGGTAAAAAAAAAGCAGCTTAGACGGAATGTCCCTTTGAGCATTATGAAGTTATTAATTACACTTTGGATGGTGTATCAATACAACCAGCCACTACAACGATACAGGCGTCTTTCCTAACTCTGGAGAGGAAGGAAACTGCTCAGGGATTTCACCATGAGGCCAATGGTGACTTTAAAACAGCTAGTTTAATGGCTGTGATAGGAGAAAACTGAGGATGGATAAACATTTTAGTTACTCCACAATACTAACCTAAATGACAGAGTGAAAAGGATGAAGCCTGTACAGAATACAAATATCCCAAAATTCACCTTTCAGCAGGACAATAAGTGAAAACACAAGGCCAAATATATAATGGAGATGCTTACCAAGACGACATTGAATGTTCCTGAGTGGCCTAGCTACAGTTTTGACTTATATTAGGTCTGTGGCAAGACTTGAAAATGGCTGTCTAGCAATGATCAACAACCAACTTGACAGAGCTTGAAGAACTGTACAATCGAGGTGTGGAAAGCTCTTAAGAGACTTACCCAAAGACTCAACGCTGTAATCACTGCCAAAGGTGATTGTAACATGTATCACTAGCCACTTTAAAACAATGACACTTAATATAATGTTTACATACATTACCTAGGGTTATGAATACTTATGTAAATTCATATTTCTGTATTTCATTTTAAATAGATTAGCTACATTTTTATGACTTTTTTATGACTACCGAGAGACTGAAAAACAGCTTCTATCTTGTATTTTTTAACCTTTATTTTACTAGGCAAGTCAGTTAAGAACAAATTCTTATTTTCAATGACGGCCTAGGAACAGTGGGTTAACTGCCTGTTCAGGGGCAGAACGACAGATTTGTACCATGTCAGCTCGGGGATTCGAACTTGCAACCTTTCGGTTACTAGTCCAACGCTCTAACCTCTGGGCTACCCTGCTGCCCTGAGGCCACCAGACTGTTAAACAGCCAACACTAACATTGAGTGGCTGCTGCCAACATACTGACTCAACTCCAGCCACTTTAATAATAGAAATTGATGTAAAAATGTATCACTAGCCACTTTAAAACAATGCCACTTAATATAATGTTTACATACATTACTCATCTCATATGTATATATTGTACGCTATATCATCTACTGCATCTTTATGTAATACATGTATCACTAGCCACTTTAAACTATGCCACTTTGTTTACATATCCTACATTACTCATCTCATATGTATATACTGTACTCGATACCATCTTGCCTATGCCGTTCCATCACTCATTCATATATCTTTATGTACATATTCTTTATCCCCTTATACACACACAAGTGTAAGGTAGTAGTTGTGGAACTGTTAGGTTAGATTACTCGTTGGTTATTACTGCATTGTCGGAACTAGAAGCACAAGCATTTCGCTACACTCGCATTAACATCTGCTAACCATGTGTATGTGACAAATAAAATGTGAAAACATGTTTTTTAATACATTTTCAGTGTCATTATGGGGTAGTGTCTAAATGGGTAAGATTGTTTTGTAATTGTTGAATCCATTTTGAATTCACGCTGGAAGACAAAATGTGGAATATGTCAAGGGGTATGAACACTTCTGAAGGCAACGTAGATCAACATTCTTAGTGAGATACAGTATGAGAAACATGTACACAGCATGTCAATGGTTAATAAGAAGTGAACAAATCTGCCCACATTCTCACTGCCACACATTCCTCTCTTCTCCATCCAGGCTGTGGCATGCCCAAACCTGGTGTGTGTTATAGACCCACTCCCTAAACATGGAAATGGTTTGGGTGAATTGCAGTTTGTAAGAGACTGTATACTGTGGAAATTTACACAGTGCCTTATGGATAGAATGCATGAGTCTGTGTTTTTCCAACCTGCTCTCTATTTCAACCAAAGGCTCTATTGTTTGTGTGTGTGTGTGTGTGTGTGTGGTGGTGGTTTGTCTGTTAGTGTGTGTGTGTGTGTGTGTGTGTGTACACACTGTCTGGTTCCCCATAGGCCTCTCTCAAGAGTCAGAGCCATGCCCAGGACATGAGTCATCAGCAGGAAGGAATGTTCGCTGGGACACAACACTCCAACCACTGAGTATTTCCATGGAAACGGACCCATGATCACCAACATGGGAAGTTCTTAGGAGCTTGTCTAATTGGGTGTCAAATGAAAGCTACTGTAGGAGTCTATATTATGGGGAAACGAAGGCAAGGATACATTTTTCAAACATTTTCCATTTTAGGCAGAAGGAAAGGCTTTGATTTCAGGATAAAACAGATGGAATGGGGATCTTAGAAAACATCTAGCAGAAAAAGTCATCAGAACTACACCAAGACAATAACATTGACGTTTTATAGAAATTGTTTACCTTCTGTAAATGTAAGAAATATTTCCTTGTGCAATATTATCTTTAATATATTTTCTAATTAATTTTGCTCCCTCGTGGAGGGAAGATACAGTGACTTGCGAGAGTATTCCCCCTCTTAGCATTTCTTCCTATTTTATTGCCTTACAAACTGGAATTAAAATATATATATATATATATATATATTTTTTTTTTTGGGGGGGGTTGTATCGTTTGATTTACACAACACGCTTACTTTGAAGTTGCAAAATGTTTTGTGTGAAACAAACCAGGAATAATACTTGAGCGTGCATAAATATTCACTCCCCCCCCAAAATCAATACTTTGTAGAGACACTTTTTGCAGCAATTACAGCTGCAAGTCACTTGGGGTGTCTATAAGCTTGGCTGATCTCTATAAGCTTGGGACTCTTGCCCATTCAAGGAATAACTGCTCCAGCTCCTTCAATTCTGACCTGTCCCTGCTGATGAAAACCATCCCCACAGCATGATGCTGCCACCACCATGCTTCACTGTGGGGATGGTATTCTCGGGGTGATGAGAGGTGTTGGGTTTTCACCAGACATAGTGTTTTCCTTGATGGACAAAAACCTACATTTGACCAGAGTACCTTCTTCCATATGTTTGGGTAGTCTCCCACATGCCTTTTGGTGAACGCCAAACGTGTTTGCTTATTGTTTTCTTTAAGCAATGGCTTTTTTTCTGGCCACTCTTCCGTAAAGCCCAGCTCTGTGGAGTGTATGGCTTAAAGTGGTCCTATGGACACACTAATCTCCACTGTGGAGCTTTGAAGCTCCTTCAGGGTTATCTCTGGTCTCTTTGTTGCCTCTCTGAATAATGCACTCCTTGCCTGGTCCGTGAGTTTTGGTGGGCAGGCCTCTCTTGGCAGGTTTGTTGTGGTGCCATATTCTTTATATATTGTTTTATAATGGATTTAAAAATGGTGCTATGTGGGATGTTCAAAGTTTCGATTTTTTTTTTAGAACCCAACCCTGATCTGTACCGCCACAACTTTGTCCCTGACCGGTTTGGAGAGCTCCTTGGTCTTCATGGTGTCACTTGCTTGGTGGTGCCCCTTGCTTAGTGGTGTTGCAGACTCTGGAGCCTTTCAGAACAGGTGTGTACCACTTATATATATATATATATATATATATATATATATCTATATTTATTTTTAAATGGAAAAGTGGTGATTGCATATATATATATATATTTTTTTTTTAAAGTTATTTTCATTTCACTTAACCAATTTGGACTATTTTTTGTATGTCCATTACATGAAACCCAAATAAAAATATATTTAAATTACAGGTTGCAATGTAACAAAACAGGAAAAACCAAGGGGGATGAATACTTTTGCAAGGCACTGTAATTAAAGTTCACAGAACTAACAAGTACATGGTAGACCTACCAATTAGTTAGTGATTTTACTGATATCAACATTTCTTTGAATTATAAAGTGATTAGAACCCCTCCCTCGCTCTGCCTCGCTATCCAGTTCATACCATCTCTCCCAGCTCTTACTGACACTCTTTCCTCCCATTTACCACTGAGCACCGATAGACACCAGATGTCCATGTACATTGATTTTTGGTCAGTCCACCTTGGCCTTGATGTTATGAGACGGACTGGAACAAATCTGAACCTATAATAGACGTGTTTCACAAGTTTGGAGAGCACAGTACAGTGAATAAAGCACAGTCTAGAATAGTATATTGTATACTATACAATTGTATTACACAGTATATTGTACTCTACCCTACTCTATTGTACTACACCGTACTGTCCAAAGATGGAGAATGACAAATATCCATAATTATACATTTGTGTAGTACAAATCAGGGACCCACGATGTAATGCCATTATCGGGTGTAAATCCACTTCACTTACTGTAGTTCAAATCTCAAGGTGCCATGTCACAGTTAAATATCAGAGGGAGATTTTACCGTGATCCCGTTGCCAAAGTTTACATCTACACAGTTCTTCCACTAAATTTGTTTTGGTGAATTGTTCAACTTTGAAATCACATTAAAGTCAAACCTCAATCCCATTACTGTGGAAATGCACCCCCAAGTGGCACCCTAATTCCCATTTAGTGCACTACTTTTGGCCAGTGCCTATAAGGCTCTAGTCAAATACAGTACACTTACATGGATTAGGTTGCCATTTGGGAGGTAACCAACCACTGAGCCTAGATATCAGACTACACTACACATTTACATTTAAGTCATTTCAGCTACAGCAGTCGTGGCAACAGATTATTACGCTAACACTGCATGGATACCCTTTAGTATGGCAGAACTCTCCAACAGTTATTTTTTAAATATTTTTTTATTTAACCTTTATTTAAATAAGCCATGGTGGCAAAGTAATTACAATATAGCAATTAAACACTGGAATGGTAGGATGTGCAGAAGATGAATATGCAAGTTGACATACTGGGGTGCAAAGGAGCAAGATAAAATAAATAAATAAATACAGTATGGGGATAAGGTAGATTGGATGGGCTACTTACAGATGAGCTATGTACAGGTGCAGTGATCTATGAGCTGCTCTGACATGTGGTGCTTAAAGCTAGTGAGGGAGGTAGGAGTCTCCAGCTTCAGAGATTTTTGCAGTGTGTTCCAGTCATTGGCAGCAGAGAACTGGAAGGAGAGGTGGCCAAAGGAAGAATTGGCTTTGGGGGTGACCAGTGAGATATACCTGCTGGAGTGCATGCTACAAGTGGGTGCTGCTATGGTGACCAGTGAGCTGAGATAAGGCGGGGCTTTACCGAGCAGAGACTTGTAGATGACCTGGAGCCAGTGAGTTTGTCGACAAGTATGAAGAGAGGGCCAGCCAACGAGATCAAACAGGTCTCAGTGGTGGGTAGTATATGGGGCTTTGGTGACAAAACGGATGGCACTGTGATAGACATCATCCAATTTGTTGAGTAGAGTGTTGGAGGCTATTTTGTAAATGCCGTCGCCAAAGTTGAGGATCGGTAGGGTGGTCAATTGTCTGAGGGTATATTTGGCAGCATTTGTGAAGGGTGCTTTGTTGTGAAATAGGAAGCCGATTCTAGATTTAATTTAGGATTGGAGATGTTTGATGTGAGTCTGGAAGGAGAGTTTACAGTCTAACCAGACACCTAGGTATTTGTAGTTGTCCACATATTCTAAGTCAGAACCGTCCAGAGTAGTGATGCTGGACGGGAGGGCAGGTGCGGGCAGTGATCGGTTAAAGAGCATGCATTTAGTTTTACTTGCATTTAAGAGCAGTTGGAGGCCTCGGAAGGAGAGTTGTATGGCATTGAAGCTCATCTGGAGGTTTGATAACACAGTGTCCAATGAAGGGCCAGAGGTATACAGAATGGTGTCATCTGCGTAGAGGTGGATCAAAGAATCACCAGCAGCGAGAGCGACATCATTGATGTATACAGAGAAGAGAGTCGGCCCGAGAATTGTAGGATGGCCGGGGTGTTAAGCAAATCCCAGTTTAAGTCACCTAGCGGCACAAAGACCTGGATATCTCTGCAGTAGATTGCAACACCGGCCCCTTTAGCAGTTCTATCTTGGCGGAAAATGTTATAGTTAGGATGGAAATTTCATAGTTTTTGGTGGTTTTCCTAAGCCAGGATTCAGACACGACTAAGACATCCGGGTTGGCAGAATGTGCTAAAGCAGTGAATAAAGCAAATTTAGGGGAGGAGGCTTCTGATGTTAACATGCATGAAACCAAGGCTTTTACTGTTACAGAAGTCAACAAATCAGAGCACCTGAGGAGTAGGAGTGGAGTTAGGCACTGCAGGACCTGGATTAACCACTACAGCACCAGAGGAACAGAGGAGAATTAGGATAAGGGTACGGCTAAAGGCTATAAGAACTGGCCGTCTAGCACGTTCGGAACAGAGAGTAAAGGGAGCAATTTAAATCCAGCAGCATAGAAACACTACCACAACACTGTCCATTAAAAAGCTATGTCAGTTCACTGCATAGATACATATCCTCTGCCAAAGCACTGAACATGAACCATTAAACCAAAACACACTGCACACAACTTCTACACACAAAACCCTTCTCCATTGAGTCCACTGAATTGACTGTACACAGCAGCAGTGTTACCCTCCAACTGGTTCCATAGATACCAACTAAACAAACAGTGAGTCAAACTAGAGGACGGGTGAGTCAGAGAGGGAGGGTGAGTCAGACAGAGGGAGGGGAACACCAAAACATTATAGAACACGCCAATACCAATCCACTGCTTTTCAGATTTCCTGTGAGCTTGAATGCAAGTTGCAACTCAATCATTTACAACACGCTGTCAAGTACTCAGCTCCGTTTCAAGTTAGTGCTGCTCTAATTAGGGAAGTGAAACCGAAAAATAACAGTATGGTTTTCCAGGCTAGTCAACTGCAGCAGAATTAGATTGTATGTCAACACAAAGCGTTGTGAAGTAGCAACAGGAAGACCTATATTGCAGAACATGCTTTGTTGTGCTCTGCATAACCTTGACAACAATCAGAAAATAAGTGTTCAAAACCCTTCAGCTACCTTATACTGTGCACCCCTTGAGGCGTATCTGGTTGGGCACTGGAAGTTCTATTGTGGCCTTGTGTCTTATGAAACCAAGTCAATGATTAAGGCCATGCCAGCTTGTAAATTACCTGGTTAAAGTTATCACATGCTTGGTCAAGAGAAACACTGTGGGGATATATCAGAGCATCAGCATCTTGACTGTCTATTCATCGTGAAAGCAGCTATTCGAACGCATCAAACAAGAGTGATAAAAGTCACCTTTAAAATCACAGAGTTAGGCTAACTCAGGCACAGAGCTGATGGAACACAGGCAGCCCTGTGAAGCAATGCCAGTCTGCCAGGTAGCTCAGGACCATACAAGAACATTTGCATTTACACAGCCACCTCCCTGATTAAGATGGGGAAGGGAGTAGGGATGTGACTTTTAAACGAATTTGGAATTGTTAAAGTTTAGAAAACATTAACCGAAAGTCAATGTTCTTTTTACTAAGTTAAGATCACAGTGCAGTTATCACAAAACTACCATTAACAGGTTCCGATCACGATCAAAGGCAAAAATGTAAATTCACCAAATACCTAATGCAACAATGCTAGAAGTAGGAAGAGCTGGCTAAGCATCTTTCAAATGATTTGCCACTAATATAAAGTGCTCCGCACGTCGTCATCGTTAACAGTTGGGAAAATGGCAGACAGTGAGACATGGAAGCAACAGCAGTGAAGTCCTGTATGGCAATCATTTGAGAAGTTAAATGAAGAAGGTGATGAAATAAGAAAATGAGTTTTGATCAGTCGTGGAAATACGTGCTATAAACAAATTGTCCCTCTATTTCAAAAGAAGATGGAAATCAAGCTATGAAGGAAAAATACTGGAGTTGTGCAAGTGCTGCCAACTAGCGCAAAAATAATATTGCGATATTATTGATGATGTGCCGTTTTGACAATATCTCGAAATGTAATTATCGATCCCCCCATCACTATCCAATACCTAATAGCATATCTAGAACCAGGCTACAAGATGCCATGCTTAAAAACCGTGACGGCCCTGATGAAGAAATTGTGTAGCTACAGTGCCTTGCGAAAGTATTCGGCCCCCTTGAACTTTGCGACCTTTTGCCACATTTCAGGCTTCAAACATAAAGATATAAAACTGTATATTTTTGTGAAGAATCAACAACAAGAGGGACACAATCATGAAGTGGAACGACATTTATTGGATATTTCAAACTTTTTTAACAAATCAAGAACTGAAAAATTGGGCGTGCAAAATTATTCAGCCCCTTTACTTTCAGTGCAGCAAACTCTCTCCAGAAGTTCAGTGAGGATCTCTGAATGATCCAATGTTGACCTAAATGACTAATGATGATAAATATAATCCACCTGTGTGTAATCAAGTCTCCATATAAATGCACCTGCACTGTGATAGTCTCAGAGGTCCGTTAAAAGCGCAGAGAGCATCATGAAGAACAAGGAACACACCAGGCAGGTCCGAGATACTGTGAAAAAGTTTAAAGCCGGATTTGGATACAAAAATAATTCCCAAGCTTTAAACATCCCAAGGAGCACTGTGCAAGCGATAATATTGAAATGGAAGGAGTATCAGACCACTGCAAATCTACCAAGAACTGGCTGTCCTTCTAAACTTTCAGCTCATACAAGGAGAAGACTGATCAGAGATGTAGCCAAGAGGCCCATGATCACTCTGGATGAACTGCAGAGATCTACAGCTGAGGTGGGAGACTCTGTCCATAGGACAACAATCAGTCGTATATTGTACAAATCTGGCCTTTATGGAAGAGTGGCAAGAAGAAAGCCATTTCTTAAAGATATCCATAAAAAGTGTCATTTAAAGTTTGCCACAAGCCACCTGGGAGACACACCAAACATGTGGAAGAAGGTGCTCTGGTCAGATGAAAGCAAAATTGAACTTTTTGGCAACAATGCAAAACGTTATGTTTGGCAACACCCTGAACACACCATCCCCACTGTCAAACATGGTGGTGGCAGCATCAAGGTTTGGGCCTGATTTTCTTCAGGAGGGACAGGGAAGATGGTTCAAATTGATGGGAAGATGGATGGAGCCAAATACAGGACCAACCTGATGGAGTCTGCAAAAGACCTGAGACTGGGACGGAGATTTGTCTTCCAACAAGACAATGATCCAAAACATAATGCAAAATCTACAATGGAATGGTTCAAAAATAAACATATCCAGGTGTTAGAATGGCCAAGTCAAAGTCCAGACCTGAATCCAATCGAGAATCTGTGGAAAGAACTGAAAACTGCTGTTCACAAATGCTCTCCATCCAACCTCACTGAGCTCGAGCTGTTTTGCAAGGAGGAATGGGGAATAAAATTCAGTCTCTCGATGTGCAAAACTGATAGAGACATACCTCAAGCGACTTACAACTGTAATCGCAGCAAAAGGTGGCGCTACAAAGTATTAACTTAAGGGGGCTGAATCATTTTGCACGCCCAATTTTTCAGTTTTGATTTGTTAAAAGTTTGAAATATCCAATGTATGTCGTTCCACTTCATGATTGTGTCCCACTTGTTGTTGATTCTTCACAAAAAAATACAGTTTTATATCTTTATGTTTGAAGCCTGAAATGTGGCAAAAGGTCAAAGTTCAAGGGGGCCGAATACTTTCGCAAGGCACTGTACCTGTCTGAGCAGTCATTCTGTCATTCCAATGCACCACAAATATACTATGCTAGTCATAAAAGAGCAGGACCACACACAGACACTCATGTATAAACCCATAGTTGAGGGCCATTTAGACCGACACACTCATTGACCAACTGCTTGCGTGTTATGAAACTCATGAGTAACCACTACCGCAGGGGTGGGCAACTCCAGTCCTCCAGGGTCTGGTTGGCGTCACTGTCTCCATCCCTAGCAAACACAGCTGATTAATCAAATTCAATTCTAAGCTGAAGATCATGATTAGGTGATTATTGGAGTCAGGAGTGTTAGCTGGGGAAAACTGTGACACCAAATCAGGCCCCTGAGGACTGGAATTGCCAACCCCTGCACTACTGTATAACTCTTTCGACTAAAGCTGAGACATAATGAAGCCAAATCTCGTTCTATACAGAGTTACCATGGAGACAACCGACTGCACGGGAGGGGACGTATTCCGTTTGTTAGGCCTTCAAGGAAAATCTGAGGGCATAACACATGGATCTATTTATAGTACCGGAGCCATTATCAACCAAAACAGGATCTCTTTTTTGGTGTTGCCTACCAGCTAGACTTAAAGTAACTGTCCAGTGTTTGAGATGTCAATGAAATATGACCTATAATTAATTACGAGTGAAACAATTAAAACATTTTGGAAGGAGAACTGTGTTAAAAAGCAGCTATTCGGTGTTTGAATAGTGTGGGCCTACCCCAACAAAAGAAGGGTGTGGGCATGTACCGTGATTAAAAATATTCAGGAAAGTAAACAGCTGATTGGCCTGTTATATACAGCTTAGGTGTTATTTTTTTAAGTGTTTTTCTTCTGGATTTCCATTGGACAGTTACTTAAATGTAGCCTAAGGCACATCAAAGGGTGGCATAATTATTTTGAGAGCTCAGAGAGTTAAATGACTAGAGAATAGGCCTACATTATAGTCAAGGAAAACAAACAATCATCTAGAGATGTTCTGTATTTAGCTACATTTCTGTGTGAGTTCTGTCAATATGAGTCATTAGGCTATGTGGAAAATTTCCGCACTAGACAAGACATCGCAATGAAAATTCCCTGAAGTGACTGATAAGGAGTGTGTTGTTGACAATTTAAGACAGGCCTATGCCGTGGAACGCGACCCATTCATATATCCTTATGTACATATTCCTTATCCCCTTACACTGTGTATAAGACAGTAGTTTTGGAATTGTTAGTTAGATTACTTGTTGGTTATCACTGCATTGTCGGAACTAGAAGCACAAGCATTTCGCTACACTCGCATTAACATCTGCTAACCATGTGTATGTGACAAATAAAATTCGATTTGATTTGATTTGACAACTGAGGAAAAAATAAATAAACTAGCTCCGACTGGAAAAAATATATTTAACGGTCATCCAACTTGGGATTCCAAGTGGGAAACTCAGGCATCATCCTTGAGCTCAGACTTTCCAACATGAAGATGAATGATGTCACGATTTGACCTCACTCGAGTTTACAGTTGCCTTGAAAGCACCACTACTCTGAAATCTAACCAGTGTCATCTGACAGCCTAAGTAAATAGTCCTGGGTCACCTGACAGCCTAAGTAAATAGTCCTGGGTCACCTGACAGCCTAAGTAAATAGTCCTGGGTCATCTGACAGCCTAAGTAAATAGTCCTGGGTCACCTGACAGCCTAAGTAAGTAGTCCTGGGTCACCTGACAGCCTAAGTAAAGTCCTGGGTCAGTCCTGGGTCACCTGACAGCCTAAGTAAATAGTCCTGGGTCACCTGACAGCCTAAGTAAATAGTCCTGGGTCACCTGACACCTGCCTAAGTAAATAGTCCTGGGTCACCTGACAGCCTAAGTAAATCCTGGTCACCTGGCCTAAGTCACCTGACAGCCTAAGTAAATAACCTGATAGTCCTGGGTCACCTGACAGCCTAAGTAAATCCTGGGTCAGTCCTGGGTCACCTGACAGCCTAAGTAAATAGTCCTGGGTCACCTGACAGCCTAAGTAAATAGTCCTGGGTCACCTGACAGCCTAAGTAAATAGTCCTGGGTCACCTGACAGCCTAAGTAAATAGTCCTGGGTCACCTGACAGCCTAAGTAAATAGTTCTGGGTCACCTGACAGCCTAAGTAAATAGTCCTGGGTCACCTGACAGCCTAAGTAAATAGTCCTGTGTCACTGACAGCAAAGGTCACCCTTTACAGCCACGACTGCTTGTCTTTCCCCTTTTTGCTTAGGACCACAGGAAACT
Source organism: Oncorhynchus gorbuscha (assembly GCF_021184085.1). Taxonomy (NCBI): domain Eukaryota; kingdom Metazoa; phylum Chordata; class Actinopteri; order Salmoniformes; family Salmonidae; genus Oncorhynchus; species Oncorhynchus gorbuscha. The sequence goes on along the minus strand of NC_060181.1, from coordinate 17,192,043 downwards.
CAGCACAGCACAGCACACATATTCAATCATACATTTGAGAATAGTTCAGATGGTCCTAACGTCCTGTTGGAATGTGTGTTTTACAAGTTCAGGCTACCACCATCATCATATTGGGCACATTCCTCTACCCAGGCGTTGTTGATGCATGCCAGATCTTACAACGCCTGGGAAGGTATTTCACGTATCAGCTAACCACATGATAAGTTATAGCAACCATTGGTTGATGTATGCAACGTCGAAGCAGTGGAACGCGACCCATAACTTGTCTTTAGGCTAGGCTTCCTTCAAATTAGAACATAAAGACATGTCAAGCCAATCTAAAGCAATTCAATAACAAAATTGAAGTAGCCTAATCAATTAAATGTAGCCTAAGCTAATCAAAAGTAGTAGGCTAGTCAGGCTGTAATACACAATTCTTTGCCTGAAACTAATGCCTGCAAAATCATGCAGATGTTCCTTACAAGCCAACCTACCGGTTGTTTGTGCGGTTTGTCTTTTTGCTGCACATTTACTTTTTTTTGTGTGTTATGTTATTGTCCTGCTGAAAGGGGAATTTATCTCCCAGTGTCTGGTGAAAAGCTGACAGCCAGGTTCTCCTCTAGGATATTGCCTGTGCTTAGCTCCATTCTATTCATTTTTTTATCCTTTATCCTGTCCTTAACAATTACAAGCACACCCATAACATGATGCAGCCACCACTTTGCTAAATATGGAAAGTGGTACTCAATGTGTTGTATTGTAACACTTCATATTCAGGACAAAAAGTGAATTGCCTTGCCACATTTTTTGCAGTGTTACTTTTGTGCCTTGTTGCAAAAATGATGCATGCTTTGGAATATTTGTATTCTGTACAGGCTTCCTTCTTTTCACTCCGTCAATTAAGTTAGTATTGTGGAGTAACTATGTTGTTTATCCATCCACAGTTTTCACCTAACACAGCCATTAAACCGTTTTAAAGTCACCATTGGCCTCATGGTGAAATCCCTGAGCAGTTTCTTTCCTCTCCGGCAACGGAGTTAGGAAGGACGCCTGTATCTTTGTAGTGACTGAGTGTATTGATACGCCATCAAAGTGTAATTTGTATGTTCAAAGGGATAGTCAATGTGTGCTTTTTTTAACCCATCTACCAATAGGTCCACTTCCTTGCAAGGCATTGGAAATCCTCCCTGGTCTTTATGGTTAAATCTGTGTTTGAAATTCACTGCTCGACAGAGGGACCTTACATATAATTAATTGTATGTGGAGTACAGAGATGATGTGGTCATTCAAAAAAAATCATGTTAAACACTTATTGCACAGAGTCCATGCAACCTATGTGACTTGTTTTACAGAGGTCGTTTTTCACTGTCAGAGTATCTAAACGTGAGTCAATTCTCAATTGCAATAGTTTTAGAAAAATAAAGGTCTTTACTTTCACGTCACATCAAAATAATTCCACAAATGCAAAATATACACTTACTAGTGATGACCGGACAATATTTCGATGCTTGTTTCAAAAGTATCGTGCTTGTTTCAAAAATATCATCACGTGATCAATAACGTCCAAAAACCTGTTTGATCACGTGGTTTTTCAAACAAATCGCGAGATCACACAGATTTCGCTACGGTTCTCGTGCTCACTTCGATCCATGTCGTTAGCAAACACTGGGTCTGCTAGACACCCTAATTACAATATAGTTAGGATTTGTTTCTATTCTGTCAACTGAACCGTAGCTCAGCAGGTAGAGCTGGGGACTCATGACCAGGACACAGACTACAGGGAATTGGGGTCAAATCCGGCACAAGGCATATTTTTTTGTGATCCTACACTTTATGCACATTGTTGTTCAAACAATTCGTTTTATTTAGTAAATGATCAACTTCTGTCATACGCATCCTAAATCATGCATAGATTCAGTGTCAGCAATGGGAAGCATGATGGAAGGTGCGAACCTGCATGGTAGGCTATCTCAGAGTTTCCCAAACTCAGTCCAGGTGCCCGTTTAGTTTGTTGCCCTAGCACTACACAGTTGATTCAAATAACCAACATCAAGCTTTAGTTATTTGAAATCAGCCATGTAGTGCTAGGGCAACACAAAATAACTAAACGTGCACCCAAATGGTGCCTTAAGACTTAATTTGTGAAACCCTGGGCTAACTGATAGTAGGCAATTTAAGAGACAATTTATGCTGGATTTGAAAATGTGTTCGGAGCATCGCCTCACTCACACCGACAGTGTTTTGCATTTTGATATACCAGAAGTACATTCATTTCCAATGGAACGCTGTTTGCCTTGCAGCGTTACAGAGGCAGTTGCAATGCGTTCTGTGTGGTTCAAAATGTGGATTTATCGAAGATTGTGTCAAACTGTATGCATAGACGGCTTGACAAATGGTAGCAGAAGGTGAACTTTTGTTGCGCGCATATCCAGAAGATGCGTACCATTTTGACCGTGGAGGCATATGGATGGTGTGACGCAATTGCAGTTAACGTGTCTCCCGGCCTTCTTCCGTTACACACAGGTGTTCGGACTATGCTAGATAGGACAAGTAACGTGGAGATATGGTCTTGTGGGAACACCAACCCTAAAAAAAAGTGTCATCTAACGTTAACTATTTGATTTTTGAAAATGATTTATCGCTGATATGTAACGCAAATTATGCGTGCTGACGTTAAGAGCAAGCGTCAGGGGTCTTTAAAAAAGTCCACCGGGAAGAGACCTTCATCGATAGGCGTTAAAGGTAGTTCGCGTCGATGAATTATAGTGATGAGGGTGCCACATCAGACACCAGCCAACTTGATCCATTCCAACGAGTCAGCGCAAAGACAATATTCCATGTTTGGAATGACCATGCGATTAGAACATAAGAGGAACTCCGTCATTTGGATTTATTTGAAATATATTTCTAGCAGTTAGCCACATTTGTAAATATTTTGAAAGGAATACATTAACAATGAATAAACAGCGTGACCAAAAGCAAGAGACGTGGTAGTCTACTGCAAAAGCCAAAGAAAACAACATTTTCAGATGCCTAAATACTACATGAAATACAAAAAAACGCTTACACTTTTGAGATGAAAACTTCAGTGAATAAAATCCAGCACAAATTGTAGGGAACTATCACTCGGTGGCTTGCTGTGTGAGTGAATGCAGCGATGGGGAGGCTGGGGTGATTGAAAGCCTTTTACTCCAATGACTCGCGAGTAAAAAGAGCCTACGTCACTCAACAAATATAAGGGGCCGGTACATTTGAACACACCACGCTACAATGACGTGGTAAAAGACCTTCCAGGTGGTAGGGCCAGCTCGCTCTCATGAAAATGTGCTACTGAATTACTACTCGTCACTACTACGCAAAACCTTTTTACAACTTGATTGCTGTTTAGATGTGTAGTAAACCAGTAGTGATTTATGTAGTAAATCATTGGAGCGGCATGTAGCTTAGTTAGAGCGTTGGACTAGAAACTGAAAAGTTGTAAAATCGAATCCCTGACCTGACAATGTAAAAATCAATCATTCGACCCCTGAACAAGGCTGTTAACACACTGTTCCTAGGCCGTCATTGAAAATAAGAATCTGTCCTTAACTGACTGGCCTAGTTCAATTTTAAAAAGCAATTTAATGAGTGATAAGTCGCCAGGTTATTATTAAGTGTCACATATCAGTTTGAAAATAAAAAAATATATATATTTATATAATTGAGTTAATAAAGCCGCATCTGTTGTTTTCTTGAGTATAGCAGCTCCAAAATGCAGGTGTTTCAGCCTACATTCTAAATATTAGGGGTTCAACAAGGGTTCTTCTAAGATCCTTAAAGTTCTTTGAGGAACCTTAGGGTTCTTCACTCTAAAAGGTAAAGGTTCCTGGAAGATCCTTTAGGGGTTCTTAAAATTGAAACTGTGGGGGAACCCCTATAAGATATTCCAAGAACCCTTTAAAACGATTCTTCAAAGAACCCCTTTTAATCGATTGAAGATCCATCAATTTTTTAACCACTCCATCCCCTATTATTATTATTATTAATGTGCGTTACAAAAATAACATAATCTTTTAATTCTCAGTGTTTATTGTGATTTTAGTGGGAAAGCAGAATAAAAAAATGGAAATATGAGGTAAACTCCCAGCAGAGCTCCAAGTCCAATAGGTATATCCTCTGGCCTGTTGATGTTGATGTGTTGATGTTCTCCGTATATATCCTCTGGCCTGTTGATGTTAATGTGTTGATGTTCTCTGTGTATATCCTCTGGCCTGTTGATGTTAATGTGTTGATGTTCTCTGTATATATCCTCTGTCCTGTTGATGTTAATGTGTTGATGTTCTCCGTATATATCCTCTGGCCTGTTGATGTTAATGTGTTGATGTTCTCCGTATATATCCTCTGGCCTGTTGATGTTAATGTGTTGATGTTCTCCGTATATATCCTCTGGCCTGTTGATGTTAATGTGTTGATGTTCTCCGTATATATCCTCTGGCCTGTTGATGTTAATGTGTTGATGTTCTCCGTATATATCCTCTGGCCTGTTGATGTTAATGTGTTGATGTTCTCCGTATATATCCTCTGGCCTGTTGATGTTAATTAATGTGTTGATGTTCTCCGTATATATCCTCTGGCCTGTTGATGTTAATGTGTTGATGTTCTCCGGCCTGTTGATATATCCTCTGGCCTGTTGATGTTAATGTGTTGATGTTCTCCTTATATATCCTCTGGCCTGTTGATATTAATGTGTTGATGTTCTCCTTATATATCCTCTGGCCTGTTGATTTTGATGTTCTCCGTATATATCCTCTGGCCTGTTGATGTTAATGTGTTGATGTTCTCCTCTGGCCTGTTGATATATATATCCTCTGGCCTGTTGATTTAATGATGTTCTCCCTCTGGCCTGTTGATATATCCTCTGGCCTGTTGATGTTAATGTGTTGATGTTCTCCGTATATATCCTCTGGCCTGTTGATGTTAATGTGTTGATGTTCTCCGTATATATCCTCTGGCCTGTTGATGTTAATGTGTTGATGTTAATGTGTTGATGTTCTCCGTATATATCCTCTGGCCTGTTGATGTTAATGTGTTGATGTTCTCCGTATATATCCTCTGGCCTGTTGATGTTAATGTGTTGATGTTCTCCGTATATATCCTCTGGCCTGTTGATGTTAATGTGTTGATGTTCTCCGTGGCAGATTTTAAAACACTTCAGCACTACTTGCCAGGAGGATACTCTTGTGCATCCTCTGCTGAAGTAGGTAATGGAGGAAGGGTGCAGACTCCTAATAACGAATTCACACTCTCCTCGATCACTCAACCACTTATCAGTTTCCGCTCACAGAGGAGGACGGAGGAGTCGAGGAGAGGAGAGACTTTACCCAATTGAGAATCTCCCCATCAGTCATCTATATACTCGAAGTATGTCTGTCTGTTGGTCCATCCGTCCATGTTGCCGTGTGTGTGTGTGTGTGTGTGTGTGTGTGTGTGTGTGTGTGTGTGTGTGTGTGTGTGTGTGTGTGTGTGTGTGTGTGTGTGTGTGTGTGTGTGTGTGTGTGTGTGTGTGTGTAAGACAAAAAGAGGGAGAACCTGTACTACTGTACTATGTGATTGTGCTACCTGTTGAGCTACACATACTTCATGCTCTTGACAAGCAGTTCTTTGGAGCTTTCTCATTTGGGAAGGAACACACACCGTTCAAATGAACTGCTTTAGTCCGCTTTAGTTAGCTTCACTCCTACATTTGTTTAATAAACAAAACAAATGTCCTCCTTTGCATGGCATGAGTGCTTCCTGCCCCAGCCTACTGCTAATAACAACACAGACATGGAAAACAACAAGCAGAAAAAATATGGTCTGAAAGGCTAGCTGCTTTTGGGTGAGGACCCTGCCCTAACCTAATCTTGGATTGATCTAATGGTGGATTTGAGCTCCCTGTGTGCATAGCTATTATCTAGCGTGTGTTTATGTTTAAATCAGAAATCACTCTCCAAACTCTGACCAGAATGACCAATCACCGCATACCTAACAACACACCCAGACCACTGCCTAATGCAGAGTAGACCCACCCTCAACAACAGTGGTCTAACCACACACACACACAGTGAATCAATTATGAATGGCATCTACTTATGTACTGTATGTATGTCAGCTTGCTGTACTACCGAGTGGCGCAGTGGTCTAAGGCACAGCTTCTCAGTGCAAAAGTGGTTACTACAGTCCCTGGCTCAAATCCAGGCTTTATCACATCTGGCTGTGATTGGGAGTACCATAGGGTGGAGCACAGTTGGCCCAGCGTTGTTTGGGGTAGGCCATCATTGTAAATCAGAATGAGTTATTAACTTACTTGTCTGGTTAAATAGAAAAAGACAAATAAATGTAATCAGTGCGATGACATGGCCTATATTTTCATAGGAAATGGTGCCATCTACAGGTTCAATGTGGTCAATGCAGTCTAGATACATTTCTGCACCACTTCCCCATAGTGTTTCTCACACTGTCAGCAGAGGGTGCTGTTCTACAAGGCCAGTCCTAGAGAGATCACTAGTCTTGATTGTCAGGCTTGTAGCAGTGAAACAAGAGATCATTCACAGCTGCACTTCAGATGTTATGATACCTAACTAACATACACACACACACATCTTGTTTCAGTGCTGATCCCAAATGACATCAATGCTAAACACTCTCTCTGTAATCAACTACAACTGGTCTATGCTGATCTGTACAGATTGTAACTTGAGTCATGTGGGTGTGAATGCATGAATGCAAGAGTGTATCCTGTATTATAAACTTGGTGGTTCGAGCCGTAAATGCTGATTGCCTATCAGCTGTGGTATATCAACCATATTCCACTGGTATGACAAAATATGTATTTTTACTGCTCTAATTACATTGGTAACCAGTTTATAATAGCAATAAGGCACATCAGGGGTTTGTGATATATGGCCAATATATCATGGCTAAGTGCTGTGTCCAGGCACTCCGCTTTGCGTCGTGCATAAGAACAGCCCTTAGCCATGGTATATTGGCCATATACCACAGGAATTACCACAGGAACCTCGGGAATTATTGCTTAATTATTGTTTAATGTGTGTGTGTGTGTGGAATTGGAGTGTGGAGATTATAGACATAATGTCCCTGTAGTAGTGTAATGATGTGATTCAACTCCATTATGTGTGTTGACATGTTGTATCAGACACATGCAATGAAAGGCTTTCAAAGCCCTCTCTTTTTCCTTCGACACCCCGCCCTCCCCCTTCTCTGTTCACTCTTTCTCATTTTTTTTTTCTCTCTCTCTCTCTCTCTCTCTCTCTCTCTCTCTCTCTCTCTCTCTCTCTCTCTCTCTCTCTCTCTCTCTCTCTCTCTCTCTCTCTCTCTCTCTCTCTCTCTCTCTCTCTCTCTCTCTCTCACTGTACTATCTCTTCCCCTCAATTCTCTATTGCTCTCCAAATTGTCTCTGTACTGTATCTCTTCCCTTCCTTTCAACTGATAAATAGTGTGCTCCATAATGTGTTCCAGATGTGGAACCCCTTCTCCCTCTCCCCCTGCCTACTCTCAGAAGGCTGACTGAAGTCCCCCAGTATCCCTCGGCCCCCTTACCCCCTCCTCTATAAGCCACAGTGTTCACCCAAAAGGTCAAGGGTGACTGGAGTTCCCCCGAAACAGGATTGTGGGATCAGAAAGTGTATATTCCAGATGGTGCAGACCGTAATGTTATGAGCCTTTTGTATTTTTATTTTCTGAGTTTTTCAAAGTCATTGTAACGCTGTATTAGCGTTGCATGTGAGATGAGACTGATAGTCCAGCAAAGTCAGTGGATGTGAAAGATAGACCCTTCTAAATGTCCTATCCTCCCCTCTCCTTCCCTGCTTCTCTCCCTCCCGCCTTCCCCCTCATCCCTCCCTCGATGGGAACCAGCTGGGCCGAGCTGGGAGATGTGGGGTGGGATGGAGAGAGAATGGGAGAGGGAGAGGGGGATGGGGAGAACAGGGGCCCAGGTGTTCCCTGCCCTCTCATAATACAGGACTAATGCAGACACACACAGTCACACACTCAAACACACTGTCATTCAGGTGTAGACGCTCACTTATTTGGACATCCACATCCACACATGCAAACACGCTCACTGGGCCAGTAGGAACAGGGAGAGTTAATGCAGTGGTGTGGTGTACTGTCGATCAGTGATCTCTGACTTGGGCTAAAGCACTTAACGATCCAAACAGCTGCTGCTCATGTAAACTCTCCAACACGCTCTAGCTTTCTCTGTCTGACAGACTCTCTCTCTCTCTCTCTCTCTCTCTCTCTCTCTCTCTCTCTCTCTCTCTCTCTCTCTCTCTCTCTCTTCCTCTCTCTCTCTCTCTCTCTCTCTCTCTCTCTCTCTCTCTCTCTCTCTCTCTCTCTCTCTCTCTCTCTCTCTCTCCACTCCAACTCTCTCTCACCTCTTCCCCCTCTTTCTCCCTCTCCAACTGCTTCTTCCCATCTCTCTTCATCTCTAAATCTCCAGAACTCTTTCTCTCTTCATTTTCTCAAGCTGTTTATTCTCTCTCTCTCTCTCTCTCTCTCTCTCTCTCTCTCTCTCTCTCTCTCTCTCTCTCTCTCTCTCTCTCTCTCTCTTCTATACAAAACTATTTTTCTCTCTTCATTTTCTCAAGCTGGTTAGATGTACACACAATGCACCAAGCAGACATGGAGTGTGGGAGTGTGTGTTACTTGTTGAGTTTTCTCAATGGGTTAGTCTGGAGTTGAAGACCAACCAAAAGCACAAAGAGATCATCTATCCACTTCCTGTACTAACATCTCTGTTGATTATTGTCATAGGCCCAAATGAGATGCATCTTGTTTCATGTGTTTGCATGGGGGTCTGTTTCACATACAGTTAATGCTTGTTGAGTCTTGAAGTCCTCAGAGAAAAGCAAGCTGCTGTGATTGCAGAACTGTTTTCAGACAATAAACCGCCATGTGTCTCCAATCAGGGGACTTCCGCCCCTTTGTGTGTGCGAGGCAGATCATTACTTTAGATCCCCATCTCACCCGCTCTGTGTGTGTGTGTGTTCAGACAGCCCTGAGCTGGGTGGTAAATCATCACTTCAAGGCCAAATCACCCGCTGCGTTTTTATATTTGTGTGTGTGTGTGTTTGTGTGTGTGTGTGTGTGCGTGTTTGTGTGTCTTCCCAGGGAGCCCAAAGGCCATAGAGCTGACCTAAAGACTCCATTGTTTAGCCCTGTGAACTAGTTCAACTCAAACTGTCTCAGTTCTGCTAGATAATGAAATATGTGTGTAATACGGATGCATAAGGTTTTCAAAACAGACAAACATCTCTGCTTCTCTCTCACACATAACACTTATTTGCACACACACACACACACACACACACACACACACACACACACACACACACACACACACACACACACACACACACACACACACACACACACACACACACACACACACACACACACACACACACACACACACACACACACACACACACACACACACACACACACACACACCTTCATGACCTAAACATTGTCACTCACACACGAACGTTCAATAACCTAGATATCATCTCACTTACGCACAACTACCACATTCACAGCAACCTATTAAACCTCTCTCTCTCTCTCTCTCTCTCTCTCTCTACCTCTCTCTCTCTACCTCTCTCTGACAGAATGAGGCATCTCTCTCTCTCTCTCTCTCTCTCTCTCTCTCTCTCTCTCTCTCTCTCTCTCTCTCTCTCTCTCTGACAGAATGAGGCCTCTCTCTCTCTCTCTCTGACAGAATGAGGCCTCTCTCTCTCTCTCTCCCTCTGACAGAATGAGGCCCCTCACTCTCTCTCTCTCCGACATAATGAGGCCTCTCTCTCTCTCTTTCTCTCTCTGACATAATGAGGCCTCTCTCTCTCTCTCTCTCTCTCTCTCTCTCTCTCTCTCTCTCTCTCTCTCTCTCTGACAGAATGGGGCCTCTCTCTCTCTCTCTCTCTCTCTCTCTCTCTCTCTCTCTCTCTCTCTCTCTGACAGAATGAGGCCCCTCACTCTCTCTCTCTCTCTCCGACATAATGAGGTCTCTCTCTCTCTCTTTCTCTCTCTGACATAATGAGGCCTCTCTCTCTCTCTCTCTCTCTCTCTCTCTCTCTCTCTCTCTCTCTCTGACAGAATGAGGCCTCTCTCTCTCTCTCTCTGACAGAATGAGACCTCTCTCTCTTTCTCTCTCTCTCTCTCTGACAGAATGAGGCCTCTCTCTCTCTCTGACAGAATGAGGCCCCTCACTCTCTCTCTCTCTCTGACAGAATGAGACCTCTCTCACTCTTTCTCTCTGACAGAATGAGGCCCCTCACTCTCTCTCTCTGACAGAATGAGACCTCTCTCTCTCTCTCTCTCTCTCTGACATAATGAGGCCTCTCTTTCTCTCTCTCTCTTTCTGACAGAATGAGGCCCCTCTCTCTCTCTCTCTCTCTCTCTCTGACAGAATGAGGCCTCTCTCTCTGTGTGTTGAGGGGGAAATGTAATCTGTGTGGTGCTGACTGGACAGTCCAAGGCTGTGGGGAAGAGAGGAGTGATGAGAGAGAAGGGCTGATGGAAACCAGACTGTATCCACCTTTGTGCTCAGGCACATTGACAGACAACCCTGTCCGGGGTCCTGAATGGACCTCTTTGTGAGAGCCTGGAATTGGGTCAGCATCAGAAGACTATAGCTCACTGACTAGAGGCTCTTCTAGTCTCTTCTCTCTCTCTCTTTCACTCCTTCTCCCTCTCTTTCTCTCCCTCTCTCTTTCACTCCTTCTCCCTCTCTTTCTCTCCCTCTCTCTATCTCTTAGTAATATTTGTCTAGTCTTTCCTCTCCTTCCCCTTTTCTCCAGCTCTCTGCCTTGAATATCTGTTTATCATTTTTCTCTCTCTCCCTCTTTCTTTCCCTCTCTATCTCTGTCTATATTATGTTTATTCTGTCTTTTGTCCCCTCTCCTTCCCCCTCTCTCCAGCACCCTTCACTGAATATCTGTTTATTCTTTTTATCTCTCGTCTCTCCCTCTTTTTATCTAAACTCTCCCTCTCTCCAGCTCTCAGACAGCAGGAAAACGCATTTCTCTCTCCAGGCCATGTGTGACTTAATTATTCTACTCTTCCTCTCCTCCTCTCTTCCACTCCTCCTCTCCTCCTAGTTCTTCTACACCAATATTTCAGGAATACCTCACTGAACTTTACTAAACTGTGTAAACTATATGGCCCACACTGTTAGTTGGCACATTAACACTACCCTCAAGTGGAGGCTGGTGGGAGGAGCTATAGGAGGACGGGCTCGTTGTAATGGCTGGAATAGCACAGAGTCGTACACGTAGTTTCCATATCTTTGATGTGTTCGATACCATTCCATTTATTCCATTCCAGTCTTTACAATGAGCCTGTCCTCCTATAGCTCCTCCCACCAGCCTCCACTGCCTCATAACTAACATTGACTAACTGCATTACAAACAGCTTTTCTACACTCATTTAATGACAGTGAAATATCTTATTCTGTTAGCGTAACTCGTGAAACTTCGCTGACAGTTAGTGCTGAGCAATTAGTGCTTTTATGGGTCGCTTCAGTTTCCGTTCAATTATTCAAAAATAATCACATTAAATGCATTATTAAATATAATGACATAAAAACACTTCTTTAGATTTTTAATGGAAATTCCAAAGCCCAGAATAGTGAACATTCAGTTGCCCAAAACATTTGTGAATTATTTGATTTCTCTCTAGAGAAGTGGTGCACTGGGCTCACAAAAAAACGGAACTAAATGCAATTCAAGTAATTGAACCAAAATTGGTCCCCAAAAAACAAAGTGTGGGTTAATAGCTCAGCACTATGGACAGTGTGTGTCCCCACTGATCCAGGGTCATTTATCAAAGGTGAGTTCACACAACAATACTCCAAACCTTGTGTGTGCCTGTTTTCCCAAAGAGATTGTTCTTTATCAATTTTGAACTTGACAGGAAAGTGTGCGTAGCTTGGCCTATTTCATTTCAGGGCCTATACCAAAGCAGGAGATAGAAACACATGTATTGATAAACAAAACATTGAACAGTTCATACTTTACATAGAAGTGTGGGCTGTAGCATTTTCTTTTAAACTGTTTGAAAGAATAATACATTTTACCACATGCACGGCCAGTGTGCACTATATTTAGTTTGGAAAAGATGCTGCAACGTTCTGCCCACAACTTTACAAAAATGTGATCAAATTTGCCATTGAGCTTTCTTTTTTGAACCATGATGGCCCGGTTCCAACGTCACCAAAACATGCATCAAATATATATCTATTTTTTTTGTTACCATAAAATGTGAATGGAAGGTGCTGTTGTCAGAAGTTATAAGGATAATTTAGTCCCTAATGGCAGCCTGCAGTACTTGGTCGGCCTTCAACTTGAGTTACTCAATGGGAGGGGAAAAAGAACTAGCCTGCAGCTGGACTTCCTGGAGTAGCTGAAACTGCGCATGTTCCGTCTCCATAAGACGCCATCTTAAACGACTTCATTTGTCTTAAATGCGTTTTCGAATCTTCACATAGGAATGAATGGTGTCATGTGATCGATGGCTTCGTTCATTTATATTGGTTGTAGGTACAAATACAATTTTGCTCTGATTTATCAATGTAAACATGTGTATATGTTGCATGTGACAGTTTGATAAGTCCCAATCATTTGTGGCGCACACAAATCCTAGAATATCCACGTATGCCAGAATTGAGTAAGAAATGTATGCAAGGTTGATAAAGGATGAACCAGGGCTGAATCTGGGCTCAGACAGAGTTCTGGCCTTATAAATGCTTCCTCTCATCTCCTTCTCAGTCCTAGAACACACAGGCACACACACACATGTACACAAACACACAAGCACACACTTGTGCATACAGAGAAAGAGAGGTGGAGAGAATGAGAGGGAGAAAGAGAGCTTCCTCCCATCAGAGTCTGACAGACTGAGAGAAAAATTCATGTGAAGGGCTAGACAGGAAATGACCTCACTGGAGCAGGGGCGCCTGAGCACCCCTGATCCCAGATTTGTTGGGAGACATTACTCACTGTGATCTCTAATAGACATGCATGAGAATTGGACTAATGCTCTTATGGGCTCTCCCTCACTGTCAGCAATCCTAGGAATTTATAGATACAAAAATTGCATCACTTGCTTTCATAGGGTGATTAAATCATTTTTGTTTGTATTTGTGCATGCGTGCATGTGTGTCAGTGTTTGTGCGGTGCATGTGCACAACTGTCTGTGTGGGGGTGTGTGAGCACTGTTTAATGACAACCTTGTCTCCAGATCAGTGCTCCTGTAGAATATATTTCATGTTGTGCGGTAAAAGATGGCGTACATTTTCCACAGGTTGTCTTGGTGATTGTTACACCACTACTTCTTTCACTCTGGTCTTCTACAAGATGTGGAGGTTGTGGTTACTCTACAAGTGCACTTCCTCTTGCGCCATCAAGATAGAAACCTCTTGGTACAAGCTGTGGGGCATTAAGGCTGCGTTAACACAGGCAGACCAATTAGTGGAAAACCATCTGATTGGTCAAAATACCAATAATGGCAAAATATCTGATCTTATTGTTCAAAGAACAATTAGAGAATGAGAATTGGGCTTCCTTAGAAACCCAACATATCAGGAAGCTATGCTATTCTAAATCCTCACACACAGTAGGCAGCATTACACAGTATAATGACTAGACAACAACCTAGAGCCTACAGTCCACTACATGACTAGACTACAATCTACGGTCCACTATATGACTACACTACAACCTAGAGTCCACAATATGACTACACTACAACCTAGAGTCCACTATATGACTACACTACAATCTACAGTCTACTATATGACTACACTACAATCTACAGTCTACTATATGACTACACCGTAACCTAGTCTCCTACATGACTACACTACAACCTACAGTCCACTATATGACTACACTACAACCTACAGTCTACTATATGACTACACCGTAACCTAGTCTCCTACATGACTACACTACAACCTACAGTCCACTACATGACTACACTACAATCTACGGTCCACTACATGACTACACTACAATCTACGGTCCACTACATGACTACACTACAATCTACGGTCCACTACATGACTACACTACAATCTACGGTCCACTACATGACTCCACTAAAACCTACAGTCCACTACATGACAACACTACAACCTACAGTCCACTACATGACTACACTACAACTTACAGTCCACTACATGACTACACTACAACCTACAGTCCACTACATGACTACACTACAACCTAGAGTCCACTATATGACTACACTACAACCTACAGTCCACTATATGACTACACCGTAACCTAGAGTCCACTACATGACTACACTACAACCTAGAGTCCACTATATGACTACACTACAACCTAGAGTCCACTATATGACTACACTATAACCTAGAGTCCACTATATGACTACACTACAACCTAGAGTCCACTATATGACTACACTACAACCTAGAGTCCACTATATGACTACACTACAACCTAGAGTCCACTATATGACTACACTACAACCTAGAGTCCACAATATGACTACACTACAACCTAGAGTCCACTATATGACTACACTACAACCTAGAGTCCACAATATGACTACACTACAACCTAGAGTCCACTATATGACTACACTACAACCTAGAGTCCACTATATGACTACACTACAACCTACAGTCCACTACATGACTACACTACAACCTACAGTCCACTACATGACTACACTACAATCTACGGTCCACTACATGACTACACTACAATCTACGGTCCACTACATGACTCACTACAACCTACAGTCCACTACATGACTACAACCTACAACTACTGACTAGAGTCCACATGACTACACTACAACCTACAGTCCACTAAATGACTACACTACAACCTACAGTCCACTACATGACTACCCTACAACCTACAGTCCACTACATGATTAGACTACAACCTACAGTCCACTACATGACTACACTACAACCTACAGTCCACTAAATGACTACACTACAACCTACAGTCCACTACATGACTACACTACAACCTGCAGTCCACTACATGACTACACTACAACCTACAGTCCACTACATGTCTACACTACAACCTACAGTCCACTACATGACTACATTTACATTTACATTTAAGTCATTTAGCAGACGCTCTTATCCAGAGCGACTTACAAATTGCACTACACTACAACCTACAGTCTACTACATGATTACACCGTAACCTTCCTTAGAAACCCAACCTATCAGAAGCTATGCTACTAAATCCTCACACAGGCAGCATTACACAGTAATGACTACACTACAACCTACAGTCTACTATATGACTACACTACAACCTAGAGTCCACTATATGACTACACTACAACCTACAGTCCACTACATGATTAGACTACAACCTACAGTCCACTACGTGACTAGACTACAACCTACAGTCCACTACATGACTACACTACAACCTACAGTCCACTACATGACTACACTACAACCTGCAGTCCACTACATGACTACACTACAACCTACAGTCCACTACATGACTACACTACAACCTACAGTCCACTACATGACTACACTACAACCTGCAGTCCACTAAATGACTACACTACAACCTACAGTCCACTACATGACTACACTACAACCTGCAGTCCACTACATGACTACACTACAACCTACAGTCCACTAAATGACTACACTACAACCTACAGTCCACTACATGACTACACTACAACCTGCAGTCCACTACATGACTACACTACAACCTACAGTCCACTACATGACTACACTACAACCTACAGTCCACTACATGACTAGACTACAACCTATAGTCTACTACATGACTACACTACAACCTACAGTCCACTACATGACTAGACTACAACCTACAGTCCACTACATGACTACACTACAACCTACAGTCTACTACATGATTACACCGTAACCTTCCTTAGAAACCCAACCTATCAGGAAGCTATGCTATTCTAAATCCTCACACATAGTAGGCAGCATTACACAGTAATGACTACACTACAACCTACAGTCTACTATATGACTACACTACAACCTACAGTCTACTATATGACTACACTACAACCTAGAGTCCACTATATGACTACACTACAACCTACAGTCTATTATATGACTACACTACAACCTAGAGTCCACTATATGACTACACTACAACCTACAGTCCACTATATAACTACACTACAACCTACAGTCTATTATATGACTACACTACAACCTACAGTCCACTAAATGACTACACTACAACCTACAGTCCACTACATGACTACACTACAACCTGCAGTCCACTACATGACTACACTACAACCTACAGTCCACTACATGTCTACACTACAACCTACAGTCCACTACATGACTACACTACAACCTACAGTCTACTACATGATTACACCGTAACCTTCCTTAGAAACCCAACCTATCAGGAAGCTATGCTATTCTAAATCCTCACACACAGTAGGCAGCATTACACAGTAATGACTACACTACAACCTACAGTCTACTATATGACTACACTACAACCTAGAGTCCACTATATGACTACACTACAACCTACAGTCCACTACATGATTAGACTACACCTACAGTCCACTACGTGACTAGACTAC
The DNA here is from genome assembly GCF_021184085.1 of Oncorhynchus gorbuscha. Classification (NCBI taxonomy): domain Eukaryota; kingdom Metazoa; phylum Chordata; class Actinopteri; order Salmoniformes; family Salmonidae; genus Oncorhynchus; species Oncorhynchus gorbuscha. The sequence continues at coordinate 17,175,423 of NC_060181.1, read as the reverse complement.
AACCTATAGTCTACTACATGACTACACTACAACCTACAGTCCACTACATGACTACACTACAACCTACAGTCCACTACATGACTACACTACAACCTGCAGTCCACTACATGACTACACTACAACCTACAGTCCACTACATGACTACACTACAACCTACAGTCCACTACATGACTACACTACAACCTGCAGTCCACTAAATGACTACACTACAACCTACAGTCCACTACATGACTACACTACAACCTGCAGTCCACTACATGACTACACTACAACCTACAGTCCACTAAATGACTACACTACAACCTACAGTCCACTACATGACTACACTACAACCTGCAGTCCACTACATGACTACACTACAACCTACAGTCCACTACATGACTACACTACAACCTACAGTCCACTACATGACTAGACTACAACCTATAGTCTACTACATGACTACACTACAACCTACAGTCCACTACATGACTAGACTAAACCTACAGTCCACTACATGACTACACTACAACCTACAGTCTACTACATGATTACACCGTAACAAAACCTATCAGTCTATTAAATCCTCACACATAGTAGGCAGCATTACACAGTAATGACTACACTACAACCTACAGTCTACTATATGACTACACTACAACCTAGAGTCCACTATATGACTACACTACAACCTACAGTCTATTATATGACTACACTACAACCTAGAGTCCACTATATGACTACACTACAACCTACAGTCCACTATATAACTACACTACAACCTACAGTCTATTATATGACTACACTACAACCTAGAGTCCACTATATGACTACACTACAACCTACAGTCCACTACATGACTACACTACAACCTACAGTCCACTATATGACTACACCGTAACCTAGTCTCCTACATGACTACACTACAACCTACAGTCTACTACATGACTACACTACAACCTACAGTCCACTATATGACTACACTACAACCTACAGTCCACTACATGACTACACTACAACCTACAGTCCACTATATGACTACACTACAACCTACAGTCCACTACATGACTACACTACAACCTACAGTCCACTATATGACTACACTACAACCTACAGTCCACTATATGACTACACTACAACCTAGAGTCCACTATATGACTACACTACAACCTACAGTCTCCTACATGACTACACTACAACCTACAGTCCACTATATGACTACACTACAACCTACAGTCTACTACATGACTACACCGTAACCTAGTCTCCTACATGACTACACTACAACCTACAGTCCACAACATGACTAGACTACAACCTATAGCCTACAGTCTGCTACATGGCTCACTGTGACTAGACTACAACCTACAGCCTACAGTCCACTACATGACTAGACTACAACCTACAGTTCCCTACATGACTGTCTGCTACATGCCTCACTGCACTGAACACTCACTACATAGACCATGCTTTGTACCCAGTCTTTCAAGATGAGATCCTAAACAATGATTTGGCAGTGATCTGTAGTCTTAACACAGGCACCATGACCTGAATTCCTCTTGTATAATGTAAACCATATGTGTTTGAAATAGCCCCCCGACCGACCATCTTGAATTAGCTGGTGTTCATTGATAATGGCATGGGTAAATGACCTGCAAGATATCTTTCTCTATTTTTCTCATACTTCAATATTCTCTATCTTGTAGAAGTTTATTATTAACAGCAGTAACACAGTTTTAAGGTATTGTTCTTTTGTGTGAGCTAGGTTATCTCAGTTCCACACTCTCTGTCTTTTCTTACTCAGGTGATTGGCTGCCTGTACTGCTCCATTATGCACTTTGAACCGTGTGCAAGGAAGGGAGTCAGTCAGGGGGACACTCGTGGGAAGGAAGGCTTCCCGTCTGCTTTCTCTATGCCAAGTATAGAATCCTGCCTCGCGACCCCCGGTGGTGCGGGGGCGTGCAGAAAACTTGGTCAAAGTGTTCGGTCACGTCACTCTCTCTCTGCCTCGAATACAACAAGATATATGCGTACCTTTCTCCCACGCATTTGATTAGTTTCAGAGGACGCGTGTGTGTGTGACACATGTGTGTGTTCATGCGCGCGCTTGTGCGTATTTGCGCGCACAGCTCTGTATCCTGTGCGCCAGGCGCTGTTCACATCTGGTCTTGGCGGGGACGAGAGTTGCGGGGGAGGGGTTGAGCATTTGTGTGTGTGAGTGAGTGTGTGTGCTCTGCGCCTGAACCCTGCGTTTTGTGCACGTCTGTAATTTGCACCAGATGACCAATTGGGGGATGGAGCATTCTGGAGAGGTAAGCGTTCCTCACACGGCATAACATCGCAGCGCACAAATGAACTTAGTGTATGGACAACACTGCATAACCATGGATCCAGACACTTCTGCACACTAAACTTGTGCAGAGAAACTTCCGCTCCCCATTTTCTGGAGCAACAAGTGGATAATGGATATATCAGACGCAAAAGTGAGAGTGGAGAGTCGGGGTAACTGCACTTAAACACAAAGGGGAATGCTGCATCAGAAGGTTGCTCCAACTGCCGTTTGGGAATGGATACCGGTCATTTTGTGGCGGTCATCTGCTTTCTCCTCTTTTCCTGTGATGGGCTCCTCTCACCCGCAAGCGGCTTCTGTCCGGAGCGCTGCGATTGCCAGCACGCGCAGCACCTCCTCTGCACAAACCGAGGGCTTCGCGCGGTACCCAAGGTGCCCTCCTCGTGGGTCCCAGAGGACGTACTTGTCTTCAGTCTCGGGGGAAACTTCATTGGTAACATCACTGCCTTCGACTTCACTCGGTATGGAAATCTTATAAGGTTGAACTTACAGTATAATCAAATACAGACCATTCACCCTAAAGCGTTTGAAAAGCTCTCCAAATTGGAGGAGCTGTATTTGGGCAACAATCTGATATCAACAATACCTCCAGGAATGTTACAGTCACTGAAAAAACTGACAACTTTGTATGGCAATAACAATAACATGAAGAAGATCACTCCAGAGGTGTTTGGTAACTTGGAAAGCGTTGTGAGGCTGAGGTTGGATGGGAACGCCATAGAACTGTTACAGGACTCAGTCTTCAAGAGCTTGACCAATCTGCATTATCTCCATCTAGAATCCAACCAGCTGAGCCACATTCACAGAAATGCCTTTTCCAAGCTCATCAAACTGCGCTTTCTCAACCTGGCGCAGAACAAACAGGCGGCCGTGCGTAATGTGTTTACATTTTCCCAGCTCAGGTCACTGTCTACTCTGCTGCTCTCTGAAAATGAAATACAATACGTCGGAAACCACGTTTTCCAAAATCTGAAAAAGCTATCTAAACTATCCCTCAGCAATAACAACATCTCCCGGTTGGAGAGCGAGGCTTTGAAGGGGTTGTCAAGCGTGAGAGAGTTTCTGATGGATGGGAACGAGCTGGAAGATATTCCCGCGGGACTTCTTGACCCGCTGGAGCAAATCGAGGAGCTGGACTTTAGTCGCAACCACATTTCCACCGTGAACCCGATGGCTTTTAAAAAACTACAGCACCTGAGGGTTTTAAAACTCAAAGACAACCGGCTCACGAGCCTCTCCGGTCACATTTTCGCCCTCAACAGCCGCCTTTACGATTTGGATCTCCATGGCAACAACTGGACGTGTGACTGCCGCCTGAGCGAGCTGAAACAGTGGATGACGTCGGCACACTCTCAAGGGAAGCTGCTGACTGTTTTCGTGCAGTGTCATCACCCAGCGACACTGAACGGGAAGTATCTGGATTATGTCAACAGCTCCCAGTTACAGACCCAAGAGAATTGGAGCCACTTGTGTGAGACCCAAATTGGGCCTGAGGAGAGCAGAGGTGGGGGGGTCCTGGAGAAGGAGGTGGAGGAGAGGATGATGAGAGAGGGGGAGGTGAGGAAGGATGTAGAAGAGCAGAGGGGAATTGGGACTAGAGAAGGAGTGGAGATGAAGGCAATAGAGGAAGAGAACAGGGGTAGAGAGGAAGAGGAGAGAACGGAGGGAGCACAGGAAGTAGGTATCCCTCAGGAACAGGGAGGGCCAGAGGAGCGGGACAAATCCCTGTCGTTGGACAGGAAAAGGAGGAAGAAAATATCCGTTAGCCCCAGGTCGCGACCTTCTGCCAGGAAGCGTGAGAAAGGGAGGCGGGGTTCCGTTCTGGGCCGTGGTATTCCTCAAACACAAGCTCCTTTGCTCATCAACCCCATGGACCCAACCACAACCGTGCCTCAGACACTTGACAGCCAAAATAGCCATGGAAACCGTCTCAGTGGACCAATCACAGAGCTGCTCACCACCTCAGAGGAGCGGTTTGACCTTCTCAGAGGCGGTCAGGAGTATGGTCTACCAGTAATGACAGACCCCTGTATGTTCAACCGTCACTTTCTCACCAACGTGACCGTCGACCAGGTCGCCTCCAGCACGGCCACAGTCCACTGGACCACACGCCACCACCTCCGATTCACACCGGGATCCGGACTGGGACTAGACGAGGTCCACTACCGCTTGCTGTTCGACCGGTTCGGGACATCTGGCCGTTTTCCTCGCTATGTGTATGCCCGTGGCGGGGCGCGGTCGGTGATGTTACGAGAACTCCGCCCAGAAGTCACCTACATGGTGTGTGTGGAGGGGGTGGTGGGAGGGGCCGTGTGTCAGGTGGCACCCAGAGACCACTGCGCTGGATTGGTCACTCTCCCAGAGGAGTCTCGTCCCCAAGGGACACTGACTTCCAATCTCCACCTAGTCACCATTGCAACGCTGGCCATCAACGCCATCCTCCTGCTGGTGATTGGTGGAGCCTGGCTAGGGCAGACTTTGAGGCGGAAGCTGAAAAGGAGGAAGTCGGCGGTGCATGTGCGTCACATGTACTCCACGCGGCGACCGTTCCGCGGCTCTATGGCAACGACGGCGGCTGTGTCGACTGACTTTACCAGTTTCCAGAGCAGCCGGCAACCACGGCTCGGAACCCTGGAGGAAGGGGGAGACCTCATTGAGTTCTCCTGCGACCGTTTCCTTGACAACAGCCCCACCCGTAGAGACAACAGCAACATGCAGAGGTTTTGTGATTAGTAGAACCCTAGAGACATACACTCTTAGAAAAAACAGTGGTACCTAGAACAAAAAAGGGTTGTCCTGTGGAGACAGCCAAAGAACCCCTTTGGAACTCGTTTTCTAAGAGTGTAGAACATGAAAAACAATTGCTCTGTGTGACCAATATATACTATTCATGTTATTGTGAGCCATTAGATAATCCAAAAGTAGAACCCTTATCTAGAACCTGAGAACACCAAGACACCATTACAAGGAAGGAACATCCTCAGGAGGATGTCTAAGGTGCTGCAGAGAGAGAAACAGAACTAGACTGGATTTGAACCTGCACTGTAGGGCACTTCACCACAATAGCAGGACCACAACCAAGGTGTTATGACCACACACACACACACACACACACACACACACACACACACACACACACACACACACACACACACACACACACACACACACACACACACACACACACACACACACACACACACACACACACACACACACACACACACACACACACACACACACACACACACACACACACACACACACTCTTCCCAGCACACCATCTTATGCTGTTAACAAGTCCCTGCGCCAAGATGCAATTGGATGCATCTTGGTGCAGAGAAATCCCTCACATAATAAAGCCATAATAACATGTGTCATGTGACGTAGGCTACAGTTGTGCAGAGACGTTTTTAGGATTTCCACAAATGGGGATCATCTGTTAGCAGGTCTCAATCATTTTTGTTGCCTTTTACAAAACGCATTTCATGCAATTCTACGTCATTTACATGATAAAAGACATTAGCTGAATATTTGTTAATAACACACAAATGACCTAAATTAGTGGCTACTCTAACACTGTCAAACTGAGATCAATCTGGTCTTGAATTCAAACAAACAACAGCCCTGACCAATGAAGCAACACACACATTGTACAATATTAGGAGACAATATATATATATATGTATATATTATAGGCTACAGTAGGGTACTAAATGACATGTCCAGTGCCACACTGACTCACCTAATGATGAAGATGTAGCCATAAGATACTACTCATGGTGATGGCCGATGGTCTCCTCTTGGCAACAGCTTATCTCAAGATGAGCTACTTTGAAAAACATTGCTGCTGTTGCTGGGAGTTGTTCTATTGGTTCTACAGATAGACTAGTCTTCTCTTTTCAGTGGTATGCATTTGCTTTCCAAACTTGACATTTTTCCTGCAATTGTCTTTAGAAATTTTCAAAAGTCAAACAGACAGCTACAACCAACCATAGTAATATAATCTATATAATTGTACAATCAAATCAGGACTTGCAGCCACTGCTAGTGTACCCATCAGTTGAATAGTCAAATTGCCAGGGTAAGAGGTTCCAAAACTCTGTGGATTATTTGTCTATGGCCCAAAACGCAACAAGTTGTATATTTGCGTGCGCATGCTGGCCAAATCGCGGCCTTCCCGACTGTAGGCAACCAGTAACTGCCAAAATAAAGGAAACACTTGAGTAAATGAGGACTACAAATAATATGTCGTGCTGTGGGTGCATTTTCCCGGCATGGTTTAGGTCCACTTATAGACTCTATGTCAAGGAGCATTGAAGCTGTTCTGGCAGCTCATAGTGGCCAAACACCCTTTTAAGACACTTGGCTAAAATAATAATAAACAAATAATAGCAAAAAAAGTAATATTATAATATACATTTAAATGATTGCCTCTTGGGCAATAATTGGCCAGCCTAATTGGCCAGTCACATGTATTTATTATGCAGTTACCAATCAAGGCAGGGCCCCCCAGTTATCCACATGTGCCCCCCCCTACCTATTCTTCTCCTCCCACCTGACGATTATCAGAGCAGCATCAGGCTGTCTACTCTCATTGAGGGCCGGCTCCTGAATCGATCCGGGGGTTTTTATTTTTTTATTTAACCTTTATTTAACTGGTTGGCGGTCGCAGTAAAAATGATATATATGACGTATATAGCATATACTGTATATATACTATATGCAGTATATCATTATTTTATTTTGCATTTCTTTTTTTGCTGCCTTTTGGGCCCCCCACGGCCCTGGGCCAAGGAGCTTCAACCCCGGTAATCCCCTGCATTAATCTGGCCCTGGTATGCAGCCCTGGTTATGACCCCAGCAGAGTCACAGTCAGGGCTGTGCTATGGCCACTGCAGAACCACAGTTAGGGTGGTGTTATGACCCCAGCAGAGAAACAGTTAGGGTGGTGTTATGACCACAGCAGAACCACAGTTAGGGTGGTGTTATGACCCCAGCAGAGCCACAGTTAGGGTGGTGTTATGACCCCAGCAGAGAAACAGTTAGGGTGGTGTTATGACCACAGCAGAACCACAGTTAGGGTGGTGTTATGACCACAGCAGAGCAACAGTTAGGGTGGTGTTATGACCCCAGCAGAGCCACAGTTAGGGCTGTGTTATGACCACAGCAGAGCCACCGTTAGGGTGGTGTTATGACCACAGCAGAGCAACAGTTAGGGTGGTGTTATGACCACAGCAGAGCCACCGTTAGGGTGGTGTTATGACCACAGCAGAACCACAGTTAGGGTGGTGTTATGACCACAGCAGAGCAACAGTTAGGGTGGTGTTATGACCCCAGCAGAGCAACAGTTAGGGTGGTGTTATGACCCCAGCAGAGCCACAGTTAGGGTGGTGTTATGACCACAGCAGAACCACAGTTAGGGTGGTGTTATGACCACAGCAGAGCCACAGTTAGGGTGGTGTTATGACCACAGCAGAGTCACAGTTAGGGTGGTGTTATGACCCCAGCAGAGCCACAGTTAGGGTGGTGTTATGACCACAGCAGAGTCACAGTTAGGGTGGTGTTATGACCACAGCAGAACCACAGTTAGGGTGGTGTTATGACCACAGCAGAGCCACAGTTAGGGTGGTGTTATGACCACAGCAGAACCACAGTTAGGGTGGTGTTATGACCACAGCAGAACCACAGTTAGGGTGGTGTTATGACCACAGCAGAGAAACAGTTAGGGTGGTGTTATGACCACAGCAGAACCACAGTTAGGGTGGTGTTATGACCACAGCAGAGCCACAGTTAGGGTGGTGTTATGACCACAGCAGAACCACAGTTAGGGTGGTGTTATGACCAGGGTTGTCTTTGTGGGTGACCAAACAGCTGAGCTCATCAGTGCTGATCCAGACTCTACAGGAAGTCAATCCCACTGACTTCCTCGACTTCCTCTAAGCCTCATGCATTTCCTTTCCCATTTCCTTGCACCTGTGTGTGTGTGTGTGTGTGTGTGTGTGTGTGTGTGTGTGTGTGTGTGTGTGTGTGTGTGTGTGTGTGTGTGTGTGTGTGTGTGTGTGTGTGTGTGTGTGTGTGTGTGTGTGTGTGTGTGAGAGAGAGAGAGAGAGAGAGAGAGAGAGAGAGATTGTGTATAAAATATCATTTCTAATGTGCCTGAAAATAAAAATAGCTGCTGGTTGGCAGAAAAATACTTTGAATGATCTGTTTTATATGTTGTTTTTATACTTTGTACTCAACAATGTATTGTGCTACAGGCAAGTAAGTAACAACATCCCTGACAATGTGACAGTTAGACCTATGGTCCATTTGTCTGTATGAAAATAAGAAGGATACCTTTGCAAATAATGGTTGAAGTCCCTTGTGTGTTTGGTTCCAATATAAATAAATAAACAGGTATTACAGTCATGGTATTTTTCAATATTTTTTAAAATAAAATTGTAATTGTATTTATATTTGACCGTTATTTGACCAGGTAAGTTGACTGAGAACACATTCTCATGTACAGCAACAACCTGGCGAATAGTTAGTTACAAGGGAAAGGAGGGGGATGAATGAGCCAATTGTGAGCTAGGGGTGAATTGGGGGGCCATGATGATCAGATTGGGAATTTAGCCAGGACACTGGGGTTAACACCCTTACTCTTACGATAAGTGCCATGGGATCTTTAGTGACCACAGAGAATCAGGACACCCGTTTAACGTCGCATCCGAAAGATGGCACCCTACACAGGGCAGTGCATTGGGATATTTTTTTTGAACTGAGGAAACACCACTTATTGCTGTATATTCATTCATAGAGAACAAATGTGTACACATTTCATCATGTGTGTGTGAGAGAGAGAGAGAGAGAGAGAGAGAGAGAGAGAGAGAGAGAGAGAGAGAGAGAGAGAGAGAGAGAGAGAGAGAGTGTGTTTCAAGACAAAAACAGTCTGGCAATAGTTAGGTCTTTGTTTGTGTAGACTCTCAGGTCAGATCAGTTTCACACCCCAAATCTTAAAATAGTGTGTTACCATAACAACAGACACAGACAGACACACAGACCAGGAAACACTGTCTGACATATGAAACAGAAACTATATATAATTCCTATTTGGTTAAGGCTGACATGTTTCTGTTTGTTAAACTATAGTGGATTGGGCGTGCCCCCTGCCGACTCTAACTTCCCCTGTCTTTCACTCAACCTGCTAAAACTAAGCTATGGATGGGGTAAATCAACCCAGATCTGTGATCTCTGACCTTTGACACCATCACATTGAGTATTGTTTAATCGGGGTGGCTCCAACTGTCTACAGTTCCAGAACAGATCACTAGGAGGCAGGCTAGACCATTCGTCTGATAGGCCCATTGGATCAAATACAAATTTCTCCTCAGATCTACTGATGGAGGAGGCAACCAGTAAAATCACAATAAGATACTAGAGAATAAGTGCTTTTATTTTCAGTTTGTAGCAATTGTCAATATATGTAAAAAAAAAAATACAAAAATTGAACATAACACAATCACAATACAGGAAGATACATAGATACTGGTTATAGGGCGATGCACTGTGTGAGCCTAGTTAACATGATAAATACCCTGTAGGAAACTAGTAAGTGCTTTTCAGGAGTTACACAAAGGGTCAGGGGTTATCCTGGTCAGGTGACATGCAATCAGGTACCAAACATTATACTCTGCATTACATAGTTACAAGGAGGCTCTGCATTACATCATTACAAGGAGGCTCTGCATTACATAATTACAAGGAGGCTCTGCATTACATCGTTACAAGGAGGCTCTGCATTACATAATTACAAGGAGGCTCTGCATTACATCGTTACAAGGAGGCTCTGCATTACATCATTACAAGGAGGCTCTGCATTACATCATTACAAGGAGGCTCTGCATTACATCATTACAAGGAGGCTCTGCATTACATCATTACAAGGAGGCTCTGCATTGCATAATTACAAGGAGGCTCTGCATTACATCATTACAAGGAGGCTCTGCATTACATCGCAAGGAGGCTAATCATTACAAGGAGGCTCTGCATTACATCATTACAAGGAGGCTCTTCATTACATCATTACAAGGAGGCTCTTCATTACATCATTACAAGGAGGCTCTGCATTACATCATTACAAGGAGGCTCTGCATTACATCATTACAAGGAGGCTCTGCATTACATCATTACAAAACAAGGACACTCTGTTCACAGGTCTTGATATAGATTTGCATAAAATGTACATTTGTATTAGTTTTCATTCACGTTCTGCATTTCAGAGAGACCTGGGTTGCATATGCAACCACACACACATACTGTAGCATACACACAACTCTGGGCCATAGTTACAGGCTAGTTTTAAGCACGAGAGTCTTTCAGGGTCTGGTTCTGGTGGTGGCGTAAGTTACAAGACCTAACCATGTCCTAACCAAAACCTAACCAAGACCTAACCATGTCCTAACCAAAACCTAACCAAGGCCTAACCAAAACCTAACCAAGACCTAACCAAGACCTAACCAAGACCTAACCAAGGCCTAACCAAAACCTAACCAAAACCTAACCAAGACCTAACCAAGACCTAACCATGTCACATTCTGAGAAAAAGGTGACGCGATGAAGTCCCGTGTGGCTCATTTGGTACAGCATGGTGCTTGCAATGCCAGGGTTGTGGGGTTGACTCCCATGTGAGACCATTAATAAAACTGTATGCAGTCACCACTTTAAGCTAAAGGACATAATAACAGGTATGTTTGCACACACAGCCCAGGTTGGAGCAGTCCTAGAGCAGTACTTGGATTTCTGATTTCACACTAACAGAGACACATAGATTGACTGAGATTCCCAAAGACACAATATGATCCAATTTACATGTGACTATCATCACAGTGTTGGAGAGACATAGACTGGGGTTGCAACAATTCTGTAACTTCACCAAAATTCACAGATTTTACGGAAATCAGGAGGCAATAAGCAGGAAATCCGGGAATCGTCCAACCGGGATTTCTGGAATTTTGGGAAAGTCACTGTAAATGTGCAACGGTAGCAGAGACTCAAGGCTTGTAGAGGCCAGTCAGTCCAGTTCTGTCATACCTGTGTCCATTGAGGCTAGGAGAGCAGGAGAGGGAGCAATTCAGACTACTGAGATACAACCACCAATGATTATGGGAAGGGTGAGCTGATTCTAGAACTGATTCAACCCCTTGGAACCAGGGATTAAACCCTGTGTGTGCATGGGCAACCCTGGATCCAACTCTTGTGAACTAATGAAATTCAGCCATCCATGCTTTCATTTTTAATCTGAGGATGAGGAGGTGGAGATGCTGTTGGATTGGATGGCCTGCCGCTGCAACCCGGGACACAGGGGGGATGGACTTCCTGTCGAACTCCCTGGACCTGGGGCACAGAGACAGCTGTCAATCAAATTGACCTGGCTAATGTTAGACGGCTCCCTCTCTCTGTGTGTACGATCTGCGTCCAGAGGAAAGTCTACAATAAAAACATATGTAAAAAAAATGTCACTAGAAATGAAAGTAGTCCTACATTATATCATGAATGAAAACTCATGTACAATTCAAATAAGGAAAATAACTCATTTATTTTGACATTTGCATTACAGTAGAATATACAGAAAATAAAGCAAAAACAGAAAATATACCAATGAAGCATATCTGTCTGTATAACTGCAGAACATGTACTAAGTGGTTACATAGATAGTCATTCTTACAAGGATACACATCATGGTTGTTTAAATCCAGTCATCAAGGTGCAACGTGGGTTTAGTCTCACTTTTTAACCTTACGTACCAGCTACGGTGAGAATGTAGACCTGTGTGTCTGAGACACCTGGATGTTTGACCCTCACAGGGGATCTCCACTGGGGCGTTGGGAAAACATGAGGCTTTTAGCTGCTACCCTGTGAAAGGCACTTCATCAAGTGTTCTCGGGCGTGAATTCATTAAAATAGTACCAGAGCAGCACGGGCCTCTCACAGAGCCGTGGCATGCTGCTCACACCCAGGTTTCATTGAGATGAATAGGAGGGTTTGACGCTCTGAAAATGTGACGTGTCCAGTGTAGCAGGCCCATTCAATTCACATGGGACAACATGGACAGCTGGAGATGGTACCGTATGTATCCTTGTGGTTCTGGGATAGGGGTCTGTGTTCTGTAGAGGGTAGGGGTGTACCTCTGGGTGTTTTGGGGATGGGGTGTTACTCACTGAGGTACCCCTGTGATTCTCTCTGGCGGGCGGTAACCAGACAGTCTTTATGGGTCAGCAGGATCTGCTTCAGCTGACCAACCTCTGACCTCAGAGTGGTCACCTCATTCTGGAATGGACAGAGGGAAAGAGCCATTAATGATACTGTGACAATCAAATCAAATTGTATTTGTCACATGCGCCGAATACAACTGGTATAGACCTTACTGCGAAATGCTTACATACATACATACATACATACATACATACATACATACATACATACATACATACATACATACATACATACATACATACATACATACATACATACATACATACATACATACATACATACATACATACATACATACATACATACATACATACATACATACATACATACATACATACATACATACATACATACACATACACACACACACACACACACACACACACACACACACACACACACACACACACACACACACACACACACACACACACACACACACACACACACACACACACACACACACACACACAATGCAGTTCAAGAAATAGAGTTATGAAAATACTTACTAAATAAACTAAAGTAAAAAATGAAATAAAAACACAATAAAATAACAATAATGAGGCTATATACATTGGGGTGCAGGTACCGAGTCAATGTGCAGGGTTACAGGTTAGTTGAGGTAAATTGTACATGTAAGTGGGAGGAGGGGTCCGGGTGGCCATTTGATTAATTGTTCATCAGTCTTATGGCTTGGGTGTAGAAGCTGTTAAGGAGCCTTTTGGACCTAGACTTGTCGTTCCGGTACTGTTTGCCGTGCGGTAGCACCTTACGGTCGGATGCCGAGTAGTTGCCATACCAGGGGGTGATGCAATGATGGTTTTGATGTGAGCCATGACCAGCCTTTCAAAGCACTTCTTGGCTACGTCGTGAGTGCTACGGGTCGGTAGTCATTTAGGCAGGTTGCCTTCGCTTTCTTGGGCACAGGGACTGTGGTGGTCTGCTTTAAACATGTAGGTATTACAGACTCGGTCAGGGAGAGGCTGAAAATGTCAGTGAAGACACATGCCACTTGACAGTTGGTCCTCGTACGCTCTGAGTACACATCCTGGTAATCAATGTGTGTGTGTGTGCATGTGTGTGCGTGCATGCGTGCTTGTATGTGTATATGTGTCCCTGTGCATTAAAGTGTATCCCAGTGTGTGTGTGTGTGTGTGTGTGTGTGTGTGTGTGTGTGTGTGTGTGTGTGTGTGTGTGTGTGTGTGTGTGTGTGTGTGTGTGTGTGTGTGTGTGTGTGTGTGTGTGTGTGTGTGTGTGTATATGTTTGTATGTGTGTATGTGTATGTGTTACAGACCTCTACATGCTTTGTAAGTAGGAAAACCTGCAAAATCGGCACTGTATCAAATACTTGTTCTCCCCACTGTATGTATGCATGTGTATGTGTACAGTGCCTTGCGAAAGTATTCGGCCCCCTTGAAGTAAAGGGGCTGAATAATTTTGCACGCCCAATTTTTCAGTTTTTTATTTGTTAAAAAAGTTTGAAATATCCAATAAATGTCGTTCCACTTCATGATTGTGTCCCACTTGTTGATTCTTCACAAAAAAATACAGTTTTATATCTTTATGTTTGAAGCCTGAAATGTGGCAAAAGGTCGCAAAGTTCAAGGGGGCCGAATACTTTCGCAAGGCACTGTATGTGTGTGTGTATGTGTGTGTATAAACCTACCTGCAGCTGCATGTTGTTGTGCGTCAGCTCCTCTGCCTTCTTCTCCAGAGCAGACACCCAGACCTTCCTCTTCTGTCTGCATCGCGTGGCCGCAGCTCTGTTGCGTTCCAGGAACTTCTGCCTGCGCTCGTCTGGGTCCTGGTCCACAGACCTCCTGCGACGTCCTCCAGCCGCCTGGCCTGCATGCAGGGAATGTGTCTGCTGGGATGACTGTACAACACACCATCCTCATGATGCAGTATTGACTAAGAACCTGGAACACTTTATCCTCTGTGATAAGGTATAGACATTAGTGTCATAATAATTACGTAACAGTGGCAATAAACTGTGATGATGGCAACCACTTGTTAACCCTCATGTTGAACTAACAAAACTTGATACAGAGTGGTAGGCCGGATCACTGACAACGATGAGACAGCCTATAGGGAGGAGGTCAGAGACCTGGCAGTGTGGTGCCAGGACAACAACCTCTCCCTCAATGTGAGCAAGACAAAGGAGATGATCGTGGACTACAGGAAAAGGAGGGCCGAACAGCCCCCATTAACATCAATGGGGCTGTAGTGGAGCAGGTCGAGAGCTTCAAGTTCCTTGGTGTTTACATTGACCCCCCCTCGCTTTTGTACACTGCTGCTACTCACTGTTTATTATCTATGCATAGTCACTTCACCCCCACCTACATGTACAAATTACCTCGACTAACCTGTACCCAGCACACTGTCTCAGTACCGGTGCCCCCTGTATTTTGCCTCATTATCATTATACTTACTGTGTTACTTTTTATTATTACTTTTTATTTTAGTCTACTTGGTAAATATTTTCTTAACTCTTCTTGTTCAGGGCTTGTAAGTAAACATTTTACGATAAAGTCTTCGGCGCAAGTGACAAATAAAGTTTGATTTGATTTTTGAATTGTCATGACAACACCTAAGTAGTACTGTACCTGAAGACTTATGGAGTGGAGGGGCAGGTGAGGGGAGGTTTGGTGGGTGTGGCTGGCCTGCAGGTGCGAGGGAGGTGATTGGTGAACCTGATGATGCAGCACATTCCCTGATTGGTGCCCCTGGCTGTGGGCACTTCCCAGGTGATGTGGAGAGGCGTGGCAGTGCTGCTGGTAGGAGATGGGCAGAGCCTGCTGCAGGTGCTGATGAGGCTGCTGCTGCTGCAGATGAGTGTGTCGTTGCCGCGGTGACATCATCTCCATCATGTGACCTATGGTGGGATCCATGTTGCTGTTGGCGACAGCTCCGGGGTGTTGGTGTTGGTGATGGTGTTGGTGGGGGTGACCCATAGTTTTAGCCCTCTGAGGAATAGAAAGGTCGTCAAAACTTAATACCATCAAATTAAAATGAATTATAAATTACAATTAATGTCAAATTATAATTAAACTGATGTCGAAAAGGCCCTTTTTTACGAACTCCGATGTGATTTTATTTCTGTCCAAAATCTGGACTTGTTCCAAAGAATGGACTTGGTGTTTAAAGGTCTTAAATTATTTCCAACAAACATATCACCACTGAACTGAGCAATACAATACAACTGAATGAACTGAACATAGGAATACAACTGAATGAACTGAACAAAGGAAAACAACAGAATAAACTGAACAAAGGAAAACAACTGAATGAACTGAACAAAGGAAAACAACAGAATAAACTGAACAAAGGAAAACAACAGAATAAACTGAACAAAGGAAAACAACAGAATAAACTGAACAAAGGAAAACAACAGAATAAACTGAACAAAGGAAAACAACAGAATAAACTGAACAAAGGAAAACAACAGAATAAACTGAACAAAGGAAAACAACTGAATAAACTGAACAAAGGAAAACAACAGAATAAACTGAACAAAAAACAACAGAATAAACTGAAAACAAAAACAACTGAATAAACTGAACAAAGGAAAACAACAGAATCAACTGAACAAAGGAAAACAACAGAATAAACTGAACAAAGGAAAACAACAGAATAAACTGAACAAAGGAAAACACTGAATGAACTGAACAAAGGAAAACAACAGAATAAACTGAACAAAGGAATACACTGAATGACGTCATTGCTTTTGTTATTCACTCTCTTCTTTCCCAGCTGTGAAAATAGTCAAGAAGTGCCAATCATCAACAACACTTGATATCTTAAGTTAACATATATTAATTGATATCTTATTGGGAACCGTATTGATTGGGAACCATATTTAGACAGCCTGAGTTTCGCTTTGTATTTCGTGGGTGTTTGTTCCCATCTTTGTGTAGTATTCACCAGATAGGCTGTAATTAGTTTCTCGTTCCGTTCTGTTGTTTTTGTATTTAGTTTCAGTTATTTCATGTACCGAGATTCTTTCATTAAATTCATGAGTAACCTACACGCTGCATTTCGGTCCGACTCTCTTCTTTCAACAGACGAACGCCATTACAGAAACACCCACCTCTCACGGACCGAGCAGCGTGTAACTGGCAACGACGTAGATAACTGGCAGGAGCTAATGGAGTATACGACGTGGGAAGAAATCGACAGGTGGGCGGCCGACCCAGAGAGAGTGCAGGCGCCCGCCTGGGATTCGCTTCAGCAGTGCGAAGAGGGCTAC
The DNA here is from genome assembly GCF_021184085.1 of Oncorhynchus gorbuscha. Taxonomy (NCBI): domain Eukaryota; kingdom Metazoa; phylum Chordata; class Actinopteri; order Salmoniformes; family Salmonidae; genus Oncorhynchus; species Oncorhynchus gorbuscha. The sequence goes on along the minus strand of NC_060181.1, from coordinate 17,158,587 downwards.
AGGCTAATGGAGTCAAAAAGGAAAACACGGCGACGCAGAGCGAAAACCGAAAGTAACCCCCAATTATTTATTGGGGGAGGGCGCAGAGAGAGAGTGGCTGAGTCAGGGTTCAGACCTGAGCCAACTCTCCCTGTTAATCGTGAAGAGCAGTTGCAGTGGGAGAGGCTGCACCACTTGGAGAATTGGACATGGGAGGAGGAATTAGACGGTAAAGGACCTTGGGCTCAGCCTGGAGAATATCGCCGTCCCAAGGAAGAAATAGAAGTGGATTAAAGCGGAGAGGCGCAGGTATGAGGAGGCAGCACGGCGACGCGGTTGGAAGCCGGAAAAGCAGCCCCAAAAAATTATTGGGGGGTAGCTAGAAGGGAGAATAGTTATGCCAGGTAGGAGACCTGCGCAAACTCCCTGTGCTCACCGTTGGGCTAGAGAGACCGGGCAGGCACCGTGTTATGCTATGGAGCGCACGGTGTTTCCAGTGCGGGTGCAGAGCCAGGTGCGGCACATACCAGCCCTTCCTATTGGCCGGGCTAGAGTGGGCATCGAGTCAGGTAAGCTTGGGCAGGCTCGGTGCTCAAGAGCTCCAGTGCGCCTGCACGGTCCGGTCTATCCAGAGCCACCTCTACACACCAGTCCTCCGGTAGCAGCTCCCCGACCCAGGCTTCCTGTGCGTGTCCTCGATCCAGTACCACCAGTTCCAGCACCACGCACCAGGCCTCCAGTGCGCCTCGCCTGTTCAGCGCAGCCAGCGCTTTTCTCCTCTCCTGCGCTGTCGGAGTCTCCCGCCTGTTTAGCGCAGCCAGAGCCTTTCTCCTCTCCTGCGCTGCCGGAGTCTCCAGTCTGCCCAGCGCCGCCAGTGCTCCCAGCGCCGCCAGCGCCACCAGTGCTCCCAGTCTGCCCAGCGCCACCAGTGCTCCCAGTCTGCCCAGCGCCGCCAGTGCTCCCAGTCTGCCCAGCACCGCCAGTGCTCCCAGTCTGCCCAGCGCCGCCAGTCTGCCCAGCGCCGCCAGTGCTCCCAGTCTGCCCAGCGCCGCCAGTGCTCCCAGTCTGCCCAGCGCCGCCAGTACCGCCAGTCTGCCCAGCGCCGCCAGTGCCGCCAGTCAGCCCAGCGCCGCCAGACAACCAGTCTCTTCCAGATCTGCTTGTCAACCTGAATCTTCCAGTTCCGCCAGCCAGCCAGGATTTACCGGAGCCTACTGCCTGCCTGAGCTTCATCTCAGTACTGGGCTTCCACTCAATACTGGGCTTCCTCTCAATACTGGGCTTCCTCTCAGTACTGGGCTTCCTCTCAGTACCGGGCTTCCCCTCAGTACCGGGCTTCCCCTCAGTCCTGGGCAGCCCCTCAGTTCCGAGCTGCCCCTCTGTCCCGAGCTGCCCCTCTGTCCCGAGATGCCCCTCTGTCCCGAGATGCCCCTCTGTCCCGAGATGCCCCTCTGTCCTGAGATGCCCCTCTGTCCCGAGATGCCCCTCTGTCCCGAGATGCCCCTCTGTCCCGAGCTGCCCTTCTGTCACGAGCTGCTCCTCAGTTATGTGGGGATCTGGGTGAGGACTATTAGGTCATGGTCGGCGGAGAGGGTGGATTATCCCAGGACGCGAAGGGGAGGAACTAGGACATTAATGGAGTGAGGTCCACGTCCCGAGCCAGAACCGCCACCATGGATAGACGCCCACCCGGACCCTCCCTATGCTCTTGAGGTGCGTCCGGGAGTCCGCACCTTAGGGGGGGGTTCTGTCACGCCTTGGTCATTGTATTTTGTGTTTTTGTTATATGTTTGGGTAGGCCAGGGTGTGACATGGGTTTATATGTTGTGTTTCGTATTGGGGTTTGTATTATTTGGGATCGCGGCTGATTAGGGGTGTGGTATAGGTTTGGCTGCCTGAGGCGATTCTCAATTAGAGTCAGGTGCTTATCGTTGTCTCTGATTGGGAACCGTATTTAGACAGCCTGAGTTTCGCTTTGTATTTTGTGGGTGTTTGTTCCTGTCTTTGTGTAGTATTCACCAGATAGGCTGTAATTAGTTTCTCGTTCCGTTCTGTTGTTTTTGTATTTAGTTTCAGTTATTTCATGTACCGCGATTCTTTCATTAAAGTCATGAGTAACCTACACGCTGCATTTCGGTCCGACTCTCTTCTTTCAACAGACGAACGCCGTTACAGTGACATCTTAATTTAACAGTGTATGAATTGATATCTTAAGTTAACAGTGTATTAATTGATATCTTCAGTTAACAGTGTATTAATTGATATCTTCAGTTAACAGTGTATTAATTGATATCTTCAGTTAACAGTGTATTAATTGATATCTTAATTTAAGTGAACAGTTGGATGTCACTTGATATCCTTTTTTTTATACCCCTTTTTTTCCTCCCCAATTTTGTGGTATTCAATTGGTAGTTACAGTCTTGTCTCATCGCTGCAACTCCCGTACGGACTCAGGAGAGGTGAAGGTCGAGAGTCATGCATCCTCTGAAACACAACCCAACCAAGCCACACTGCTTCTTGACACAATGCACATCCAATCCGGAAGCCAGCCGCACCAATGTGTCGGAGGAAACACTGTACACCTGGCCACCTGGTCAGCGTGCACTGCACCCGACCCACCACAGGAGTTGCTAGTGTGCAATGAGACAAGGATATCCCTACCGGCCAAACCCTCCCTAACCCGGACAACGCTGGGCCAATTGTCTGTCGCCCCATGGACCTCCCTGTCGCGGCCGGCTGCGACTGAACCTGGGCTCGAACCTAGAATCTCTGGTGGCACAGCTAGCCTTAGACCACTTCGCCACCCGGGAGGCATCACTAGATATCTTAAGTTAAGTTGCCAGTAAATCATTTCATATCTTAAGTTAAGTTGACAGTATATCATTTCATATCTTAAGTTAAGTTAACAGTATATCACTAGATATTTTAAGTTAAGTTGACAGTATATCACTAGATATTTTAAGTTAAGTTGACAGTATATCACTTCATATATTAAGTTAAGTTAACAGTATATCACTAGATATTTTAAGTTAAGTTGACAGTATATCACTTTAAGTTGACATATATTATATCTTAAGTTAAGTTAACAGTATATCACTATCTTAAGATTATATATCATATTAAGTTGACAGTATATCATTAGATATCTTAAGTTAAGTTAAGTTAACAGTATATCACTAGTATTTTAAGTTAAGTTGACAGTATATCATTTCATATCTTAAGTTAAGTTGACAGTATATCATTTCATATCTTAAGTTAAGTTGACAGTATATCACTAGATATCTTAAGTTAAGTTGACAGTAAATCATTTCATATCTTAAGTTAAGTTGACAGTATATCACTAGATATCTTAAGTTAAGTTGACAGTATATCATTTCATATCTTAAGTTAAGTTGACAGTATATCACTAGATATCTTAAGTTAAGTTGACAGTATATCATTTCATATCTTAAGTTAAGTTAACAGTATCATCATATCTTAAGTTAAGTTGACATATATTAAGTTAAGTTAACAGTATATCACTAGATATCTTAAGTTAAGTTGCCAGTAAATCATTTCATATCTTAAGTTAAGTTGCCAGTATATCATTTCATATCTTAAGTTAAGTTAACAGTATATCACTTCATATATTAAGTTAAGTTAACAGTATATCACTAGATATCTTAAGTTAAGTTGCCAGTAAATCATTTATATCACTAGATATTTTAAGTTAAGTTGACATATCACTAGATATTTTAAGTTAAGTTGACAGTATATCACTAGATATTTTAAGTTAAGTTAACAGTATATCACTAGATATTTTAAGTTAAGTTAACAGTATATCACTAGATATTTTAAGTTAAGTTGACAGTATATCACTATATCACTATATTTTATTAAGTTAACAGTGTATCACTAGATATTTTAAGTTAAGTTAACAGTATATCACTAGATATTTTAAGTTAAGTTGACAGTATATCACTTCATATATTAAGTTAACAGTGTATCACTTGCATATCACCTCATAGTACTGCTTATGACTTGTACATGACTTCTGATAGAATCTAAATAATAGATGAACTATATAGGAACTCTGCTAACACATTGCCAACACTGCATAGCTCTAGCAGTGATTTCACCGTTCTCTCACACTCAGCAAGGCAAAGATTGCATTCTAAATGGCTCCCGAATCCCTACAGGCTCTGGTCAAAAAGTAGTGCATTTGTAAGGAATATGGTGCCATTTGGGACACTGAGAGAGTGTTTCTGGGGCATGACATCACAGCACTCCCAACATTACTATCACTCTCGGTTATGCAATATTTCTTTAAGAGAAGTAGTAGATTTTTTCCGCTCCAATCACCAATGAAAAAAAGGGAGGACATTTAAGCCTAGTTTATACATGGTGGTAACATGTGTGCCTTGTCCTGATCTCGACTACATTCTGACTGTGCCCATATTCGTCGTGTCCACATATTAGTCTTTCAGAATCATATTTATTTATTTTATGACACATTGATGCCGTAAGTTAATGGTTCCATCTCTCAATCATTTTAGAAGGCAGGATAATGGTGATATGTCTATAATCTGTCTATACTTTTAGGATATCCAGCCACAATCTGTGCCTGACTACCTACTGAGGTGGTCAGGAAGATCTGATCAAAATCAGATCACAATGTGTCTTTTAATCGTTTACAGCTGTCTGAAAATGTAGGCACAATCAGAATGTGGACAAGATCAAGACAAAGGATGAATGTTACTGTAGAACCAGGTATAAACAGGGCTTGAGAGAGTGCCACTGCCAGCAATGAGGTCATGTAGCTGTCTGTGCCAGTTCTACCAGCCAACCACACAGACACGGTCTATCTCTTTCTGTCTGACAGACACACTCTCTTTCCCCCTCTCTCTCTCTCTCTCTCTCTCTCTCTCTCTCTCTCTCTCTCTCTCTCTCTCTCTCTCTCTCTCTCTCTCTCTCTCTCTCTCTCTCTCTCTCTCTCTCTCTCTCTCTCTCTCTCTCTCTCTCTCTCTCTCTCTCTCTCTCTCTCTCTCTCTCTCTCTCTCTCAGACACTCTAGCTCTCTCTCTCTTTCCTTCTCTCTCTCAGACTCTTTCTTCTCTCTCTCTCTTTCTTTCCTTCTCTCTCTTTCTTTCTTCTCTCTCTCTCTCTCTTTCTTTCCTTCTCTCTCTCAGACTCTTTCTTCCCGCTCTCTCTCACTCAGCCTCTTTCTTCTCTCTCTCCCGCTCTCTCTCTCTCAGCCTCTTTCTTTTCTCTCTCTCTCTCTCCCTCTCTCTCTCTCTCAGCCTCTTTCTTTTCTCTCTCTCTCTCTCTCTCAGCCTCTTTCTTTCTCT
>NC_060181.1:17144100-17147782 GCF_021184085.1 Oncorhynchus gorbuscha | reverse complement strand
ACAAACTGACAGTCAGAGAGACAAGAGGAGAGACAAATCTACAGTCAGAGAGACAAGAGGAGAGACAAACCTACAGTCTGAGAGACCAGAGGAGAGACAAACCGACAGTCAGAGAGACAAGAGGAGAGACAAACCTACAGTCTGAGAGACCAGAGGAGAGACAAACCGACAGTCAGAGAGACAAGAGGAGAGACAAACCTACAGTCAGAGAGACCAGAGGAGAGACAAGCCGACAGTCAGAGAGACAAGAGGAGAGACAAACCTACAGTCAGAGAGACAAGAGGAGAGACAAACCTACAGTCTGAGAGACCAGAGGAGAAACAAATCTACAGTCAGAGAGACAAGAGGAGAGACAAACCGACAGTCAGAGAGACAAGAGGAGAGACAAACCTACGGTCAGCATTTTACATTTACATTTGGGGACGAAACTTATGTCAGGGAAAATGTTCCAGTCAGGATCAATGTGACCTCAGGCAGAATCCTGACTTAACTGATCTGCCTGAATGAAACTCTTACCCTAGGCAGAATCCTGACTTAACTGATCTGCCTGAATGAAACTCTTACCTCAGGCAGAATCTTCACTTAACTGATTCTCCCTGAATTAAACTCTTACCCCAGGCAGAATCCTGACTTAACTGATTCTCCCTGAATTAAACTCTTACCCCAGGCAGAATCCTGACTTAACTGATTCTCCCTGAATGAAACTCTTACCCCAGACACAATCTTCACTTAAGATGGTTTAAGCTTAAGTATGCAGATGTGGTCAAATCTATTGGCACCCTTGCACGATTCACTATTCCTTCTAAAAGAAGTTACAATTGAAAAAACTATCGATGTTTAAACTTGTATTTGTTTGATTGACAACTGTACAGGACCATAAAAAAATACTTTAACTGAAATGGAGATTTTTCACTTCAATGCCAAAAATGACCTGGAACAAATTATTCAAAATTCGAATGAATTTGGTTGGAGGCAAATGATTCTCGGCAATTGTAATTTATCTCACCTGTGTTAAGTTGCAAGGGCCTACAGGGTAAAAAAAAAGCCATTCAACCAGTTTGAAAGAGAAAACAGAAAATTCTGATCCATTGCGCTCCATTGTAAAGTGCATGGGTGCCAATACATTTGACTGCATCTGTAGCGTAGGCCTTGGCTGTGATTCCCTTTGTTAGATGGAAGAGAAAAACTCCATACATTCCATTCCTGAAGAAAAAAAACGCATTGAGATTTGAAACTTGAGAGAGAGAAAGCATTGAGACTTGAGAGAGAGGGTTCAAGCCAACCCCCAGCTGACCCTTACTGCAGCAGTGAAATGAAGATGGAGGGGGGGGGGGGGGTTGATGGGGGGTAATTATGAACTATTAGAAGTGCTAGCTCTTCATTTTCCACTGAGACCAGGACCTAGTGAACTCTGTCACCCAAGGCATTCCTCACAGCCGTGTCAGAAAGAGGGTGTGTCCCGAATGACACCCTATGTGGCTTTGGTCAAAAGTAGTGCACTATACTGTATAGGGAATAGGTTGCCATTTGGAATGCACCCAGAGCGTGTATGTCAGAGTCAGGACAAAAAGACTTTCAGGAGAGCTGATGCCTGGATTTTATGAGGTCTTATGTGGTCTTATGAGGAGAGCTGGGTTGGTTGGTAAACTCCTTGGTATTTGCTAATGGTTTTTTATTAGGATCCCTAGTAGCTGTTGCAAAAGCAGCAGCTACTCTTCCTGGAGTCCGCACAAAACATGAAACATGACATAATACAGAACATTAATAGATAAGAACAGCTCCTGGACAGAACTACATACATTTTTTTTGTAAAGGCACACGTAGTCTACATATCAGTACATACACACAAACTATCTTGGTCAAATATGGGAGAGGCGTTGTACTGTGAGGTGTTGCTTTATCTGTTTTTTTTTAACCAGGTTTGCTGTTCATTTGAGCAATATGAGATGGAACAAAGTTCCATGCAATAATGGCTCTAAATAATATTGTACGCTTTCTTGAATTTGTTCTGGATTTGGGGACTGTGAAATGACCTCTGGTGGCATGTCTGGTGGGGTAAGTGTGTGTGTCAGAGCTGTGTGTAAGTTGACTATGCAAACAATTTGGGATTTCAACACAGTGATGCAGTCAGTCTCTCCTAAACTCTTAGCCAAGAGAGACTGGCATGCATAGTATTTATATCAGCCCTCTGATTACAATGAACAGCAAGACATGCCGCTCTGTTCTAGGCCAGCTGCAGCTTAATTAGGTCTTTCCTTGCAGTACTCGACCACACGACTGGACAAGAATCAAGATAAGACAACTAGAGCCTGCAGGACTTTTTGGAGTGTGGTGTCAAAAAAGAAGAGCATCTCTTTTTTGCGGGCAGACCTCTCCACATATTTACAACTATGGAATCTATATGTTTTGACCATAACAGTTTAATCTAAGTCATTTAGTCTCCTCAACTTGTTCAACAGCCATACCATTCATTACCAGATTCAGCCGAGGTCTAGAATTTAGGGAATGATTTGTACCAAATACAATGCTCTTAGTTTTAGAGATGTTTAGGACCAGTTTATTACTGGCCACCCATTCCAAAACAGATTGCAACACTTTGTTAAGGGTTTCAGGGACTTCATTAGCTGTGGTTGCTGATGCGTATTTGGTTGAATCGTCAGCATACATGGACACACATGCTTTGTTTAATGCCAGTGGCAGGTTATTGGTAAAAAATGTTTAAAAGACTAGAGGGCCTAGAGAGCTTCCCTGTGGTACACCACGCTCTATATGTTTGACATTAGAGGAGCTTTCAGTGAAGAAAACATTTTGAGTTCTATTAGATAGATAGCTCTGAATCCACAATATGGCAGAGGTTTAAAAGCCATAACACATGTGTTTTTTCAACAATAAGTTATGGTGAATAATATCAAAGGCTGCACTGAAATCTAAAAGTACAGCTCCCACAATCTTCTTATTGTCAATTTCATTCAACCAATCATCCGTCATTTGTGTCTGTGCAGTACTTGTTGAGTGCCCTTCTCTATAAGCATGCTGAAAGTCTGTTGTTAATTTGTTTACAGAGAAATAGCAATGTATTTGGTCTGACACAATGTTTTCCAACAGTTTGCTAAGAGCTGGCAGCAGGCTGATAGCTCTGCTGTTAGAACCAGTAAAGGCCGCTTTATGACTCTTGGGTAGCGGAATGACTTTGGCTTCCCTCCAGGCCTGAGGACAAAGACTTTCCTCTAGGCTCAGATTAAAGATATGACAGATAGGAGTGGCTATAGAGTCAGCTACCATCCTCAGTAGCTTTCCATTTAAATTGTCAATGCCAGAAGGTTTGTCACACTTTCCCTCACTAACTTTACAAAACTCAAACTTGCAATGCTTTTCTTTCATAATTTGTTTTTTTTAAATGTATGAATATGATGGCTCACTGTTCATTGTTGGCATTTCCTGCCTAAGTTTACCCACTTTGCCATTGAAGTAATAACTAAAATAATTGGCAACATCAAATATTTTTTGTGATGAATAAGCCATCTTATTCCATGAAAGACAGAGTTGAATTTGTATTTCTGCCCATAATTTCATTTAAAGTACTCCATCATACTTAATATCATTGATCTTGGCTTCGTAATACAGTTTCTTCTTCTTTTTGTTGTGTTTAGTCACACAATTTCTCAATTTGCAGTAAGTCAGG
>NC_060181.1:17116600-17136600 GCF_021184085.1 Oncorhynchus gorbuscha | reverse complement strand
CATTCTGCTTCCTGTGAGGCTGTATCTCTAGATCATTGGCACTAAGTTGACCATGTTTCTGTTGCAAGTGCAACATGCCTTTTCCGGCAAAAAAGAGTCTTGTCTGGAAATAGTCAACAGAAAATTAGCAATTCATTTCTGTTGAACCTCTTAACTTTTTTTATTTGTATTAATATGCTATATTTGGCCTATATCTACATGTCCTGCAGAGGCTGTAGAGACTGTGTCATGCCCTGGCCATAGAGAGGCTTTTATTCTCTATTTTGGTTAGGCCAGGGTGTGACTAGGGTGGGCATTCTATGTTAATTTTCTATGTTTTGGATTTCTGTGTTGTTTGGCCGGTGTGGTTCTCAATCAGAGGCAGCTGTCTATCGTTGTCTCTGATTGAGAACCATACTTAGGTAGCCTTTTCCCACCTGTGTGGTGTGGGTAGTTAATTTCTGTTTAGTGTGTTTCACACCTGACGGAGCTGTTTCGGTTGTTCTTTTGTTGCTTGTTGTATTTAGTGTTCAGCTTTACCAATAAAATGATGAACACGTACCACGCTGCATCTTGGTCCTCACCTTGCTCCACCAATGGCCGTTAGACTGTGTGATTTGGACATGTATTTGTAACATTTCTCATATGAGTGCTGATCTAGGATCAGTTCATCCCAGTCCATGCAATCTTATTCATTGTGATCTAAAAGGCAAAACTGATCTTAGATCAACACTGCTACTCTGAGAGGCTTTATTAATATGGTTGTGTGGTTGATGTTGGCAAAGTGTAAAACCAAACTAAACCCTCTGACTCTGTGACTCACCTCCAACCAACATCAGATATACTAATAGGCCTAGTGGTTACCAGGCAACCATGAAAACAGGAAGTAGTGATTACGGCACAGGGCCGCATTCTGGAGCTGCTCTTCCTCATATGGAACTGAATCACTGAGACTCTGTTGTGTTCAGGAGGGGTGTGTTCACATCACATTACACACACTGACATGTCAAGCTAGCTGTGGACGTCCATGTCACTCTGTGGGCAGGTCAAGAAAACATTGTGTGTGTGTGTGTGATTGTGCACATTCGTACATGACTCAGAGTGAGAGAGACCAAGATACACAGAAAAAGAGATGGAGAGAACGAGAAAGGCAATGACAGACAGAGTAAAGAAATACAAAAATATATAGAGAGAAGAGGGAGAAGAGAAATAGTTCTCTTGTTGTAATAACTGTATTCAGGCAGACAGTGAGACTCCGCGGATGGCTGAGAGCAGACACTGGTTCAATCCCAAATGGCACCCTATTCTCTTTATAGTGCACTACTTTTGACCAAGATCCTTAGGGCTGCCGTTGAATATGGTGCCATTCGGGACACAGCCACCACTGCCGTTAGAGCCACAGCTATAACTCCGCCGTTATTATCCGCCATTACTATCTGCCATCTTCATCCAGCCTTTTAACATCTTTTTATTGCCCCTAGACGCCTGCTGTGGGCCCTGCGTCACCCTGCCTGTAGATGTGTGAGGGAGACAGGACAAAACAGAGACAGGTTACTGATCCCTATTCACCTGGGTCAGAGCTCCGGCCTCATGTACAGAAGAGATTGACTATAATGTGTGTGAGTTTGTGCAGATGGGTGTTGTAAAAACTGGTTAGAGTTGTGGTTTGAATAAAGGACTGTATCTTGATGTTACTGATGCTGGTTAGAGTTGGGGCTGTCATGGTGTTGTGTCCATTAAAACAGATAGGAGGATTACAGTTGAATGGGCTGGTGCCCATTTTATTACTGTAGTTTGAATCATGAAAGGATATTGCAGGATGGTGAACTGGGAAAACAAGGAAATAAAACATACTTGGTAGTATTTCATAAGGTAAACCAGATACATATAAATGTAATCATTAATAAATACAACATATTAGGAATACTACAGTGGAGAAACATATGTTTACTAATGAGTAAAAGAGATGCATATCACACATATATATCAGATAATAACATGAAATGTTCTCTATTAAATGATCATATGAATCAATAAACAAATAAAATACAAAGTAAAAGTTTCAAGAGATAAAAGGTCTTGCAACAAACACATGCAAACTGAAAGGCATGATCTGCCACAACGACCGTGGACAGGTATGTCCCTGATTGTGGACAGGTGTGTCCCTGACTGGGGACAGGTGTGTCCCTGATTGTGGACAGGTATGTCCATGATTGTGGACAGGTGTATCCCTGACTGGGGACAGATGTGTCCTTGATTGTGGACAGGTGGTAACCCTGACTGTGGGCAGGTGGGTCCCTGACTGTGGGCAGGTGGGTCCCTGACTGTGGGCAGGTGGGTCCCTGACTGTGGACAGGGGTGTCCCTGACTGTGGACAGGTGGGTCCCTGACTGTGGACAGGTGGGTCCCTGACTGTGGACAGGGGTGTGTATGATGGAAGGGGATGGACAAGGGATGGTGGTTGGTGATAGGATGAAAGGACTGGCAGGTGTGTTTACATATGGTCATGAACTAATGTTCAGTATTTACAATGTGTGTTGGAGTGTGTGTGTTTTTTGGTTAGTGCTCAGCGGTTAACCAACATTTTGGTGGGAGTTATTAAACAACTAATTGACTGGCATCTGTTCAATTACATTTAGTTGTTTTTCTTTTTTTGGATGCCCAGTCCTGCCACAATTATTATATATATATTATATATTTTTTTTCTTCATTGCGATCTAAAGATTTTGAGATAGTAAGTCAATATTTCGAGATACTGTAGTAGAGAATCATAAAAACACGGGACGAGATGTTAAAAACTGTCCATTGTGCCAATAGATGGAATGCACTCACATGAGATTTGCCGTGATGTTGACAGAGTGGCATGGGAGGTTTATTTCTTAGACTGGGGTAAGATGTCAATTTTGGGACACATCCTCAGTAGTGTGCCTTCGAATCAGTGGGTGTTTCAGCCTTTAATCACTAAACACCCTCATCAAAGGTGGCCAGCTAAAGGGTATCAAGCCTTAGCTTGTGTCCCATGCCCAATTAAGATGTCCCACGGGACTATGCAAGGCAGGGGCGTCCTCTTCCCTGAGCCAGCCATACAGCTGACCGCATACCTCATATGCCCTCCTCAGGTTGGAGGGATCTGAATTGGGTTCTCAGGTGGGGGTGGGGGGTCATGAAGTTATAGCCCAGCAAGGGTCCTTCCGTTTGATCCAGATCCACTGGCTGCCTCTTTCAGCTGCTTGAGAAACTGCTCTGACGGTCTGCCGCAGAGCCTGTCCATGGATTCCAAGTTCTTTCAGCAACCTGATGATGGACCACGAATCCTCTGCATCCCACTTCAACTGGCCAGACCTTTGCATTCCAGCCACGCTGAGTTGCGTCTGCTGCCAACTCTGTGTAATGCAGTTTCTTACGCTCGTAGCTCTCTTCAACAGAGTTTTCCCACGGGACTGTGAGCTTTATGATGTACACAGCCTTTCGAGAAGGGGACCAGAGTACCATGTCTGGCCTAAGGTTGGTAGAAGCAATCTCAGGTGGAAAAATGAGTTGCTGGCCAATATCGACAAGCATCTTCCAGTCCCGGGCCATGGCTAGGTGTCCAGTTTCTGGCTTTGTAGGAGGATACTTGGGCCTTTTCTGTCCCTCCCGGATGAATGTTGTTGTTTTGACGGGATTGCTTGTTTTTGGAGGTAATGAATTGGTTGCACTCCTCTTGGTCTCAAGTGCTGCAGCCAGGCTCTTGAGGACCTGATTGTGCCTCCAGGTGTAGCGGCCTTGTGAGAGGCTGGTCTTGCAACCTGTCATTATATGCCTGAGAGTCGCTGGAGCTGGGCAGAGGGGGCAGGTCGAGTCCTCGCCATACCATTGATGTAGATTTTTTGGTGTTGGAAGCACATCATAAACAGCTCTTATGATGAAGCTGATGTTGCTTGCCTCCATTTGCCAAAGCTCACTCCAGTTGATCTTTCTCCTCTCCAGGCCTTCCCACCGCGTCCATTGCCCTTGTTTAGCAAGAGAGACAGCCTTTGCACTTCTTGCAGTCTCCTCCTGTTTGCGCACCTCCTCGACCACCAGCTTCCTGCGTTCAGATGTTGTTGCCTTATGGAACGTTGGTTTGCTTGCTGCCAGGCCAAAGCCTCCTCTTCCATGCTGGATATTCCCCACAATGTCTTGGTGTCTCAGGGCTGATGTTGCATACTAATGGGATATTCAATTCTTCATATTGTGTGATGTCAGAGGTGTCACCACACGTCCAAGATGGTGGGGGAGGGGGGCTATTTCACTAAACAGATATGGATACGTCATCTCACATTTCATAGTTCCATGCAATATGTGTTGTACAGACAGGGGGCAAGGGTGTTTTCCTGGGGCCCAGAGTTTTTCCTGGTCTGGTTGGCTAACCAAGTGGTTCTGAAACCTGTCCTTGTGGACCCCCACACTGTGTATTACAGAACGACCACACCTAATTATCAAGCCCTTGATTAGGTGAATCAGGTGAACTAGTTCAGGGCTAAAACAACATTGTTAAACGTCTGGGGGTCCCTGAGGAGAGGTTGGAGAACCACTGGGCTAACATAACTAGGTAAAACTCCGGACCCTAGTTGGAGGGTATAACATAGTAATAAATCAGCTATTAAATCGTTTGGGCTAAGTTTTATGTGGGCTATGATTTTTTCGAAATCAAGTCATATGGTCAAAAAAAAATAGACAACAACTGTGATTGGACAAAAGAACTAACAGGAATGAGTTGCATTGTTTAGGCCTTTGCACCTGTAATTAAGAAAGTTACGCACACAGTATGCAATCACTGTTGTGTAAATTGATTCATTCCAGTCAATCATTTTGGATTGATAAGGTCAAGGTAGCCTAGCCACCCAAAGTTTATATAAACAAAACAATTTTTTTGGTACTTTTACCCCTTTTTCGTGATATACACTTGGTAGTTACAGTCTTGTCCCATTGCTGCAACTCTCCTACGGACTCGGGAGAGGCAAAGTTTGAGAGCCATGTGTCTTCCAAAACACGACCCTGCCAAGCCGCACTGCTTCTTGACACACTGCTTGCTTAACCCACAAGCCAACTGCAGCAATGTGTCAGAGGAAATACTGTCCAGCTGGCGACTGAGGTCAGCTTGCAGGTGCCCAGCCCACCACAAGGAGTCACTGGAGCACTATAGGACAAGGAAATCTCGGCTGGACAAATCTTCACCTAACCTGGACGACGCTGGGCCAATTGTATGCCGCCTCATGGATCTCCCGTCATGGCCGGCTGTGACACAGCCATGGTTCAAACCCTTGTCTGTAGTGACGCCTCAAGCACTGCGATGAAGTGCCTTAGACCGCTGTGCCACTCAGGAGGCCCGAAATATAAACCACTTCATTACATTCACATTTTCTCTAAACACAAATAAATAGGCATATTTTAGGGTATAAATACATGAAGTTACTGCTTTGTTTCCCCTGGCCAGAGGGGTTCAGAGGGCACAGGCTTCTCTAGTCTACCTGCAGATGTGGTAGGCTACAGGTGATCAGACTGAAGCACAGATTAATTGTGCACAAGTTGACAGATCATGAGGCAAATCTGTCTAAACTACTGTACTTTATCTCTATTTTCAATGCTTTTGTGCCCCTATTTTTTATCAAACCGAATCAAAAGTGTTTGGGCCTATGCCAGCTTGCCACACGTTTGCAGGTGGCCCTGATGTGCTGATCTCTGCAACATAGACAGATGAAAATCACCACATAATGCTATAAATTAAGAAACATATCCTATATGTACAGTTGAAGTCGGAAGTTTACATACACTTTTAGTTGGAGTCATTAAAACTCGTTTTTCAACCACTCCACACATTTCTTGTTAACAAACTATAGTTTTGGCAAGTCGGTTAAGACATCTACTTTGTGCATGACACAAGTCATTTTTCCAACAATTGCTTACAGACAGATTATTTCGCTTATAATTCACTGTATCACAATTCCAGTGGGTCAGAAGTTTACAAACACTAAGTTGACTGTGCCTTTAAACAGCTTGGAAAATTCCAGAAAATTATGTCATGGCTTTAGAAGCATCTGACAGACTAATTGACACAATTTGAGTCAATTGGAGGTGTACCTGTGGATGTATTTCAAGGCCTACCTTCAAACTCAGTGCCTCTTTGCTTGACATCATGGGAAATCAAAAGAAATCAGCCAAGACCTCAGAAAAAAAATTGTAGACATCCACAAGTCTGGTTCATCCTTGGGAGCAATTTCCAAACGCCTGAAGGTACCATGTTCATCTGTACAAACAATAGTACTGTCCCGCCCTGGCCATAGAGAGGCTTTTATTCTATATTTTGGTTAGGCCAGGGTGTGACTAGGGTGGGCATTCTAGTTTCTTTATTTCTATGTTTTTGGCCGGGTGTGGTTCTCAATCAGAGGCAGCTGTCTATTGTTGTCTCTGATTGGGAATCATACTTAGGCAGCGTTTACCCACCTGTGTTTTGTGGGTAGTTGTTTTCTGTTTGCACCAGACAGAACTGTTTCGTTTTGTGCCACGTTGGTTTTTTTTTCAGTTTGAATAAATAATCATGAATACATACCACGCTGCACTTTGGTTCTCTTCTTTCAACAGCCGTGACAAGTACGCAAGTATAAACACCATGGGACCACGCAGCCATCATACCGCTCAGGAAGGAGACGAGGTCTGTCTCCTAGAGATGAACGTACTTTGGTGCGAAAAGTGCAAATCAATCCCAGAACAACAGCAAAGGACCTTGTGAAGATGCTGGAGGAAACGGGTACAAAAGTATATATATCCACAGTAAATCAAGTATTCTATTGACATAACCTGAAAGGCTGCTCAGCAAGGAAGAAGCCACTACTCCAAAACCGTCATTAAAGAGCCAGACTACGGTTTGCAATTGCACATGCGGCCAAAGATCGTACTTTTTGGAGAAATGTCCTCTGGTCTGATGAAACAAAATAGAACTGTTTGGCCATAATGACCATTGTTATGTCAGGAGGAATGGGTCAAAATTCACCCAGCTTATTGCGGGAAGATTGTGGAAGGCTACTCGAAATGTTTGACCCAAGTTAAACCATTTCATGATGAAAGAAATAGAAGCTGAAATAAATCATTATCTCTACTATTCTGACGTTTCACATTCTTAAAATAAAGTGGTGATCCTAACTAACATACGACAGGGAATTTTTACTAGGATTAAATGTCAGGAATTGTGAAAAACTGGGTTTGGCTAAGTTGTATGTAAACTTCTGACTTCAACTGTATGCTCTACTGTAAAAATATTTGTACTTAGTACCTCAACATTTTAAGTATCATGCAAGTCAAATTTAAAAATATTGACTTGCATATCTTCAAATGTTGAGATAGTATAAACATTTTTATCGTTATTGGGGGTGGCGAGAATGGGCTTTCATATTTTGGTGAGCTCAATTCGCCGTTTCTCTGAAGAGAAATCAAATAATTCACAAGATAAATCAAGTCATGAACTATGTGGAGTTGTATTTTTCATTAAGCAAATATTAAAATCAAATGCAAATAGTCCGGATGGCCATTTGATTAATATTTGGGGGTAGAAGCTGTTAAGGAGCCTTTTGGACCTAGACTTGTCGTTCCGGTACTGTTTGCCGTGTGGTAGCAGAGAGAACAGTCTATGACTGACTGGAGTCTTTGACAGTTTTTTGGACCTGAGTATAGTATATAGGTCCTGGATGGCAGGAAGCTTGGCCCCAGTGATGTACTGGGCTGTACGCACTACCCTCTGTAGCACCTCGGATGCCGAGCAGTTGCCATACCAGGTGGTGATGCAACCGGTCAGGATGCTCTCGATGGTGCAGCTGTAGAACTTTAGATAACCTAGTTCAGTACATAAACATGGTAATCAACTACAATAACCATAATCCATTGTACCTGTTTTTTTTACGGCTCGTACAGAGATGGATACACTTTTACGCCTGCTATGTTAGGTTAGATACGCATAGACCGCATGATAGATTAATGTACACAACACAATAACGAGAGGGATAGAGACAGTTTGTGAAAGTATTGCCTTATCTACTTTGAAGATCTATTAAGATGATTTCATCAGACAGCGCTGCAGGATGCTTAGGCAGGCTAGCCTAGCTAAATAAGATGACTAAAGACAGTACAGTGTGGGGAGCAGAGATAACATTGTCTGACTGGCTGGATGCTACTGCCTGAGCAGACATGAGATTATGACTTTAAGGAATGACAAATACTAAAGTAATCAAATGAAAACTAAGTAATAAGTACAACTGAAATATTTTATTTTAATAATTTTCTATTTTTCTATTGATTTCTACTCAATGTGGACCTGACAGAGACAATTGAATGTTCACTATTTCTGGCTTTAGAATTTCTATTAAAAAGCTCTAAAATAATTTCAATGTAATTATTTCGTAATGCATTTAAAGGGGAAATATGCCGAAATTTTGCCGACCCTTTCCTGGTTCTATTAGTTCACCTCATTTCAGTTTATGAGACAAAACAATCAAGTATAGAGTAAAGAATCATTGTACCATCTAAACCGTGGTGAGTATATTTTCCATAACCAAAAATATTGTACTTTCAGTTGTTTGAAACTGGTAAACAAAAAAACGAAAGTAAAAGATGCAAAACTAAATTTAGGAAAGGGAAGCATAGAAAGTGAACAAGGAACAGATCTACCACTTTTTGGACTTGCTTGCCAATGACATTCATCACTTTTCCAGTTATTAATATGTATATTATTACTTTTTAGTTTTTATTTCACTCAATGTTCATACTGCTGCTCCCCTATATGGTCATCCCCCCGACCCCCTCAATATTCATACTGCTGCTCCACCTATGGTCCTTCCCCCCCACTCCTGCTCCTCCTATGGTCATTCCACTCCACCCCTCAATGTTCATACTGCTGCTCCCCCTATGGTCCTTCCCCCCCACCCCTGCTCCTCCTATGGTCATTCCACTCCACCCCCTCAATGTTCATACTGCTGCTCCCCCTATGGTCATTCCACCCCACCCCTCAATATTCATACTGCTGCTCCCCTATGGTCATCCCCACCCACCCCCTCAATATTCATACTGCTGCATCCCCCTATGGTCATTCCACCCCATCCCCTCAATGTTCATACTGCTGCTCCCCCTATGGTCATTCCACCCCACCCCCTCAATGTTCATACTGCTGCTCCCCCTATGGTCCCCCCCCCCCACCCCCTCAATATTCATACTGCTGCTCCCCCTATGGTCATTCCACCCCACCCCCTCAATGTTCATACTGCTGCTCCCCCTATGGTCACCCCCCACCCCCTCAATATTCATACTGCTGCTCCCCCTATGGTCATTCCACCCCACCTCCTCAATGTTCATACTGCTGCTCCCCCTATGGTCACCCCCCCCCACCCCCTCAATATTCATACTGCTGCTCCCCCTATGGTCATTCCACCCCACCCCTCAATGTTCATACTGCTGCTCCCCCTATGGTCACCCCCCCACCCACCCCCTCAACATTCATACTGCTGCTCCCCCTATGGTCATTCCCCCCCCCACCCCTCAATATTCATACTGCTGCTCCCCCTATGGTCATTCCCCCCACCCCCTCAATATTCATACTGCTGCTCCCCCTATGGTCATTCCACCCCCACCCCCTCAATATTCATACTGCTGCTCCCCCTATGGTCATTCCCCCCCCCCTCAATATTCATACTGCTGCTCCCCCTATGGTCATTCCCCCCACCCCCTCAATATTCATACTGCTGCTCCCCCTATGGTCATTCCACCCACCCCCACAATATTCATACTGCTGCTCCCCCTATGGTCATTCCACCCCACCCCTCAATGTTCATACTGCTGCTCCCCCTATGGTCATTCCACCCCACCCCCTCAATATTCATACTGCTGCTCCCCCTATGGTAATTCCACCCCACCCCTCAATGTTCATACTGCTGCTCCCCCTATGGTCATTCCACCCCACCCCCTCAATGTTCATACTGCTGCTCCCCCTATGATCATTCCCCCCACACCCCCTCGACAGTCTTTACTCTGACTTTACCACAATGAACATGTATTTATGCATCACTGTTGTTGTTATTATGATATAGTTCTATTTCTATTGTTTTTTATTTTACTAGTCCTGCATGTTGGAGCTCCAAGCCTAAGATTTTCACTGTACCCTGCAATCTCACTAGATAACCTGTACATGTGACTATTAAACAATCTGAATCTGATTTTTTCAATGAGTATGACAGCTCTAGAACTGACATTTCTATGTGAATTTGGTCGGTTGCCCAAAAAGTTACATATTGCATGTTTAATGTAATAAAATAAAAAAAATAGAATCCAAAACCAAACCGACCTCAAAAAGCACTAATCACTGAGCACTAGTGTTGGTGTGTGTGTGTATGTGGGTGTTGGTGTGTGTTGGTGTGCAAGTGTCTTTGCTCCTCTAATGCCTTATCTGACTCCTCTGTCTGGTTCTTGGCCTAGTGGTTAGAGCGTTGGACTAGTAACCAGAAGGTTGCGAGTTCAACCCCCCGAGCTGACAAGGTACAAATCTGCCGTTCTGCCCCTGAACAGGTAGTTAACCCACTGTTCCCAGGCCGTCATTGAAAATAAGAATGTGAACTTAACTTAACTGACTAACTGACTTGCCTGGTTAAATAAAGGTCAAATAAAAAGTAAAAAAATAAATGGGCCTCAAAATCTGTCGGCGATAATCCAACCTACCCGGTAATAATCTATCCAACTCCACTGTAATCTGGGTTCACAGCCACTGGCCTAATAGACTAAATACACTGATCATGCCATTGGCCATAAACTGACACTGCCCTGTCTTTCTCTTTTCCCTCTGTCTCTCGCTGAGTTGTTCTCTCCTCTCTCTCTCTTGTTCTCTCTCATTCTCTCTCTGTCTTTACCTCTCTCTCTCCATCTGTCTATCCCTTTCTCTCTCCCTCCAGAACAACAGATTATAGCATTTCACATTTACTCAATGGTGTTAAGGGTTGTGCGTCACTGACACAACTCTGATGTGAACCATGTGTTGGCTGTGTGGAATACAGCTGCCTGTGTGGCTGTGCTCCATATCACTATGTTTATGTAGGAGGGGTTGTGTAGATGTGTGTGTGTGTGTGTGTGTGTGTGTGTGTGTGTGTGTGTGTGTGTGTGTGTGTGTGTGTGTGTGTGTGTGTGTGTGTGTGTGTGTGTGTGTGTGTGTGTGTGTGTGTGTGTGTGTGAAATGGAACATCTGTGTGATTCAGTGTGTGTATGTATGTATGTGCGTGTGTGTTACAGTGATGTCATAGTCCGTGACTGTCAGTGCTGGGAAAAGTACCCAATTGTCATACTTGAGTAAAAGTAAAGATACCTTAATAGAAAATGACATCCAGTAAAAATCTTAAAGTATTTGGTTTTAAATATACTTCAGTATCAAAAGTAAATGTAATTGTTAAAATATACTTATGTATCAAAAGTATAATTATTTCACATTCCTTGAATTATGCAAACCAGATTTTTTTTACGGATAGCCAAGGGCACACTCCAACACTCAGACATAATTTACAAAAGAAGCCTTTGTGTTTAGTGAGTCTCCCAGATCAGAGGCAGTAGGAATCAAATCAAATCAAATGTATTTATATAGCCCTTCGTACATCAGCTGATATCTCAAAGTGCTGTACAGAAACCCAGCCTAAAACCCCAAACAGCAAGCAATGCAGGTGTAGAAGCACGGTGGCTAGGAATGACCAGGGATGTTCTCTGTTTAGTGAGTCTCCCAGATCAGAGGCACTAGGGATGACCAGGGATGTTCTCTGTTTAGTGAGTCTGCCAGATCAGAGGCAGTAGGGATGACCAGGGATGTTCTCTGTTTAGTGAGTTCACTAGATCAGAGGTGTAACAGTATAATTTTAAACCATCCCCTCGCCCATACCCGGGCGCAAACCAGGGACCTTCTGCACACATTGACAACAGTCACCCACGAAGCATCGCTACCCATCGCTCCACAAAAGCCGCGGCCCTTGCAGAGCAATGGGAACTACTACTTCAAGGTCTCAGAGATTAGTGACGTAACCGATTGAAATGCTATTTAGCGCACACCGCTAACTAAGCTAGCCGTTTCACATCCGTTACAGAGGCATTAGGGATGACCAGGGATGTTCTCTGTTTAGTGAGTCCACCAGATCAGAGGCAGTAGGGATGACCAGGGATGTTCTCTGTTTAGTGAGTTCACTAGATCAGAGGCAGTAGGGATGACCAGGGATGTTCTCTGTTTAGTGAGTTCACTAGATCAGAGGCAGTAGGGATGACCAGGGATGTTCTCTTGATAAGTGTGTGAATTGGACCATTGTCCTGTCCTGCTAACCATTCTAAATGTAACGAGTAATTTTGGGCGTCAGGGAAAATGTATGGAGTAAAAAATACATTATACTGTTTGGGAATGTAGTGGAGTAAAAGTCAAAGTTGTCAAAAATATAAATAGTAAAGTATGTATACCATCCCTAAAGTAGTACTTTAAAGTATTTGTGCTTCGGTAGTTTCCACCACTGGTGACTGCAAGTGCCTGGTGTGTTGTTTGTGCTTTTCTGTGTGTTTGTGTGTGTGTTCACATGCTTGCTTGGTCAGAGAGCAGCCTGGAAAATGTGTGGCTGTGTTCCCTGTTCCTTGGGATGTTGACTGAAGTCACTGGTCAGTGGTTTATGACTCCCAGTTTAACGGTCGATTAACCATCGATCACTGGCCTGGTTGGTCAAGCTCTATGATTTAATGGACATTCTCCCCTCTCTCTAACCAACACATGCTCACAGACACACACACACAAACAAACCCACACACAGACACACACACACAAACACACATAGCTCACTCCTCTATTGCATTTAGGCTTATAATGGAGGAACATTAATCATTAAACATATGGATATAATTGATACCTTAGTCAATACGCTGATGCTTTCATTACTGTAACATCCCTCTAATGCTTTCACACACAAACACACACACACGTTATTCAAATCAAATCAAATATATTTATATAGCCCTTCGTACATCAGCTGATATCTCAAAGTGCTGTACAGACACCCAGTCTAAAACCCCAAACAGCAAGCAATGCAGGTGTAGAAGCACGGTGGCTAGGAAAAACTCCCTAGAAAGGCCAAAACCTAGGAAGAAACCTAGAGAGGAACCAGGCTATGAGGTGTGGCCAGTCCTCTTCTGGCTGTGCCGGGTGGAGATTATAACAGAACATGGCCAATATGTTCAAATGTTCATAAATGACCAGCATGGTCAAATAACAATAATCACAGTAGTTGTCGAGGGTGCAGCAAGTCAGCACCTCAGGAGTAAATGTCAGTTGGCTTTTCATAGATGATCATTAAGAGTATCTCTACCACTCCTGCTGTCTCTACAGATTTGAAAACAGCAGGTCTGGGACAGGTAGCATGTCCGGTGAACAGGTCAGGATTCCATAGCCGCAGGCAGAACAGTTGAAACTGGAGCAGCAGCACGGCCAGGTGGACTGGGGACAGCAGGGAGTCATCATGCCAGGTGGTCCTAGGGCTCAGGTCCTCCGAGAGAGAGAAAGAAAGAGAGAATTAGAGAGAGCATACTTAAATTCACACAGGACACCGGATAAGACAGGAGAAGTACTCCAGATATAACAAACTGACCCTAGCCCCCGACACATAAACTACTGCAGCATAAATATTGGAGGCTGAGACAGGAGGGGTCAGGAGACACTGTGGCCCCATCTGATGATCTCCCCAGACAGGGCCAAATAGGAAGGATATAACCCCACCCACTTTGCCAAAGCACAGCCCCCATACCACTAGAGGGATATCTTCAACCACCAATTTACCATCCTGAGACCAGGGCGAGTATAGCCCACAAAGATCTCCGCCACGGCACAACCCAAGGGGGGGGGGGGGCACCAACCCAGACAAGGCGCCAACCCAGACATATTGTTATGTATGTGGTTGTATTTGTGGTGACATTAAGGCTCCACACTGAACCTTTAATCTAAGGGTGAGATGGTAAAGACTTAATATAATTTATCCTAATCAGACTCTTCTAATCTAGTACATGTAGCCTATAATAAATTGTTGAGTTAATCTGACCCTCTGGTGATTTGACCTGAGGCCAATCTCTTTTTCTCTCTCTAGCCCTGGGTTAATGGTATTGCTCGTGCTTTGCAGAGTAGGACTATATATGTCGTTGTGATATGAGTTTGAATTAAACCGGGTCTGCCTTAGCAAAGAAGGACTGGTTAGTGGTTCTTACCTACACTGTTGCCTCAGTTGCAGTACTGTATACTATTAGGCTAGCTAGTATGGATATTCTAGTGATTCATTCATATATTATAAGCCTATATGTGTGTGTCATTACATTTATCTATACATGTATTAATAGGATATGCCTACAACATATTCATAACATTGTAGCTTAATAAGCCTGAATCCAACAACCAGGCTATTCATTCCTACCACCCATTATTTATTCCATGACATACAGCACGCAAGTCGTTAGTGAGTCAACAACCTTGTTAATGCATTTTTGGAGAGGAATGCAAAGTCTTCCCCGCTGGAACATTTACATACATTCACACAAGCAACAGGTAAACACATGACGTAAGGCCGTCGTCCCTCCCTCTTCTACCCCCACAGTCCCTCCTGCTCCCCCAGCTGCTGTTGTGTCCTGCCTGGCTGCCCGGTGTCTGCTACACTGCTCCCCGCTCTGCCCGCTCCTTCCCCGGACCCGAAGCCCGCCTCGCACCGCCCCGGCTACCGAACTCCCAGTGAATGCACTAGCCAGCAACCATGACAGGCATCGCCGCCGCGTCTTTCTTCTCCAACTCCTGCAGGTTCGGGGGTTGTGGGCTACAGTTCGAGTCTCTGGCCGAGCTAATCGTCCACATCGAGGACAATCACATCGGTGAGTCACAGAGGGAGAGGAGAGGTTGCATAGCTAGCTAGGCTAATGCTAGGCTCGAAGAACACGGTTCCATTTCATTCCGCTATGCGGAATGCCTGCCTTTTACATTTTCCGATTCGGCTCGCTGCAAATAAATGTATTAGGTATCTTTGTGTCCAGAATAAAAATGGGGAAACCAAGTTTTCCCTCGGATGAGTTTGGTTTTGTATTATTGTGTAGCTATTTATAAAGCTAACGTTATCATAGGTGGCTAAGCTAGCCGTGTCTAGCCAGGCAGAGGTTTTGCATTGGTCGCTGTGTTTACGTTTAGGCCCGTGTTGCAATGCAGCGGAGCACTGCTTGTGGATAAGAATAGGGGAATTTACTCTCGACATTCTCACCCGATGTGCACAGACGTTCTTACCTTGGAAATGTATTAAAAAATGATGTAGGTGTAAATGATAGTTAATTGATTGGACCCAGTCACACCTAGATGACCAAAACCGCTTGTTTAGTATAGTAGCCTACATATCAGGTATCTTTCTAGTTTAGTATAGTAGCCTACATATCAGGTATCTTTCTAGTTTAGTATAGTAGCCTACATATCAGTTATCTTTCTAGTTTAGTATAGTAGCCTACATATCAGGTATCTTTGCAAGTCAAAGTTGATAAAAATTATTTTGTTGTCAACTAAAATGTTAAGATACTTGGGGCCGCAAAGTTCTTTGCGCTTTCTATATGTATTTTTGCCAGCAACAACGAAACGGTACAATGTTTGGTTAACTGTAGACTTGGTGTCTGAAAGTGGGCGTTGCAAAAATAAGCTGGTAGATCAACAGGGATGGGGTGTAACATCAGCGCTCCATTATTGGTTAGACCAGCTGTCAGTTAGACCACATGTCAGTTTAATGTTTTACATAGCAGGTTAGGAGAATGAGGGTAAGGTTAGGACAATTAACATGGCAGGTTAGGAGAATGAGGGTAAGGTTAGGACAATTAACATGGCAGGTTAGGAGAATGAGGGTAGGGTTAGGACAATTATTGTGGCAGGTTAGGAGAATGAGGGTAGGGTTAGGACAATTTTTTTATTTCACCTTTATTTAACCAGGTAGGCAAGTTGAGAACAAGTTCTCATTTACAATTGCGACCTGGCCAAGATAAAGCGAAGCAGTTTGACACATACAACAACATAGAGTTACACATGGAGTAAAACAAACATACAGTCAGATAATACAATTGAAAAATAAGTCTACATACAATGTGAGCAAATGAGGTGAGATAAGGGAGGTAAAGGCAAAAAAAGGCCATGGTGGCGAAGTAAATACAATATAGCAAGTAAAACACTGGAATGGTAGATTTGCAGTGGAATAATGTGCAAAGTAGCAAAATAAATACAGTATGGGAAGAGGTAGTTGTTTGGGCTAAATTATAGATGTATGTACATGTGCAGTAATCTGTGAGCTGCTCTGACAGCTGGTGCTTAAAGCTATTGAGGGAGATAAGTTTCCAATTTCAGAGATTTTTGTAGTTCGTTCCAGTCATTGGCAACAGAGAACTGGAAGGAGAGGTGGTCAAAGGAGGAATTGGTTTTGGGGTGACCAGAGTGATATACCTGCTGGAGCGCGTGCTACAGGTTGGTGCTGCTATGGTGCCCAGTGAGCTGAGATGAGGGCGGACTTTACCTAGCAGGGTCTTGTAGATGACCTGGAGCCAGTTGGTTTGGTGACGAGTATGAAGCGAGGGCCAGCCAACGAGAGCGTACAGGTCGCAGTGGTGGGTAGTATATGGGGCTTTGGTGACAAAACGGATGGCACTGTGATACACTGCATTCAATTTATTGAGTAGGGTATTGGAGGCTATTTTGTAAATGACATCGCCAAAGTCGAGGCTCGGTAGGATTTTCAGTTTTACAAGGGTATGTTTGGCAGCATGAGTAAAGGATGCTTTGTTGTGAAATAGGAAGCCAATTCTAGATTTAACTTTGGATTGGAGATGTTTGATGTGAGTCAGGAAGGAGAGTTTACAGTCTAACCAGACACCTAGGTAATTGTAGTTGTCCACATATTCTAAGTCAGAACTGTCCAGAGTAGTGATGTTGGACGGGCGGGTAGGTGTAGGCAGTGATCCGTTGAAAAGCATACATTTAGTTTTACTTGTATTTAAGAGCAGTTGGAGGCCATGGAAGGAGAGTTGTATGGCATTGAAGCTCGTCTGGAGGGTTGTTAACACAGTGTCCAAAGAAGGGCCAGAAGTATACAGAATGGTGTCGTCTGTGTAGAGGTGAATCATAGACTCACCAGCAGCAAGAGCGACATCATTGATGTATACAGAGAAGAGAGTCGGCCCAAGATTTGAACGCTGTGGCACCCCCATAGAGACTGCTTTAGAATACCTTAGAAAGACAGGGTAGGATAGATATAGGTTTGTAGCAGTTTGGGTCTAGAGTGTCACCCCCTTTGAAGAGGGGGATAACCGCAGCAGCTTTCCAATCTTTCGGAATCTCAGACGACACGAAAGAGAGGTGACAGGTCAATTAACGTGGCAGGTTAGGAGAATGAGGGTAGGGTTAGGCAAATAGTCAGGGTTAGGCTTAGCTAAAATGCTACAGCTATCAACAATCAACTCATCGTGCAACCCAATAAGCCATGCAAAATGGTCTACAAGTGTCACCAGTCTGATCAGTGGGGTCAATGAGTTGACCCTACTGCTGCATCTCTACAATGACTGACCCATTAATAACACATCATCAGATCAATACTCTCATTAGATCTGTCCACCCAGCAAGGAGTGTGTGTGTTTCTATTTGTCTTTGGTTCTTCTCCTGCTGTTTCCCTGCAGCTTGTCCACCATTCAATTGTTACCCAATCAGTAACTACAATACAGAGGATTATTCTCTGTACAGGCGAACAGACTCATTTAATTGCTGATATCCTGGTTGTCCACCAGGGGAGATTGATGATATCCTGGTTGTCCACCAAGGGAGATTGATGATATCCTGGTTGTCCACCAGGGGAGATTGATGATATCCCCTTTGTCCACCAGGGGAGATTGATGATATCCCCTTTGTCCACCAGGGGAGATTGATGATATCCCCTTTGTCCACCAGGGGAGATTGATGATATCCCCTTTGTCCACCAGGGGAGATTGATGATATCCCCTTTGTCCACCAGGGGAGATTGATGATATCCCCTTTGTCCACCAGGGGAGATTGATGATATGCCCTTTGTCCACCAGGGGAGATTGATGATATGCCCTTTGTTCACCAGGGGAGATTGATGATATGCCCTTTGTCCACCAGGGGAGATTGATGATATGCCCTTTGTTCACCAGGGGAGATTGATGATATGCCCTTTGTCCACCAGGGGAGATTGATGATATCCCCTTTGTCCACCAGGGGAGATTGATGATATCCCCTTTGTTCACCAGGGGAGATTGATGATATGCCCTGTTGTCCACCAGGGGAGATTGCTGATATGCCCGGTGTGGTTGTCAACCAGGGGAGATTGCTGATATGCCCGGTTCGGTGGTCCATCGGTGGAGAGAATTGGCACTATTGCATTCGGGCAGGTGGCGTTCTGCTGGCATCCACCAAACCCAGATTCGTCCGTCGGACTGCCAGATGGTGAAGCGTGGTTCATCACTCCAGAAAATGCGTTTCCACTGCTCCAGAGTCCAATGGTGGTGAGCTTTACACCACTCCAGCTGACACTAGGCATTGCGCATGGTGATCTTAGGCTTGTGTGCGGCTGCTCGGCCATGGAAACCCACTTCATAAATCTCCCAACAAACAGTTCTTGTGCTGACGTTGCCTCCAGAGGCAGTTTGGAACACGGTAGTGAGTGTTGCAGCTGAGGACAGGTGATTTTTTTACTCACTTTATCACTGCGGTCCCGTTCTATTGAGCTTGTGTGGCCTACCACTTTGCGGCTGAGCCGTTTTGCTCCTAGACATTTCCACTTCTCAATAACAGCACTTACACTTTACAGGGGCAGCAGAAATTTGATGAACTGACTTGTTGGAAAGGTGGCATCCTATGACGGTGCCACATTAAAAGTCACTGAGCTCTTTAGTACGGGCCATTATACTGTCAATGTTTGTCTATGGAGATTGCATGGCGGTGTGTGTGATTTTTATACACCTGTCAGCAACGGGTGTGGCTGAAATGGACAAATCCAGCCATTTGAAGGTGTGTCCACATACCTTTGGGCATGTAGTGTATATCATCCTTGTCCTTTTTAAGCCAGGACTCCAAGGAACATAGAATATTACAGTTCTTCAGGTCCCGTTGATAGGATAGTCTCCAACTGGAGCTTGTCCAGCTTGTTCTCTAGTGACTACTTTCGCCAATAGAACAGAGGGTAGAGGAGGTTTATTTGCTTGCTAAAGTTGTCTCGTCAGGATGTCTGCCTCCTGTGCCGTCACTTACTCTTTGGAGTCCCGTCTGATGACGCGCGAGTGGAGGACAATCTTCATACAGGTGCATTAGTTTCATCTTCTCGCCGCTGCTCCTCCATTACCTTTGACCTTTTTTCCAAAAAGAGGTGAGGAAAACCAATTGAGATTTTCCCCAGGACACTTTCAGCTGCAGCAAGCAGGAAGTCCATATTTAGAGATACGGCGCTGCCCTCTAGAGTCAGAGAATCTAATTGTATGCTGTTCATCATCCGCTGTAACGACAGTACCATTGATAGAGTTTATTCAGTGACATCATGCAAGGTTGTGTTGCAGTGTTTTGAAAAGGAACTCCATCAATATTAACGGTGCCCCCTCTAAAGAATTATTGCTTTCAAAGTGCCATCCCACCATAGTCATGAAGTATATGGGAGAAATGATCAGACGTTCAGGGGCCCTCAGGACTCTGTGTGTACCTGCATGTGTGGGTGAGTGTGTCTGCGATAACTGTCCTGTATGTAGGCTACATCTATGATCGTGTCTCTAAGTTAGATAGGTCTTTCTGTCTTTCCCTCTCTGTGTGTCCCTCTGTCTGTGTGAAGTCAGAGAAGAGGAATGTAGTGATGTCATCCTTGTCTAGCTGTGTGCCAGACTACCAGTGTTCTGTTGTCTTTACCTGAACAAGTAGATACCTGCCTCTCACCTAAAACTACCACTTCCCCTCTCCCACCAGTTATACC